>NW_027556098.1:289128139-289713139 GCF_003287225.1 Phascolarctos cinereus
CTTTGTCAGGTGTAGTGGATAGAGTCAGGAAGATGTAAGTTCAAATCAGGCCTCAGATATTTGCTAGTTATGTGACCCTGGGTAAGTCATTTATTCCTATTTGCCTCAGTTTCTCATCTGTAAAATGAGCTGGAGAAGGAAATAGCAAAATACTCCGGTGCACTTGTCAAGAAAACCCCAAATGGGGTCACAAAAAGTCAGACATGACAGCAAAATGACTGAACAACAACAAAGAAAGGAAGAAACCTTAAATATCATCTAATTCTACTTTTGGACACAAGTGAGGAAACTAGAAATTTCATGAAAGGTCAAGCAAACAAATAGTTCACATGTTAGCTGTAACCTTCCTACTCTTCACTTTTCTCCAAAGATTTGAAGCTAGTGATAGTAGGTGAAATGGGGCTGTCACCTGGCCCCACAAGTAAGAATACTATGAGAGTACATCCTTCCACTTCAGTCACCATGAAAAATAAAGATCAGATTAATGGCATGTCATTAGGAGCCCAGAGGTCATTCACCTCAAAAACAAAGTCTTACTCAGTGTCTCCTTGTGGCCTGCAGTTTTCCCTAGGTTTCTAAAGATTATTGTAGAAATGTGTAAATTAAAATAGGTCCTATCATAGTAGGTTGATTTCAAGTATGTTCCCAGAAACAAACTGAGTCTACTTTCTGAAGAACAACCCAGCTAATATAGAGGGTCTTATCACCAATAGCCTGTGCACCCTGTGGTTAAATCTTCGCCCACGGCAGCAGAAAATTACAGAATGGCCTTTAGTGATAACAGTGGCAGAGTGGAGGAAATGAGATAAGTGGGTGCTAAGAATTATGCAGTTTTTAGCCCATCTATAACATTTGACTTTGTTATTGTTATTCTAAATGTGAGGTCCTTATCCAATGATAAATGTGTGAACATTGCTAGAGGAGCTGAATCCTTTTCTCACTAAAAAAAGGCAAAAAGTTTCATTTAAATGGAAGGATGGGTCACAGTAGCTCCTTAGAGAGGCAAAGATTTTGGCAGAGTTACATTTATCATATATCCAGAGGTGACAAGAAACCTTATTTCCAAAAATGGTTGTTGATCTCCTACTATAAGGTGATAAGTACTTGCAAAAATGTAATTAAAAGAAAAAGACTGCAGTTTATGCACCAGTATCCGTTGGTGAAGATAAAGAGGTACAGAAAATTCTACAAAGAATTCTGTAATTCAAATTAAATCAAGCAATATTCTCATACTTGATGACTTCAATGAAAAGGTGGTAAAAATGAGGAAGGCAAGAAATATAAAAGAATGCATGTTTGTAGGAAAAGGAAAGGCAAAGGCAAAGAACTGAATATTATATAGAAGTCTCGTGCCTTCAAATTACTAACATTTTCTGGAAAAAAAAGAGTAGCTACTAAGATGTGGTAAGCACCAAATAGCACCATGTAGACAAATAAAATTAATTCTGTTTTAACAAGGAAAGACTTATTATTGATGTGGATATTATCATTGCATCCATGGTATGTACTTTGAATCTACTTATTTTCCAGAGCAAATATAAGGAGGCAGGGGAGGGAAGCAATATAAAAGTAAAAAGTAAGAAGAAAGAAGAAAGAAGGGACTAAAAAAGGAAGAAAAGACAGCAGGAAGGTAGGAAGACAGGAAAGCAGTAAGGCAGAGAAGGAAGGAAGGAAGGAAGGAAGGAAGGAAGGAAGGAAGGAAGGAAGGAAGGAAGGAAGGAAGGAAGGAAGGAAGGAAGGAAGGAAGGAAGGAAGGAAGGAAAGACATAAGTGTTTACTACGTGCCAGTTAGATGGCTCAACGGGGTAGAACCCTGAACCTGAAGTCAGGAAAACCTTAGTTCAAATCTGGGCTCACACATCTATTAACTGGGTAAGCCTAGGTAAGTCACTTAACTTGTTTGTTTCAATGCACTGGAGATGGAAGAAAACCACTCCAGTATCTTTCCCAAGAACGCTCCATGCGTAGTATGGTCCATGTGGTCATGAGGAATTGGACATGCCTGACGGAGTGAACAACAACATGTTCCAAGTATTGCTGTAAGATCTGAGGAAAGAACAAAAACAAAAGATCTCCTGTTATAAAGGAACCCACATTCTAATTATGGACAACAGTATGCAAAGGGAGCTGCAAAATAGGGTGGAGCATGCCTTTGAAGTCTAGAAAGTTAGTAACAGGACCAAGAGAGGAATAAAATCAGGAAAGTATGGACCATTGCACAAAATGGAAGCTTTGGCAAGAAGTGAAAATGGAAAAGTAGGAGAGAACATTGCAAAGGAGGCATTTCAGGGTGAAAAGGCTAGATAGATGTGAGATGCTCCTGAATAAGGACGCTCCAGGTGCTGAGGGAAGTTCCAAGGTGAGCTAGTCCAACTTGATTCTAGACAATAGTTCTGTCTAAATTGGATCTTAATGAAAGCCATCCAGTCTTTGCTTAAAGACCTGTCATGATGTGCAACATACTAAGTCCCAAGACTTTTACTTTTCAATTCTACTTATTCAATTATAATTGTAATGGAGCATTTATAGGCTACACTAGCAAAGCTAGTCTTGAATAAGAGAAGCCAAATATTGCTTACAGCAGAGGTTGTAATGACTCTGTACTTTTTCCTGGTATGCTGTGCTCAATATTAGGGTTTCATAGTTTGTGAAACAGTGTAGTATGCTCTGAGAAGAATGAGTGGGACAATGAAGGGATTGGAGACCATAGTGTCCATTGACAGACTGAAGGAACTGGAAATGTTAGCCTGGAAGTGAGAATAAGAAGGGGCATGATTACTGTTTTCATATATGACTGTCATATGAAATAATTCCTGTTGTTCTTAGTTCTAGCAGGCAGAAGTAGGTTGAATAGGTGGAAATCACAGAGGAGATTTCCTTATGTCTTGATGTAAGAAAAAAAAAGCAAAGAATTAGAGTTGATCCAAGGTAAAATGAATTATCTTACAAGAGATCGGGCTCACTCTCTCTGGATGTCTTCAAGTTGGAATTGGATGAACCTTTGTCAAGAGGGTTGTAGAGCAAATTCTTCGTCTGGTAGAAATTAGATTAGATAATCTCTGAAAGTCAGTTATTTAAACTATTATATGCATGGCAATATGCCAGATGCTTTGGTGGGGTTTTTTTAAAGATGAAAATGAAATATATTTTTTGCTTTTGAACAGCTTAAAATTCTAGTTAGAAATTTCCCTCCTTGCCATATACTTTAAACTTATTTTTAAAAGAAAAATAAATTTTAAAATCAATTAAAATATTCCAAACACTGGAATAGTAATCACAACCGATAGCCACATAGAACTTTACAGATTAAAAAGTAATTTACAGAATGTAATTTGATCTTTACAATATGGAAGGTAATAAAAATAACTGACATTTGAATCACAATAACTTTCATGGAAACAAGAAAGATGAAATAACTTGTCCTTGGTCAGAAAGGTTACAAATGTTAATAATGCCATTCAATTCATTTTTTTCCTGACTTCCAGTCTATCACACTTTCCAATGCAGCATGCTGCTTTTCAATATACTGAAATCATTACTATTCATAAAGAAATTGAAACTTAGAGCATGTATATGTATTGTCCAAGATCATAACTTTCGTAAGTGGTGGATTCAGGTCTTTGGAATATACCACACTGTCTGATGTCTAGACATATCAAGTAACATGTGAAAGCATAATAATTTTGCCAAACATACTTATTGCCTATGTAAAGAAGCAGTGTGGCATAGTGGGGAGACGGTCTTGGACTCAGACAAACCACTTAGTTCAAGATTCTGCCTCTGCTATCTATTCACTGTGTGACCCTTGTCAAGTCATAACCCTGGAGCCCCCTGCAACTCTAAAGCTATAAGTTGCAGAGCAATTGGAGACCTACTTTTGTAGACTGAGTCTTCTCACCAAGAATTTTTGCAAAGAAATCAGTATTCTGATGCAAATTTAGCTCTAAAGTTGTCCATATAGACACAAGGAATTTAAGTTAAACAACAAGCATGCATTCCCATTAGTTTTGTGAAAATGTTAACTTAAGGAACAAAGAAATAAAAGGAAATAGAAAACTCAGAATTTTACAAGTAATGCGAAGATATTTTACACAGTGATGGAATAGGAACATATCCTTGCAGTAAATATGAGATAATAAAGTACTCAAAAGAAGAGAGTAGGCAGCTATCATCTTTAAAATAAAAAAATGCGAAATAAAAGTATAATACTTTTATAACTACATTATTTGTTGCCACAATGTTTTAGAACATTACAAACTTTATTGCGCTGCTTATGACAACGTTTTCCTGGCTTTAAAATTCACTTTGACCTCATTCTATCATAGGTTTCTTCTGAAAGATACACACATACACACACACACACACACACACACACACACACACACGCAATAATATATATATATATATGTATGTGTATATTGATATTATATATATATACATATATATATACATATGTGTGTATACAAAGATTTCAAAAAAGACCATAGTAGACAATTAGAATTTTCCCCTTAGAGCTTATTGCTATGATGCTTTAGTACCCCTAAACTAAAATATGTTGATACAGTGAAAATATCACTGTATTTGGAGTCAGAGGGTTTGAATTTGAATCCCAACTTTGCTGTTTACTACCTGTGTGACCATAGGACAATCACTTCACTTAAATAAACCTAAGTTTCTTCATCTGTAAAATATGGAGTTTGAACTAGATCAGAGGAGTCAAACATACCTCCAGCTGTGACTGAAATCAATTCAAAATGCAGTTGGGATATATTTAACAAAAAATAAATAAAAATACAAGCAAAGATAGACTATATAATATTTTAAAACATTCAATATATAGCCTTACAGATCCTTCTATATGGATTAGTAGACCTTTTTCTAATTTGTGTTTGATACCACCAGACTATATGACCTCTAAAGTCCTTTTCAGCTATATGAACATATGGACATAGTCAGTAAAAACATATTAAACAAAGACAAAATTTGGGGAAGCTAATAACCATTTCACCTTTGGAAATCTGATGCAATAGAAATGACAGTGTTATTAATGAGAGATGGGCAGGTAGATGGGGCAGGGGTTACAGTATATGACTCATCTTCCTGAGTTCAAATCTGGCTCAGACTCTTATAAGCTGTGTGACCCTGGGCAAGTCACTTAACTGTGTTTGCCTCCATTTCTTCATCTGTAAAACGAGTTGGAGAAGAAAATGGCAATCCTCTCCAGTATCTTTGCCAAGAAAGCCCCAAATGGGGTCACGAAGAGTCGAACATGACTGAAACAACTGGGCAACATAGAGAGGGAAGGGAGCTTTATTCAAAGTATATGATGTATGATAGCCAAAAGAGTATGGGATTTTGAGGCGGAAAGCTCTTCTTCAGAGTCCTGATTTGTCACTTAGGATCTGTGTGACATTTTACAAGTAAACACATTCCTTGGCTTTAATTTTACCACCTGTAAACTGAACAGGACACACTCTAGAAATTTCTGATCTTGTCGCTATGTGACATGTTTTGGTTGATTCTGATCAACTATAGCACAAATGTGTTCTCCCTTTGACCCTTACCTCTGTTTTAAATTGAGCAGGGTCATTCTGAAGCAAGAGGAGGATTAGAATGTAATAAAACTAAAAAGCAAGGGAGGCATTAAAATATAGTTTAAAATGACTGAAGAGGGCAAAAAGATGTTCAGAAAGAAGCATGAAAAGCAGAAAATTTGTTAAAGCAATGCTATATTTCTTACATAAGTTTTCAAAAGGGGGCAGATAAGTGGCAGCTCAATAGATAGAATGATGGCCTTAGAGTCAGGAAGACCTGAGTTCAGATCTCAACTGAGACACTTACTAGTTGTGTGATCCCGGACAAATCATTTAACCTCTAACTTTCAAAGTTGTTGTAAGGATCAAATGAGATAATTGTAAAGCACTTAGCCCACTGTATGGCACATAGTAGATGCTATATAAATGTTAACTGATATTATCATTTGTCATTTTTATTATTATTCAAAAGAAAATGAAATTAAGTAGATAGTCACAGCTTCATAAGATTCTCTTATTGTGTTCTATCATGCATGTAAAAATGATAACTTTTGCTATGGAAGTTCAAAACTTAAAAAACTTAAAAACAAATAACAAAATCTATGCTCATGATGAGGCTTAGAAGAAATATTCAAATTGAAAAGTTTTATGAAATAGGTCATATTAAGAATTATGTCTCAAAAGTTAATACTTACCACATAACGTGAAGTTTGATTGCTGTAATGAAAATTTGGATGGATATACTACAAAATATAAAGTGAATGCTCCAAAAGCAGATTAGATAGCAAATAATATATTAGAGAATAAAATAAATTGTTAAACAAATAAATGTTGAAAGTATACATTTGAGGTAACTAAAATAATTTAGTTCACTTAAAGTAACTACATAATACTTTCGATCAATAATTTAGTCCTATAGATTTAAGATTTAGCTAGCACTTTATCCAGAGAACCATAATTAAGAAATCCAAGCTAATATCTTCTCCTACCTTGATCAGGTTTCTGAGAATTTCTTCAACCAAGTTAATACCCCAAAGTTGAAGATTGTTCTGCCCTCACTGACTGCATCAACATTACAGTTCTCAATCATGTAGAACTGTAAATTAATAGCAATATCGAAAGGAGTTTAATTTCTCAAAAGTTATTCAGAATAAAGTGTTCACTATCAATCTGGAAATGATATCTGAATTATAGTATTTACAACCTACCTGGGACAAAGTAAAATAATTAAATTTCTTGACTAATTTATCTATTTACATTATTTTATATGTAATATACCATTTTGCTGAAAAAGTATTTAACATGACAGCATTGGGTTCATAAGATTTTGACATATTCTTTCAGTCTTCATCATGAAACCATAATTTTATCACATTCAGTATTAAGTATAATTTTGATAAACTTTCTATTCTTTATGAGACCAGTCTTCATTATAGTGCATAGCTTTTCTTTTTTCTATTTCTGTTCCTATTTTTTTTGTTCCACTTTTAATTTATGGAATAAAACAAGCATTTCCCTAACATACTACAATACAGATGATTACACATGAAACTGTAAATCTACTAGGTACAACTTGGTATTTCGTTAAAAACAAAATTATCATGTAAATGTATTTTTTTTCTTCTCTCCTCCAATCCATAGCTTTTCAATGGGCTTTTAATCAGGTGAGTTTTAAGGTCATTGAAACATGTTTATCTCTATTTTTAACAAATTTCTTAAATTTTTGTAACTAGAACTTATTGCATAAGATTTTGTCACAGTATTCCTTTTGTTTTTGAGAATTTCTATAATATAAGAATGACTCTACTCTCTCTCTATATATATATATGTGTGTGTGTGTGTGTGTGTGTGTGTGTGTGTGTGTGTGTGTGCATGTGTGGGTTTCTGTGCATGTATGTGTATATATGTGTGTGTATATATATATTTATATTTACATATGTGTATATATGTGTGCATATATAAATATATGTGTGTGTATGTGTGTGTGTATATATATATATGTATATATGTATATATATATATATATATATATATATGTATATATATATGTATATATATAAAACACATCTTGTTCATTATACCTCAATAAGGATAAGATGCCCAGGTCCACTGGAAGTAAATTTCCCCTAAACAAATTTTTCATGTGGCTATTACCTTCACTAACACAGATTAGAACACTCCTTCAATTTAGTAAATGACCTTAAAAAATTTCTGTGGCAGAAAAATTAATCACACTGTGACTAATCAGAAAATGAATTTCTCTGACTCATTTAGGCTACTTATTTATTAGCTACTCCTAGCTACTAAGGAGCTTAGTTTGCTACTCCTCAGACATCAGAAAAATAGTGAATTTCTAGACTCCACATTCAAATCCCTTTGGGTTTATGAGGTCCTACCACAGCTTTCATCATGTTATCAGGGCCTTTGAAAACCCAGGGTTGAACTCATTTCAATGAGGCATCAGAGGATGGCTTCCATAGAGGATTAATGCATTCTACATATTAACCATAAATTCTGAGATTTGGGCTGAGGTGTTCTGTACATAAACGAGCATCATGAACAATGATTAAAGTAGGAGTATTAACATTTGTATAGTATCTGCTTGCTTTCAATTCCCTTTCACATACAATATCTTTACCATGGGGATGTTATCAGGATTATTGGCTTCATTTTTTAGATGAGGAAACTGAAGCTTACTGCAATTGTCAAGTGATGAAATCTCACCTAACAATTGGTCAAGCTAGAAGAGAAGCCCACATCTTCTGAGTATGCAGTTTGTGATATTTCCACTGATGCTATTGGTATCACTAAAGTCAGTCAAACTCCAAACATGGCTGGAATAGAAAAATAATGTGATCTAGAGTTATCTACTCGTAGTTCTGAGGTATTCCTATTGATTAAAGAATGTTTGGTAATTTCTCACAACATGTTTTATAGCACTCCAGGAATTATCAGCTCACTACTATCTTAAGGACTATTGATGGTGGTTTTAATGTGTTAATTCTTTCTCAAAGAACATTAATCATATTGTAAAATGGTATTCAAATCCCTCAGTATATCCTTAAAAAGATATACATGCAGGAAGTCAATTGAATAAGATTGAAGATGTTGGGATAACTCTATTTGTGCTTCTGTATGAATTCTTAACAGCATACCTCAATAATGTAGGTACAATAAACTTCTCTAGTGAATGTATGACAAAGTTTAGGCTACCGAAGTATTATTCTCCCCTACAGTAAAAGAATCCAACAAAACTTTAGAAAGGTTTTCCTTTAGGTAAACATTATATATTTCTATGTATAATTCAAATATAAAAGATTTATTTATCATCAAATTACAGCTTCAGAAAAGACTATAAAAAGAAATATGATGAAGGACCTTTAGTCCATATTAGAGGACCTGGGTAGAGTACAATAGTAGAAAAGCTCCTTAATCCTGGAAGCTAGGACTCTTTGGGGGCAGCTACGTGGCATGGAGTCAGGACGACTCATCTTCTGGCCTCAGACACTTAATAGCTGTTTGATGCTGAGCAAGTCACTTAACCTTGTTTGGCTCTATATCCTCATCTGTAAAGGAAAATGGAAGTGTCTTTGCCAAGAAAACCCCACAGGGGTCACGAAGAACTGACATGACTGAAAACTATCAAACATGCCTCTTTTAATTAAGCCCAAGCTAGTATTGACTTATTTGGCTGTATATCACAATGTAGAGTTACGGTCTTTGCTGTTTTCAGGGCACTTACATCTCTAGATTTTTTTTTTCAGAAAAATAGGCTTTTTTATTTCTTGGATTAATAAGGATATTTTTTGAAATCATGTTAAAATTGACATGTATTCCCATGAAATTTCTTCTACTACATCCAATGTTCTAGCTTGCTGCTATCCTTTTTATCCTAATTCTGTCATAATGCATTTTAATCATACACCACAGCTCTATATCCTCTTGAAAGCTGATAATATTGGTATCTATGCATTTATTTTAATCATTAATAAAAATGTAAAACAGCTTATCTGCAATGAATGACAGATTTTGGGGCAATTCATCAGAAACATCTAAGTAGATTTTCTTTTAAATAATTAAAATATTTTTATAACTTAGTTTCAATATATTTAGTTTTCTTTACAGTCTTATGTATTTTATTTTATGCATTTGAAAGCAATTTTCTAAGAATAAGCTCATAAACTTTTCCATAATACCAAAGGGGACCATGTCACACACACAAAAAAAGATAAGAATTCTTGGCATAGAGAAAGAAAATAAAAACACTCAAGATAAACTTATGGAGAATAACTACAGTTAGAAGATGAGGCATGAATGATGATGTTGCAGAGGATGAGAATAATCACTCATAAAGGGAGGGTAAGAACCACAAGAGTACAGCGTCATAGGGAAAAAAAAGAAAATGAAATATTCAGAAAAATAGGTTGGTCGACAATTTCAAATGCTATACAAAGGTCAAGAAGGATAAGCAATGAAAAATAAAGAGTATAAAAATTTACGTTTAAGAGATTATAGGTGCATCTGGAGAGATCAGTTTCACTTCAGTGCTGGTGACGAAAACAGAGGCCAAATTCCAAAGTCCTAAAATGAGCATGAAAGTGTAAGATAGTTGAAGCTATGAATACAGACAACTTTTTCCCTCTAATTTTGACTGTAAAAGGGACAAAGATTTAAAAGTCAGTGGTTTGAGGGGGTGGTGGGATCAACTGAAGAGTTTGTTTGTTTGAAGGATGTAGGAAAACATTCTAATTTGTCAACAATGGAGGAGCCTTTGGATACAAAGAGGTTGAAAATTATGGGAGGACAGAATGGTGGAAGGGTAAAGCTGATGTAGGAAGCATATGAGGACAGAAGTAAGACAAAATAGAGAGGTCTGTATCGGTAAAGTTAACAAATGTTTATTGATTGATTAGCAATGAAAAGAGCAATCTCATCTTCATAGAATGGAACAAGGGAGGAAAAAAATGCAAGATCATGGCATAATGTTTTAGAATTAAAGAAGAAAGGGAGGATGCAAGAGATTACCTCGTTTTTTCCAGTAAAGTACAAGATGAAGTCTGTTAATAAGAAGGGGAAAGTAGTGTAGGTGCCTTAAGAAAGAAAAGAAAAATTTGGAACATTCACCATAGGAACGTGATAGTAAATCAATGAAGGAATAGTAAAAGGATAAGCATGCAACAATCAGTCAGTCAGTAAACATTTAAGTGCCTATTATGTGCCAGGCACTGTGCTAAACCCAGAGGATACAAATAAAGGCAAAGGGCAGTTCCTGTCCTTAAGGATCTCACAATATAATTGAGGAGCCAATAAACAAACAAATATGAACAAATGAGATACATAGGAAAATTGCAATTAATTAAAAGAAGGAAGGCACGAGGATTAAAAAAATTTGGGAAAGGCTTCCTATAGAAGATTAGATTTCAGTTAGGACTTAAAGGAACCAGGAAAACCAGTAGGCTGAAATGACAGAGAGTATTCCAGTCTTGTTCAAGAACAACCTTGAGGCCTTTCACTGACTAAAAGATGTGGCAGAGATGTAAGTGTAAGAAGGCTGGAAGGTGGTGAGCACTTGGTTTTGAAGGGCTTTAAGTGCCCAACAAAGAATTTTGTATTTGATATGGAAAGTGAGAGGGAACAACTGGAGTTTATTGAGTAAGGGATGATATGGTCAAAACTTTGACTTAGCAAAATTACTTTGGTGGAAGAATGGAAGATGGACTGAAGTAATGAGAGACTGAAAACAGGTAGACCCACCAACAGGTTCTCATAATAGTCCAGACGTGAAGTGATGAGGGCCTGTACTAGAGTGGTGGCACTGTCAGAGGAGAGAAGGAGATGGAAATGCTTAAAATGTGATGGGAATGTGAAATTGACAGGCCTTGGAAACAGATCAAATATGAAAGGTGAGAGGTAGTGGAAAGACATGAGCTTAAGGTACTGAAAAAGTATTGCCTTTGATAGTAAAGAGGAAGTGAAGAGGTAAAGGAAAGTTTACTGGAAAGGTAATGAGTTCGATTTTTGTGAATTTAGGTGAGTTTGGACAACATAAATTTTTAATGGATGACATCAGAATAATTTTAAGATTTCTGGTTGTATTATATAGCAGTGAGAAGGACACTAGAAAATGAATGATGGCAGAGATGTGGTGGTAAATGTTTAAAAACCAGCTCTCTGGAAAATTATGTAGAGCCACTTCAACATTTTTTCCATCATTTCTTGAGACTGGACAAAACAATAAACAAAGTCCTAATTTGTTGTGTATGTCACTTTTCAAGTTATAAATAAGAATAATAAGAGCACCTAATTCAAATGGTGTATGTAAGGATCAAATTAGATAACTGTGGAACATTTTGCCAACTTATTATTATTGTTTCTATATAGCAATGTGTTATATCAATAGCAAATAAGAGTACAAACATTTTTATTTGTGGAAACTGAAACTCACAAAGGTGATTGTCACTTGGCTTGTAAATACTTGTCTATCTAGCCATTGGGAAGTATAAACATTTCTCCTCTAAGGTGAAGTTCTTGAACTCATTCAGCTCTGAAGGAATGGTTGCCATAGCAAATCCCTGTTTGATCAATGCTTTCCCTGTGTACCCTATTAATCAGGAAACTAGAACCTGGAGAAGGACCAGCACTATATGTCTGGTGGTTCTACTAGTTCAGGACCCAAACAAATTATCCTGTCAGGCAGGGAATTTGGTGACAACTCTGCCAGAAACATTGCTGATTAACACCTGCCTTGTACATGCTTACAATAAGGTTTATTTCACTCTATAACTATAACTTTAAACTTATAGGGGAGGTGGAAGAGGAGACAATCCAATTCCAGAGCAGTGCTGCAAGGCTGAAACTCCAAAGATTCCTCTCAGTTTCATATGACCCACATTTAGTCTGAATTGCAAAGGAAATCCACTCCAAAGACTGGATAGAAAATGTAGACTACTTCTTCTTTATTGGACATATACCAACATCACGTCAACACAGAATGGTTAAAATTATCCTGGCTTTCAAAATGGCATAGTGCCATCTTGCAAAGTCTCTGAAATAAGAGGCCTATTGTATATCCTTTTCATTTGAAGTACATGGTGAGGCACATTCTGCTGAGCCTGCCTCTTAGCAGAAAAATGGCTTTGCTGAATGCCTTCACAAATCCTTTCTTCTGGACTCCAAAATAGGCATGGGATTTTTTTCCCCAAAAAAAACTTTTTGGCTTCTTTTTTGGTCTGTCACTTTAGGCTTTGTAAGGGGATTCTACTACTTACTGGATGACCTGCTGAAACCAAGGACGTTGAAGGAGAATTCGCATGTCCACTTTAACAATGGTAAGAGTTCTAGGAAGTACTTGGATTAAGGCTATGAATACAGAGAAGACAGATAAGACTGACATAAAATATAAAATATGAAAGATCAGGCTACAAGAATATCCTACTGGGATAAGGCATATTGGCTCAGGGGGGACATTAAGTCTTAGTCATTATTCAAATTGCTACTAAAATAATATGAGAAATGATGTGTCAACAAAACTGCCCTTTCCCAAAGACCTTTTTATTTTCAAAGTAGAGGAAACCCTGGAGATAAATTCCTCTTTTTCCAGCACAGCCTGAGTTACAGGTATTCTAGGTAATTAAACATGCTGGTTAATAGACAATAATCATATATAATTATAATTAAAACCAAGATGTTACTGGGCATCATTTAATACCTTTTTAAAATTGGAGGAACTTCAAGTTATCACAGTGATTCAAGGTGAACAAATATCATTGTCCTGTTCAAATATGGACTTGTAGACTCACTATCATGTTCTGAGCTTAGAAAGAGCTATTAACTTGTAATAAAAAATCCTGTAATCAGGTCTGTACTCTGCCACTTCAGTGATTTTAAAGAAACTACTTAACCCCTCTGGGTGTCAGTTTCCTCATCTGTAACCTGAGAGGGGTTGAAAAGGTCTTAAAGGTGTCTTCTAAATCTGACATTTTAGTATTATGTGACAAGAGTTTCAGTTAAACTGCTGAATAAGAGAAAAGGCAATCTGTGACATAACTGTATACATTATGTCTGCTGTAGAAAGAGAACAAAACTAAATAAGTTACTTATAATAAGTAATAGCTTTGACTAATTTGGGCATGAATATTAACAGATATACATAATTGTTATTTAGTGTTCATTTAAATTTGCTTCAAAATCATCTTTGTTAGTAATTGTCCATGCAGCCATGGAGAAATATAAACATTTTTCCTCTAAGGGGGAGTTCTTGAACTCGTTCAGCTCTGAAGTAATGGTCCCCATAGCCATAGCAAATCCTTGTTTGATTGATGGCCTTCTCCATGTACCCTATTAATCAGGAAGCCAGAACCTAGAGAAGTACCAGCACTTTGTGTCTGGTGGCTCTACTGGTTCAGGACCCAAATAAATTATTCTGTCAGGTCAAGATCTTCAGGGACAGCTCTGTTAAGGGTTTGCTGATTGACAACTGCCCAAAGTATCTTTCCACTAAAGTTTATTTCACTCTGTAACTATAACCTTAAACTGATGGGGGAGGGGATATGGAGGAGAGAATCCAATTCTGGAGCAACACTGTCTGGCTGATGCACCAAGGTTTCCTCTCAGTTTCACATCTATTTTGAATCTACGTGTATTCTGTCTGACCCTAAAATGAATTCCAACAAGTTTAAAACAAGATTCAGGAAAGAACAAAAACACATGGTGTTGTGATGAGATTGGGTTTCTTGTTGTGGAAGATATGACCATCAACAATAAAGGAATCAATTGAGAAAGTAAGTAAAAATGCCACTAATAATAATAGTTAACATTTCTATCATGCTCTACACTTTACATACAAAATCTTATTTGATTTTCACAACAACTTTGTGAGGTAGGCACTATTATCAACTCAATTTTACAGATGAGGAACTTGAGACTAAAATAATTTAATGATTTGACCACAGGCACAAAACTAATCAATATGTAAGGCAAAACTCAAGGTCAGGTCTTTCTGACTCCAAGTCAAACATTTTATCCATGACTATACCTTCCAGCTGTTTCTAAAGTCTTGATAAGACCATGAAAGAGGTAGAGAGGAAGGTACCCAGGATGCTATAAAGCCTAGAGACCAGGCCTTGTCAGTCAATCACTCAGTAAATTGGCATTTATTAAGCATCTAGCATATTCTCTTATTTGTGCTAGGTTGTGAGGTTACAAAGCAATCAAAAGCAAAGAAAAACAGTCCTTACAGAAATGAAGAGGTAGGGAATTACATTTCACATCCAGTGAAAATGCTTTGAGTTGGGGGAATTGTTGGGTGCAAGGACAAGCAAAGAGGTAGATAGATGAATATGTGGAAAGAAGTGAAGTGTAAAGGGACCAGAAAGTTAAGATGTTATGAAGGGCTTTGAAGCATTTTCTATTAGATTAGGGACCTGTAGAGGGCCGGCTTTGGGGAGTTGGAGGGCTTAGGCCAGTCCGGGTCTTACCTGCAGCTTGTACTAAGCCTGACTGCTGTGAAACTCAGGATGTTGGCTCACCACCCCCCTGTTCTGTCTCTTGAGAACAGGATGCAGGAAGGGAGGAAACAGATGGGGTACAGGACAGGATGCAGGAAAGAATGTGACAGACAAGGTACAAGGAAGTAAGGAAATCACTTAATCAGATTTGTACTTTTCATGAATAGCTTGATCCAGTACTATATAAGCCTGAGCCCTCAGATCAATAAACAGAGTTTGTTCTTCACTGCTCTCACCTGGCCCGTGATTCTTTCTCTCTTCACACTCTGCCGGCATCAGACCACAGCCGGGGATGCAGGCGCTCCGGGCATTTGGCGCTTAGACAGGGACCTGAAAGGAAGGCTTCCCCCGGCAGAGTGGCCCTGAACAAGGTGGGCTGTTTGGCCAACAGCCCTAGAAAAGGAGCTCGGGTCGTCAAGAGAAGACGCTAACAAGGTAGGGCGATAATTTTCCTATACAGTTTTTTATTTTCACCAGGTTAAACGGGGATTAAAAAGAAACCAGACTGCCGCTTATGGGTCTCTTAAAGTGAACGTGAACATCAGAACGAGACTGCCGCTTATCGGGGTCTCTTAAAGTGAAAGTGAACATCAGAACGAGACTGCCGCTTATCGGGGTCTCTTAAAGTGAAAGTGAACATCAGAACGAGACTGCCGCTTATCGGGGTCTCTTAAAGTGAAAGTGAACATCAGAATGAGACTGACGCTTATCGGGGTCTCTTAAAGTGAACATCAGAACGACACTGCCACTTTTCGGGGTCTCAGATTTAAAGTGAAAGCAAACTGCACAGGTGGGAAAGCAGACCGCACAGGCGGACAAACAAGACTATGGCTTTTGAGCGTCTTCACAACCGAAAGTAAACTTCAGAACTAGAGGGCTGCTTTTCGGCTTCTCTGATTTAAAGGGAAAGTAAGCCGCACTAGCTAACTAGTGTCCTATAAGATAGTTAGCTAACATGGGGCAGAGCTCGTGGGCAGAACAGAGAGACAGACAATATTATTTGAAAGTGTTCACATACAGGGGACACAACAAGAATTTTAGCATGCAAATAAGAACATTGTCTTTCTTTAAATTGTCAACTGCATCTTTGTCATTTCTATTGAGAACAAACCAAGTGCCATTCTGCTACTGAAATCTCTGCATAAGATACCTGTACTGTCCAACAATTGCATTGCCAAGACTGTACTAAGGCCAACTTTGATTACACTAGGAAATGGCAGTGCTCACTCTTAGTGGTGTTGCAATTTTCAGATATTTGCTACTTTATTGATTATTGTTTAAAATAATAGTACTATATGAGAATTTAATGATTACATCTTGGAATTATTTTGTATAGAAAATACACTTAGAAAAGTGGTTACCATGCTGCTGTCCTGTTCTTGTTAAAAAGACCTATGTCATAAATATTCAGGACATTGGCAGCTGATCACATTTGCAAAGTCAGTGTGTAAGTGAAATTATTACTCCCTCCATAATGTCTTATGGACAAGCAGGAGCTGTGATATGAAACTACATTGTATTTCCCATTTTATATATGTCTCCCTATTTGATTTTATTCAAGTTATAGTACATTCTGAAAAAGTTGGCCTTATGAGTGTGTCGTTGTGGCATGCAAAGAGTTATGATGACTTCACATTAAATGTTAGAATTTGTAGTCATTATGATACTGGAAATTTTTGTAGTTTTCAAGAGTCTCAAAGAAAATTGTATATTAACATTTTTTTGTCAGCCATCAGTGGTTAAGGGGATTTCATTTTAGATCCTTTATAATAATCAAAGAAAATGGAACATTTGCCTTATATACATATAAAAAAAGTTTTAAGTTATAGCTAAAATAGCATACTGAATTCTATAGCTTTTGTAGATACATGTCCTTTGCAACCTTCCATTCATTTCAGATCAGTTTGTAAATCAAGCGTTCTATCTTACCGTAATTCTAGAAAAATAAAGCTTGTATCATTTTATCTACAACCACCATTTAGGTAACTTAAAAATTACATTGGTATTCAAAAAAGAGGATAATTATTTAAGAAGCTAAGTTATATCAATAATTAGAAAACAAATCAGCTTGTTTTCTTAATCAGGTGGGGAGGAAACTTCAAGGGTAGGAGTAAATAAACTCTCTGCTTTAGAAATTTGACATGAGCAGTTTGTATGTTAAACACAGTCTAATGCACTGTATGTATACTAAAATTTCCAGTAAGATGTAGCTTGTAAATTTTCTGAATCAGCTCCTTAGTACTAGTTATAATATAGCTAAAATCTTAATATATTTTACAGTATATAAAAGGCTATAACTTCATAAGTCCTTTTTAACATATCTTTGATAGAACTTTTTGATTTAAAAAATTATTCATTCTGACTTTGTTAGAATATTAATAGCAATATTTTTAGGCTTTCATTTGTCCTGGTGGTTCTTTGGGAGGATTTGCAAGCAAATTAAACAAGTGAAGTGGGAAAGGGGACATTTATTTGTCTTTGAATATTTAGAAATAGATTTTTACCCTTGCCCAACAAAACCATCGTGAATTCAGTAGGTAACTAAAGAAATTCTATTGCTTTGCTGCAGAGTTCTACTGCCTAACTCCCTCTTGTATTAAATCCAGCATAAATTTGTCATAGCCTGGTCAGTAGTTAAAACAACATTTCAGAGTTGAAAATAATTTTTATTAATTAAACGATTAGGGAATCTTTTTTTAACTACAGATAGGAAACTTAGTTATTTCTGTGTTTTCTGCCAAGAAGCATAACCTTAAACACATTTCTATACATACCTGATTTCTTAGCTACTTAAATTTATGCTGTTCTAAAAACTACTTAATCATATTTAGTTGGCTATTTTTCTGCTAAACAATTACACAATGTTAGGGGGAGTCTTATTCTAAAATTCCTTTATTTCATATCAAATGTGTGATTCATGTTTTTTAAGTGTAATTACATGTATGTGTCAGAGTATGTGCAAAAAAAAAGTGGGGGAAAGATGAATATCATATGATGACAAGCAGATATTTTGGATTAGTTACATTTTTAAGAAGGACATAAGCAATACCATTTCTTGTTTTGCTTTAATATTCTTGGCAATCCAAGACACCTCAAGACTGACAATGGTCCCGCCTATACTAGCAGGAATTTTGCACAATTTTGTCTCACCTATAATATCACTCACTCTACTGGCATCCTGTACAATCCTACTGGACAAGCCATTGTTGAAAGGTGCAACAAGGATATTAAAATCCTCCTTGATAAACAGAAAAAAGAGGGAATAGAAAATAGGGTAAGAAGGAGATTGGATCAGATCATATATACCATAAATTTAAAAAGGAGATTGGATCAGGTAATATATACCATAAAATTTTTGACACTAGATGATCAGGGACGTACTACTGCACAAAAACATTTTGCAGGGCAAAAGAACAGGTTGTTAGATGAGCAACCAGATGTCACAGTAATGTGGAAGGATCCAAAGACGGGTAATTGGGATGGTCCAGTAAAATTATTAACCCAGGGTCGAGGTTATGCTTGTGTTTTTCCAGAACATGCATGAGAACCAGTCTGGGCTCCCGAGAGGAACATCCGTACCTGTCAGCATACTGACCAGAGGGATAGAGACCCTGAGCATCAAAGGAAAAACTGATCAGAGACAAGTGGAGGAGGAAGGCGAGACCGAGAAGAAGAAGAGCCAATAATAAGATGTTGATTGTCCTTTTTTGCAATGATGACTGCCGCAGATGGCTCCGGGATGGAGTCATGATTACATTGGACTTATATGCCTTACCCCCCTTGGGTTAAACCTGTAACTTGACCACTATACTTTTGTTTGTGTAACTCCCTATTTGCTTTCTAATACTACCAATGTAACTCCTGATCAAATATTGAATAAGCTTCAGGGTGCTTGGCATTCCAAAAATATAACATGGATGGTATTGATCCTCAAGATATTGTTTATAAGCTGTTGTACTATATCAAGCAACTTAACACTTTCCAGAATATTTCAAGTTTGCTGTTGCATTTTGTACCCTGATGGTATTCTTGTTACTCTTGAGTTTTCTCCTGATGTGCATCCCATGTTCTCAAGCTAGAACAGAAGAAAGGGGGAGATGTAGAGGGCTGGCTTTGGGGAGTTGGAGGGCTTAGGCCAGCCCGGGTCTTACCCGGGTCTTCTTTCTCTCTTCACACTCTGCAGGCATCAGACCACAGCCGGGGACGCAGGCGCTCCTGGCAGGGACCTAATAAACTTTATTAATTATAACAATGGTATGGTGAGATATGTTTTATGAAAGCGAGTTTGACAACTTACTAGAGAACAGATGTGGAAGAGTGAGAGATTTAAGACAGAGAGACTAACCAATTTGCTATAGTCAAATCACGAGGGGATAAGAGTCTACATCATGCTGGTGACATTTTCAGTGGAAAGAAGGGGTTGTAAAAGAGAGGGGTTATGAAAGAAGTAATGAGACACATTTTACACCTACCAGATTGACTAAATTGTTGAAGGAGAAAGCAACAAATGTTGGAGAGAATGTGGAGAAAATAGTACACTAATTCACTGGCAGTGGAATTGTGAACCGAACCAACCACTTTGGAGAACAACCTGGAATTATGCCTAAAGAGTTATTAAATTGCCTAAACCCTTTGACCCAGCAATACCACTACTAGGTCTATTTCCAAAGATGATTAGGGAAAAATGAAAAAAAATCCATATGTTCTAAAATGTTTATAGCAACTCTCTTTGTTGTGGCAAAAATAAATGGAAATTACAAGGATGTCCATCAATTGGGGAATAGCTGAAGAAGTTGTGCTATATGATTGTGATGGGATACTATTGTGCTGTAAGAAATGATGAGCTCACTCATCTTAGGAAAACTTGGAAAGATTTACACAAAATAATGAATAGCAAAATGAGCAGAACCAAGAGAACATTGTATACAGTAACAGCAATATTGTTTTAAGAATGGTTTTGAGAAAATGCCATTTTTACTATAATAAATACTCAAATTAATATAAAGAACATATGAAGAAAGATGCTATCTGCATCCAGAGAAATAACTGATAATTGAAGTATGTATAGAATAATTTATACATATATATATATATATATATATATATACATATATATATGTATATACACACACACACACACACACACACAAGTAACTTGCTCAGAGTCATAGAGCTAGTAAGTGTCTGAGGTCAGATTTGAACTCAGAAAGAGGACTCTTCCTGACTTCAAACCCAGCACTCTATTCACTGCACCACCTAACTTCCTCAATTTAAACTACAGAATGCTTAACATTTTTGGTCAACACAAAGGAAATAAGTTAATAGTCAAAGTGCTCAAATAGAATAGGGAAAGCCATCTTCTGTAATCCTCACAGGATTATAGCCTTCTCTATACATTCAGTTTAATATAACTTTCAAAACATCCCGGGTATATTTTTAATGGAGTGATAAAGTGGTGAGAAGTATTTTAGTATTAGTAATTGAATGGTGGTGTGGAGGATAGACTGAAGAGCAGAGAGATGAGGTATAGAGACTCAATATGAGGCCATTGAACTACTTCTAAAGAGGAGTAACAAGTGGCCAAACTACAGTTAAGGTTGTATTAGTAAAGAAAAAAAAAGCAAGCAAATACAGGCTTTCATCTTCATGCCCATTGTGAACATAAATAGGGGCACACAATCATAGAATTTTGGAGCAAGAAGATATATAACAGCCATGGAGTCTAACTCATACCTAAAAAAAGAATCAAAAAGTCATCATTCAGCCTCTGCTTGAAGGATGAACCTACTACTTCCAAAGTCAGTCTGTTCCACATTTAAATAGCTCTAATTGTGGATTATTTTTTCTCTTTATATTACACTAAGGCTGTCTTTTGGTAACCTTTACTCCTTGCTCCTGGTTCTACATCCTGGCCACAAAAAGAATAAATCTAATTGCCCCTTAATAAAATAGTTCTTCAAATGCTTTAATATGAAAAAAATTCCCCCTTGTCATTCTCCAAGAAAGTTCACATAACATATTATCAAGGCTCTTCATCATTCTGGTTGTCCTCTATACATTTTTCTGGACCTGTTCATCCTCATATGTCAAGTGTACTAGGTAAATGGAGAAAAAAAAAAGAATCCCGTTTATGTAGTGTTTTAGAAAATACTATTTAAACCTTATTTTTTTTGTTACAATTCTCTTGAAATAGGATTTCAAAGTATTGTCATCTCAGTTTTATGAGGAAATTGAATGTGTGTATGTGTGAAATAACATCCCTAAGGTAACATTTTCATAAGTGATTCTATAAAGACTTTGGCAGAGGTCTTCTGACTTCAAGTCCTGATCTCCTTTTGCTTGCTGCAATCTATTGTCTTTTGTAAATACTAACATGAATCACTCACAAAACTGGTAGATTATTTTCCGTAGGGTCCTTAAGAATAGGAAACTACAAGTATAAAGAATTAAATCCCACAAGAAGTCACAATTCTGTTTCATTTCTTATGGAGATATGGAGGTCCTTTGCTAATAATAGGCTCCTATCATAATTAGCAGCCATTATTGAATAATGTTCAAGGCATTGATGATAAACAATAGGTATATATAAGATTTTGCTATGTTCATAAATCCCAAAAACTATTGTCTCTTCCAAATCAGATGCTATCATTTGAGGTCATGGTTCAGAAAGTCTTAACCTGGGTTCCATGAACTTATTTTTAAAATATTATGAAAACTATATTTCAAAGTGACTTGTTTCTTTAATAATCTTGAGCATTTAAAAGCATTATTATGAGAAGGGTCAATATACTTCACCAAACTGTGAAAACGATCCAGGACAACATAAAAAGGTAGACAAGGTTTGGAGCCAAGATGGCTGAATGAAAGCAGTGACTTACTTGAGCTCTCCCCCAAACCCCTCCAAATACCTATAAAAAATGACTCTAAATAAATTCTAAAGCAGAAAAACCCACAAAAAGACAGAGCGAAACAAATTTCCAGCCCAAGATAACCTGGAAGTTTGATCAGCAAGGTATATCGCGCTGAGCTGGAAGAGAAGCACGGTTTGGCGTGGGTGCACAGGCCACAGCAAACCTAGAGCAGGCCTCAGAGGACTGAATCACAGGAAGCTGTGATGGTTTCCAGACCTCTCAACCCACGAACACCAAAGAGAACTTAGAAGGTCAGTGGGAAAAATCTGTTTCTGCAGTGAGAGAGGAGCTATGTCTCAGTCCCCCAGATCCTGAGCACAGCCCAGTATGGTGGTTGCTTCCTGAGCTTCTGGCCCACAGACTGAGGGTGAATCAGGTGGCTGATCTGAGGGGGATTGCAGGGATCTTTTTGCCAGGGCCAAGGCAGGAATCTCTTGCTTTGCCTTTGCTTGGATCTGGGTCATGGTTCTGGGTGGCAGTCCTCGGGTGAGGAAGAGCACTGGCGTGGTGGAGCTTGTAGTGGCTCTGAAGAGGAAACCTTCCTCACACTTCCAGGACACAAAGGAGTGCTTGTGGTCACTAATAGACCAGAGCACAGTCGAGGAAAGGAGGAAACATGTCGCCCCTTATCGTACCGCCTGGGAAAAACTGAAAATTAACAGGTCCCTAGAAGTATCTCTGAAAACAGCTGTACAAACTGCCAAAACTTGGGACAGTACATTTTCCACAGTGGAAGCAGACCTTTACCTTAATAAAGAATTTATAACTCAAGTAATTGGCTGGGATCATGAGTAAACCTCACAAAATTGAGACCACAGAATCTTTCTTTGGTGATAAAGAAGATCAAAACATACAACCAGAAGAAGACAACAAAGTCAGAGCTCCTACATCCAAAGCCTCCAAGAAAAATATGAATGAGTCCCAGGTCTTGGAAGAGCTCAAGAAGGATTTTGAGAAGCAATTAAGAGAAATAGAGGAAAAACTGGGAAGAGAAATGAGAGTGATGCAAGAAAATCATGAAAAAAAAGTCAACAGCTTGCTAAAGGGGACCCAAAAAATACTGAAGAAATAACACCTTAAAAAATAGCCTAACCAAAATGGCAAAAGAGGTCCAAAAAGCCAATGAGAAGAAGAATGCCTAAAAAAAATTGGCCAAATGGAAAAGGAAGTCCAAAAGCTTATTGAAGAAAAGACTTTCTTAAGATTAGAATAGAGCAATTGGAAGCTAGTGACTTTATGAGTAATCAAGACACTGTTAAACAAATCCAAAAGAATGAAAAATTAGAGAACAATATGAAATATCACATTGGAAAAACAACTGACCTGGAAAATAGATCCAGGAGATAGAATTTAAAAATTAGTGGACTATCTGAAAGCCATGGTCAAAAAAAAAGAGCCTAAACATCATCTTTCAAGAAATTATCAAGGAAAATCCCCCAATTTTGTACAACAATTGGGCAAAATAGAAATTGAAAGAATCCACCGATCTCCTGAAAGAGATCCCCAAAGGAAAACTCCTAGGAACATTGTAGTCAAATTCCAGAGTTCCCAGGTCAAGGAGAAAATATTTCAAGCAACCAGAAAGAAACAATTCAAGTATTGTGGAAACACAATCAGGATAACACAAGATTTAGCAGCTTCTACATTAAAGGACCACAGGGCATGGAATATAATATTCTGGAGGGAAAAGGAGATAGGATTACAACCAAGAATCACCTACCCAGCAAAACTGAGTGTAATCCTTCAGGGAAAAAAAAAAATGGTCATACAGTAACATAGAGGAATTTCAAGCATTCTTGATGAAAAGACCAGAGCTGAATAGAAAATTTGACTTTCAGATACAAGACTCAAGTGGAACATGAAGAGGTAAACAAGAAAGAGAAATCATAAAAGACTTATTAAGGTTGAACTGTTTACATTCCTGCATGGAAAAATGATATTTATAACTCATGAGACCTTTGTCAGTATTAGGGTCATTGGAGGGGGAAATAGATATAGAGATAGAGATAGATAGATAGTAGATAGATAGATAGATAGATAGATAGATAGATAGATGGCACAGGGTGAGTTGAAGATGAAGGGGTCACATTTGGAGAACAAAATTAAGGGGTAAAAGATGATTATACTGGAAGAAGGAGAAAAAGGAAAGGTAAAATGGGGTAATTTATCTCAAAAAAAATTACAGAAATTAAAAGGCTCTTACAGTGGAGGGGAAGCAGGGGAAGGCGAGAGGGAATGAGTGAATCTTATTCTCATAGGATTTGGCTTAAGGAGGGAATGACATACATATTCAATTGGGTATGGAAGTATGTCTTATCCTATAGGAAAATAGGGGAGAAGGTGACAAGAGATCGGGGGGATGATAGAGAGGAGGGCAAGTTGGGAAAGGGGGTAATCAGAAGCAAACACTTCTGAGGAGGGACAGTGTCAATGGAAGAATAGAATAAATGGGAGGAGGAGGAGTGATAGGATTAAAGGAAATAGATTTGTGTTTTTTTACAACATGAATACTATATAAGTGTTTTGCATAACTGCACATGTATAACCTATACTGAGTTGCTTGCCTTTTCACTGAGGGTGGGTGGGGAGGAAGTGAGAAAATTTGGAACCTAAAGTTTTAAAAACACATGCTTAAAAAAGTTTTTCACATGCAACTGGGAAATAAGAAATAAAAGAAATGGGATGCAGAAAATAAATTTAAGAAGTAGAGAAACAGTTTAGATAGATAGATAGATAGATAGATAGATAGATAGATAGATAGATAGATAGATAGATAAAATATGCATATTTGTTTCTATGTATATGATATGTATGTATATGCACATAAATGTCATTTAATCAACAAACATTTATTAAGCACCTGTACCAAGTACTGTGCTAAGCACTGGTGATGCAAAAAGAAGCAAAAGACAGTTCCTGCCCTCAAGGAGTTTACAATCTAAGGGAGAAGTCAGTACGTGGAGTTGAGAAAGAAGTGTTTTCCAAGCATAGGGGACAGCCAGAGAAAATGCCCAGAGCCAAGAAATGCACTGTCTTGTTCATTGTCACTGGATCGAAGAGCATGTGTTGGGGGGTAGGAGGGAGGAGTAAGAAGACTAGAAAGATTGGAGGAGCTAGGTTATAAAGTGCTTTGAATACCAAACTGAGCATTTTGTATTTGATCCCATAGAAAATTTGGTGCCAATGGATTTTATTGGTTACAGTGGTGATAGATACATATGTGTATATTTATGTGTCTGTATACACACACACATAGATTTTAAATAAACACTTATGTATGTATATGCACATATTCATGTACTTGTGCATTGTGTATATATGCTTATGTGTGTGTGTGCATCCTATATTCTGTAAGATTATTTTGCAAATTCCAATAGGTAGTATTAACATGTAAATGTCGGAATTGTGTGGGAGCTTTGATGCAGGGAAATAGTGTGGTTACTTCAGTGTACGGTCATGGAATGTGTTTTTCTTCTGTGGTTGAACTCTTATGCGCTACTGAGACTACCCTCCATAAAGGAAAAGCAATAGGTTGTGTCCCATCTATATTTTATGCATTTGATTCTGTGGTTCTAGATTGCTTTCCAAGGGCCAGACACAACTACACCAAAGAGAGTAGCCTGCTATGCCTGTGGTTCTATACTCAGCAGAAACAGGGTCCCTGAACAGTACATTCTGTGGTTAATATTTTTTCTTCAAATGTAGACACAGAAGCTAGTTCATGACAGTACAAGTCACCTAGCATCAAATATACCATTTGTTACAAATATATTTTAGTACATCTCTGATTGTTTTGGCAATTACTATAAATTGATGTGCTCTTTCCATATACTAAGATGACCAAAATCAGTGTACAATGTGTTTTGAATTGTTTTTCCAATAATGGGAAATTGATTTGTACCAATTCAGGAGAATATTACTTTCTGTTACTATTTTTCTTAGATAAGAATGTAACATTTTATTTTATCTGATTAAAAAAATAATCATAGTGGGGGCAGAACCAAGATGGCAGAGTGAAAGCAGCTTGAGCTCTCCCAAAAACCCCTCCAAGTACCTATAAAAAGTGGCTCTAAACAAATTCTGAAGCAGCAGAACCCACAAAAAGACACAGTGAAACAAATTTCCAGCCACAATAACCTGGATGATTGATCAGAAAGGTCTATCATGCCAGGCTGAGAGAGGTGCGCAGTGTGGGCAAGCAGGCTGCAGTGAACCTGGAGCAGGCCTCAGAGGACTGAATCCCAGGCAGCTGTGGTGGTTTCCAGACTCCTCAATCCACGAATGCCAAAGACAACTTAGAAGGTCAGTGGGAAAAGCCTGCTTCTAAGGTGCTGAGAGAGGAAGGTGGGGTCTCAGTTCCAGTTCTCTGAGAATGTGGCCCTTGGGCAGCTGTCTCCCATGCTTCCAGCACACAGACTGAGGAGGAATCCAGCAGTTGATCAGAGAGGGATTGCACAGATCTCTCTGCTGGTGCTGAGGCAGGAATCTCTTGCTTTGCCCGTGCTTGGATCCGGGTCATGGTTCTGGGTGGTGGTCCTGGGGTGAGGAGCAGCACTGGCGTGGTGGAGCTTGTAGTTGCTCTGGACAGGAAACCTTCCTCACACTTCCAGGACAGAAAGGAGTGCTTGTGGTCACTAATAGACCAGAGCACAGGCCAGGAAAGAAGTAAACACCTCACCCCTTATCATACCACCTTGCAATAACTGAAAATTTATGGTCCCTACAAGTATCTCTGAAAACAGCTATATAACACCCAAAACTTGGGACAGTACATTCTCCACAGTGGAAGCAGACTCTTACCTTAACAAAGAGTTTAAAACTCAACTAACTGGCTGGGATCATGAGAAAGCAGCACAAGAGTAACACTGTATTATCTTCCTTTGGTGACGAAGAAGATCAAAATATACAATCAGAAGAAGACAACAAAGTCAGAGCTCCTACATCCAAAGCCTCCAAGAAAAATATGAATCAGTCCCAGGCTTTGGAAGAGCTCAAAAGGGATTTTGAGAAGCAAGTAAGAGAAGTAGAGGAAAAACTGGGAACAAAAGAGAGAGTGATGCACGAAAATCATGACAAATAAATCAACAGCTTGCTAAAGAGATTCAAAAAGATACTGAAGAAAATAACACCTTAAAAATAGCATAATGGGGCAGTTAGGTGGTGGAGTGGATACAGTACCGGTCCTGGATTCAGGAGGACCTGAGCTCAAATCCAGCCTCAGACACATGACAATTATTAGCTGTGTGACCCTGAGCAAATCATTTAGCCCCATTGCATAGAAAAAAAAATGGCCTAATCCAAATGGCAAAGGACATCCAAAAAGCCAATAAGAAGAAGAATGCCCTAAAAAGAAAAATTGGCCAAATGGAAAAGGAAGTACAAAAACTTACTGAAGAAAATACTTCCTTAAAAATTAGAATGGAGCAATTGGAAGCTAGTGACTTTATGAGAAATCAAGACACTGTTAAACAAATCCAAAAGAATGATAAATTAGAAGCCAATGTGAAATATCTCATTGGAAAAACAACTCGCCTGGAAAATAGATCCAGGAGAGAGAATTTAAAAATTATTGGACTATCTGAAAGCCATGATCAAAAAAAGAGCCTAAACATCATCTTTCAAGAAGTTATCAAGGAAAACTGCCCTGATATAGTCAAACCAGAGGGAAAAATAGAAACTGAAAGAATCCACTGATCACCTCCTGAAAGAGATCCCCAAAGGAAAACTCCTAGGAATGATGTAGCCAAATTCCAGAGTTCCCAGGTCAAGGAGAAAATATTGCAAGCTGCCAGAAAGAAACAATTCAAGTACTGTGGAAACACAATCAGGATAACACAAGATTTAGCAGCTTCTACTTTAAAGGACCACGGGGCATGGAATATGATATTCTGGAGGGCAAAGGAGATAGTATTACAACCAAGAATCACCTACCCAGCAAAACTGAGTATAATCCTTCAAGGGAAAAAATGGTTATTCAGTGAAATAGAGGACTTTCAAGCATTCCTGATGAAAAGACCAGAGCTGAATCGAAAATTTGACTTTCAAACACAAGACTCAAGTGGAACATGAAGAGGTGAACAGGAAAGAGAAATCATAAGAGACTTATAAAGGTTGAACTGTTTACATTCCTGCGTGGAAAGATGATATTAATAATTCATGAGACCTTTGTCAGTATTAGGGTAGTTGGAGGAAAAAAATATATGTATGTATAGGTAGACAGATAGATAGATAGATAGATAGATAGATAGATAGATAGATAGATAGATTGATAGATACATAGATAGATACATAGATACATAGATACATAGATAGACAGACAGAGGGCACAGGGTGAGTTGAAGATTAAAGGGCCATATCTGGAGAATAAAATTAAGGGATAAGAGAGGATTATATCCAGAGAAGAACAAAGGGAGAGGTAGAATGGGGTAAATTATCTCACAAAAAAAAAAAGAAAGAAAAGGCTCTTACAGTGGAGAGGAAATGGGGGAAGGTGAGAGGGAATGAGTGAATCTTATTCTCATAGGATTTGGCTTATGGAGGGAATAACATACACATTCAATTAGGTAAGGAAATCTATCTTATTCTATGGGAAAATAGGAGATGAAGGTGACAAGAGAGCAGGGGGATGATAGAGAGGATGGCAGACTGGGAAAGGGGGTAATCAGAAGGAAATACTTCTGAGAAGGGACAGGGTCAAAAGAAAGAATAGAATAAATGGGAGGGTAGGATAAGATTAAGGGAAATAGAGTTCTTTTTTCACAACATGTCTAACTATGGAAGTGTTTTGCATAACTGTACATGTATAACCTATATTGAGTTGCTTACCTTTTCAATCAGGGTGATTGGGGAGGGAGGAAGGGAGAAGATTTGAAACCTAAAGTTTTAAAAACATATGTTAAGAAAATGTTTTCACATGGTACTGGGAAATAAGAAATACAGGAAATGGGGTACAGAAGTCTGTCTGCCCTACAGGAAAATAGAAGCGGAAGGGGAAAAGAGAAGGGGGAGGGGAGAGATAGAAGAGAGGACAACACTAGTGGAAGGGATATTCAGAATGCATGCCAACTTGGGTGGGGGTGGGGTGAGATGGGGTAAAAATTTGCAACTCAAAATCTTGTGGAAATAAATATTGAAAACTAAAAGAAGAAAAAAAAATTAAAAATAATCATAGTTTAGAATTGCAAATGATCGGTTGGTAGAAAAACAGTATTATTTTTAAGATTACTGAAGCTTTGCTTAAATCACTTTATTCACCGCTGACAACCAACCACCTCTGATGTAGTGGTAAGAAGTCTGATAAACAAGTCTTAGTGGTGCAAAGAAATTGAGGTCTAGTTCACTAGATTGAAATAATGTTGACATGGAAACAACTCTGAGATCACTCCATCTCTAGACAGAGAAGTAGTATCCTCCTCACATCTGATCTATTTCTTGTGCATCATTAATCATTTTTCCTTGCCATGTTTGACTGCAGTTTATTTTAACTTTGATTCTCATATAAAACAAATTCAACATGTCTTGTAACAAATCCATTGGCCTTGTTATAGTTCCTTGACTCCTTGGATTCTTTGCAGTGTCTGACACTAATTATTATTCCAAGTTTCTGGAAATCTTCTACTCCCTTTGCTTCAGAGACCACATTTTCCTTGTTTTCCTTCTCACCCTAACTTCCCCCTGCTACAAGACGCTTATGGTTTGACTGGGAAAGAGAGAATACAAAAGCAAACTGGAAAGAGGACCTAGGGAGCTGGGAATATCCTGGATAGTGGAAAAGTCTGTTAGAGAAGTCCTAAGTAGTACAGCCAGGTGAGAAATGAAGAGATGTCTGCACAAAGCTCTCTACTTAAATGGAGGTTTGAAGCTCATGGCCCTTCCCTCCAATCAGAGGCAAAGAGTAATAATGAGGTAGAGGACCAAAGCTGATAAGGTGTTACAGGATGCTGAGGTTATCCCAATAATGAGCTGCCTGAGGAATGGTGAAGAAGTCAGTCAATGAAGTCCCAAAGTAGTGAAGCCAGGTGGGAAATGAGGAGAAACTAGCCATGGAACTATAAACATGCTTAATACATAATAAGCTCTAAATCAATTCTTATTGGTAGACATTTTAATCAATTAAGCTCATTAAGAAAGTACTAAGCCTGGTTCTTTCTTCATACTTGGTATTCATGTAGGGTAGGGAATGATATGTTTATAGCAGATAAATGATTTACAAGATTAGACTGAAAGAGGGATTAAAAGCTGCCCCCTTTAAAATTTTCATGATAGGATGTTATTGCCACAAAGATCATCAAGTTCATGTCGATCATTTTACAGAAGAATAAACAAAACCCCAGAGAAGGGAAATGACTTGTCCAGTGCCACTAAGTCTCATTCTATGTGATGAAAATGGGGGTAGCTTAAGTGGAGTCAAATAGAACACAAATCTGACAGACTCACTGTTTGTTACAATGGAAGATGCATTAGAGACAACTTCATTCAAGTGGTTCATTTTAAATAGGAGTCAAATGAGGTTCAGAATTGGCATGAAAATATGGACTATAACCCAATTTTTCTGAATGTTAATCCAATGCCAGTTTAGTCAAGTTACTGAAATTTGGCCTTATGAGTTTAAGTATGACCTAGGTTTACTCAGAGGTACTGGGTCTTCCTTAGTACAGTCCCCTGTTTATTTCATCAGTCAAAAGGCATTTATTTAGCATTTGGCATATGTTAAGCACTGTGCTAGGCTCTAGCACAAGAAAGTGTTCCTGGGGCAGAGCCAAGATGGTGGAGTAAAAGCAGCAACTTGCTTGATCTCTCCCCCAAACCCCTCCAAATACCTGTAAAAACTGGCTCTGAAAAAACTCTAAAGCAGCAGAACCCACAAAAAGAGTGAAATAAATTTCCAGCCCAAGACAATCTGGATGGTTGATCAGAAAGGTGTATCATGCAGGACTTGGAGAGGAATACAGTTTGGTGTGGGCACAGGCCTCAGCAAACCTGTAGCAGCCTTCAGAGGACTGAATTGCAGGCAGCTGTGGTGGTTTCCAGACTTCTCAACCCATGAACACCAAATAAAATTTAGGTCAGTAGGAAAAGTCTGTGACCATGATGAAAGAGAAGCTTGGTCCAGCCACAGTCCTGTTCAGCCATGGGGCAGTGGCTGCTTCCAAAGGTTGGCCCACAGACTGAAAGGGAATTGAGTGGCTGATGAGAGGGGGATTGCACGGATCTCTTTGCTGGTGCTGAGACAGGATTCTCTTGCTTTGCCTGTGCTTGGATCTGGATCACAGTTCTGGGTGGAAGTCCTGGGGCAAGGAGGAGTGCTGGCATGGTGGAGCTGGAAGTGGTGGAGGGAGGAATCCTCCTCCAAGTTCCAAGGCAGAAAAGAGTGCTTGTGGTCACTCATAGACCAGAGTACAGGACAAGGAAGGAGTAAACACCTCACTCTTGATCATAACACCTTGGAAGAGCTGAAGATTTACAGGTCCCTAAAAGCATCTCTAAAAACAGCTGTACAAACTCCTGAAGCTTGGGGCAGTACATTCTCCACATTGGAAGCAGACCTTTACCTTAATAAAAAGTTTGTAACTCAACTAATTGGCTGGGATCATGAGCAAACCTCGCAAAATTCAGACCACAGAATCTTTCTTTGGTGACAAAGAACATCAAAACATCCAACCAAAAGAAGATAACTAAGTCAAAGCTCCTACATCCAAAGCCTCCATGAAAAAAAAAATATATATATATATATATTGGTCCCAGGCCATGGAAGAGCTCAAAAATGATTTTGAGAAGCAATTAAGAGAAATAGAGGAAAAACTGGGAAGAGAAATGAGAGTGATACAAGAAAATCATGAAAAAACAATTCAACGGAATATTAAAGGAGATCCAAAAAAAACACCTTAAAAATAGCCTAATGGGGCACCTAGGTGGTGCAGTGCATACAGTACCAGCCCTGGATTGAGAAGGACCTGAGCTCAAATCCAGCCTCAGACACATGACACTTGCTAGCTGTGTTACCCTGGGCAAATCATTTAGCCCCATTGCCTACACCAAAAAAAAAAAAAAATAGCCTAATCCAAATGGCAAAAGAGGTCCAAAAAGCCAATAAGAAGAATGCCTTAAAAAGCAAAACTGGCCAACTTGAAAAGGAAGCCCAAAAGCTTACTGAAAAAAAAGACTTCTTTAAAAACTAAAATGGAGCAATTGGAAGCTAGTGAATTTATAATAGATTAAGACACTGTAAAACAAATTGAAAAGAATGAAAAAAAAAAACAATGTGAAATATCTCATTGGAAAAACAACTGACCTGGAAAATAGATCCAGGAGAGATAATTTAAAAATTATTGGACTATCTGAAAGCCATAATCAGAAAAAGAGCCTAGACATCATCTTTCATGAAAACTGCCCTGATATTCTAGAACCTGAGGATAAAATAGAAATTAAAAGAATCCACCGATCACCTCCTGAAGGAGATTCCCAAAGGAAACTTCTAGGAATATTACAGCAAAATTTCAGAGTTCCCAGGTCAAGGAGGAAATATTGCAAACAGCCAGAAAGAAACAATTCAAGTACTGTGGAAACACAGTCAGGATGATACAAAATTTAGCAGCTTCTACATTAATGGACCAACGGTCTTGGAATATGACATTCCAGAGGGCAAGGGACATAGGATTACAACCAAGAATCGCCTACCCAGAAAAACTGAGTATAATCTTCAGGGGAAAAAATGGATATTCAGTGGAGTAGAGGACTTTCAAGCATTCTTGATGAAAAGACAAGAGCTGAATAGAAAATTTGACTTTCAAATACAAGACTCAAGTGAAACATGAAGAGGTAAACAAGAAATAGAAATCATAAGGGACTTATTAAGGTTTAACTGCTTACATTCCTGCATAGAAAATGACATTTGTAACTCATGAGACCTTTGTCAGTATTAGGGTAGTTGGAGGGAAAACATTATATGTATGTATAGGTAGACAGATAGATAGATAGATAGATAGATAGATAGATAGATAGATAGATAGATAGATTGATTGATTGAGGGCACAAGGTGAGTTGAAGATGAAGGGGTGATATCTGGAGAATAAAATTAAGGGTTGAGGGATGGCTATACTGGGAGAAGGAGAAAGGGAGAGGTAAATGGGATAAATTATCTCACATAAAACAGGCAAGAAAAGGCTTTCACAGTGGAGGGGAAATGGGGAAATGTGAGAGGGAATGAATGAATCTTATTCTCATCAGATTTGGCTTAAGGAGGGAATGACATACACACTCAATTGTGTATGGAAATCTATCTTACCCTACAGGAAAATAGGGGGGTGGCGAAGGAGACAAGATAGCAAAAGTGATGATAGAAGGGAGGGCAGATTGGGTAAGGGGCTAATCAGAAGCAAACACTTCTAAGGAGGGACAGGGTGAAAAGAGAAAATAGAATAAATGGTGGGTAGGATAGGATTAAGTCTAATATACTTAGTTTTTTTACAACATGACTACTATGTAATTGTTTTGCATGACTGCACATGTATAACCTGAATTGAATTGCTTGCCTCCTCAATAAAAGTGGGTGGGGAGGGAGGAAGAGAGAAAATTTGGAACCCAAAATTTTTAAAAAATGTTAAAAAATTGTTTTTACATGAACCTGGGAAAATAAGATATATAGGAAATGGGGTATAGAAATCTATCCTGTCCTACAGAAAAATTGAAGGGGAAAAGGATAAGAGAAGGGGGGGAGATAGAAGGGAGGGCAGATTAGTGGAAGGGGTATTCAGAATGCATGCCATCTTGGGGTGGTGAGAAGGACAAGATGCAGATAAAATTTGGAACTCAAAATCTTGTGGAAGTGAAAGTTGAAAACTGAAAAAAAAATTAATTAATTTAAAAAAAGAAAAACTAATGGAACACCAAAAATAAAAATAAAAATAAAGACTAGACTTGGAAATTCAACTGTCTATCAAAGGTATGCTTCCAATGTGATAGTATGATTTCATGATGAAAAAGTAAAGACTATACAACAAAATCTTTCTAATTCAATGCAAAAACATTTTAAAATGTGTTTATAAACAAAGGCCATATTTTATATTAACCTCTTAATAGTTTTAAAGGTTATAAGGCTTATTGCATATTCAATAAATTCAATTATTTTACTCTGTCCTAAGTAATTTTCACTCTATACTACTAGCAGTGGGGAATGAGGTGGGAAATCAAGAAAAAATCATATGTAAGATGGGCTCTTTGAGCTGGCCTTGAAGGAAGCTAAGCTAAGCTAAGAGGTGTAGGTCATGAACCGTAGATTTATAATTAGAAGTTAACATAAAAGTCATCTAGCCTAAATTGCATCATTTTATACCTGAGGAAACTGAAACATAGATAGATTAAATGACTTGTCTGAGGTCACTTAAGTAATGGATGGCAAAGCTAGTATCTGAATCAAAATTTTTGGACTCTAAATTCACATCTTTGTAATAAACTACAATATCTTGAAGTGTGTAGATATATATATATTCATAATGAACATCTTAGTGGAAACGGTCCCCCTTGTTCCTTTGGGGCATCTTGGTGGTATAGTAATTAAAGCACAAGATCTGGAGTCAGAAAAACCTGAGTTCAAATTCAGCCTCAGATACTTACTAGCTCTGTGACCCAGGGGAAAATCACATAACTGCTGTCTGCCTCAATTCTCTCAATTATAAAATGTAGATAGTAATAGCAGGTAATAATTAGTTAGAACTAAATGTAATGAGTTGTAAAGTGCTTAGCATAGTGCCACACACATTGTAGATGCTTAATTAAAGTGTTGTTGCTTTTTTTTTTCACTTTGCCACATTATGGTCACAAAATACCCAAGTCAGAAAGAGAAGCATAACACGTTCTGTCAGGCAAAGTACAGGCCTAGGCCTTTTACCAGTCAGTGGCAGGGAAAGTAGGGTATGGTTGGTGAGTGCCCTGCTATACACTCGTAGCTCCTTCACCATTCTTTACCAAGTCTCACCGCCTAGAAGCCCTGTCTACACATTTTGTTTTTTTTTCATTCTTAAAATGTTTTATTTTTCCAATTATATATAAAAACAATTTAAACATTTCTTTTATTTGAGTTTCAAATTCTCTCCCTTCCTCCCTCCCTCCCTTTTCCCCTCCCTAACAAGGCAAGCAATTTGATATACACTATACATTTGCAGTTATGCAAAGCATATTTTCTTATTTGTCATTTTTCAAAAGAAAACACAATAAAAAAAGGAAATATGAAAAATAAAGAAAAAAAAAGAAAAATATGTTTCAGTCAACATTAAGGCTTCTTCAGCTCTTTCTCTGGAGGCAGATAGCATTTTTCATCATAAATCCTTCATAACTGCCTTGGTTCATCATAATGAGAATAGCTAAGTCATTCACAAATGATCACCACATAATATTGCTATTATTGTGTATAGTGTTCTCCTGGTTCTGCTCACATCACTTTGTATCAATTTATATAAGATGTTGTAGGATTTTTTTCTGAAACCCTCCTGCTCATCATTTCTTATAGCACAATAGTATTCCATCACAATCATATACTGCAACTTGTTCAGTCATTCCGAATTGATGGGTATCCCCCAATATCCAATTCTTTGCTACCACAAAAAGAGTTGCTATAAATATTTTTGCACATATAGGTACTTTTCTTTTTCCTTTGACCTCTTTAGGATCCAGATCTGTTAGTCATTTTTTAAATTAATTTAATTATCTCCTCTTGCCCATCCCTTGCTGAAAGAAAAATAAAAGAAATCTATATTATCAAGTAAAGTAAATTCACACATTGGCCATGTCCAGGTAAGCATAATAAATAAGCAAAATAACACAACAGGCTAGTGTTTGATAAAACCAAAGACCTTGGTTACTGAGATAAAATTAATTATTCAGTAAAAACTGATAGAGACACTGGGAAGCAGTTAGGCTTAAACAAATTCAATTGTTTTACTTTCTCCCAGTTAATTTCCATCCTATACTACTAGCAGCTAATAGAAACTAGGTATAAATGAATAGTTCACCAAGGTAACAAGATCAGCTCCAAATGATAAAGGATAACATAAAAAAAAAACAAATTAGAGAAAGAAATGAACTTTCATTTCTGTGAATAAGAGAAACATTCATGACAAGATATAGAAGAACATATGGTATAACAAACCACAGATGGCTCTGGAGGAGAAAGTGAGGCTAGTAGTAACTTTGCACAGCCCTCCCTCACTCAAATCCAATTGAATTGCAAGTCATGTCATCATCTCCCTGATGTCATGGTCCTCTCTGAGAACGAAGGAAAAACCACACATCATAAACACAATAGTTCACAAACCACTTTGAACCCTGAGAGGATCTAAAGTTTAGGTCCCTTTGGCCCAGGTTTCTACCTCAGAAGGTAGCAGAAGCTACAATTGTCCTGAATGCATTATCCTAAAACCTGTCTTTGTTGGCCCTGCTGCTGTAGCAGCATCAACTACCACTTTCTTCCTTACAAGAGTACAAGATTGGTCAGAATCTACTAAATTGTCTACCTTGAGGTCAGGGGGAGAATTCTCAACCTGGGGAAAAAAAAACAGGCACCCAATGCCTTTCACTATATTTATCACACTGAGGCTTCAATTTTCTTGTTTGCAAAAAGAGAGACTTTGACTCAATATCCTCTAAATCCTTCCCAGCCCTACTTTTTTTAATCTTGTGATCTCATTATTTTATAGAACTTTGTTTCCAGAGATGCCTCTCTAGAATATGCCCTCATTAGTACCTAACTAAACTCCTAACAGATGTCCCTATCTCCATTTTCTCCCCCCCCTTCCATCTTTCGCACTGAAATCTGTACCGTCCTCATGCATTGAGCCTATGAATAACAATTCCTCTACTCAGATCCATCAGTTGGCTCATTATTGCCCCTAGGGAAAATTAAACATCTTTTCTTAGAATTCAAGGATTTTACCTTCTAGTAGTATTATCTCTCTAGGCTTATAATGCATTCACACACTCTCTTGATATAGACAAGCTAGAAACTTTGTGTGTGTGTGTGTGTGTGTGTGTGTGTATACACATATATATACACACACACATATATATACACACATATGTATATAGACACACACACACACACACAGACACACACACACACACACATATCCCATATTTGTCCCTACCTTTTCATGATGGTCTTTGTCACCTAACACTCTCCCTACTCTTGGCCCCCTACCTGTCCATGTAAATCACATCTCCTCTTCTACCTCCATAAGTAAGCCTTCCCTATTCTGCCCATTGAATAACATTGTTATTTGAACAACAGCATTATGCATCTTTCTGATGCTCTTCTTATGCCTAATTTTGTTATCTAGTTATCATTGTATCATAATCCCTCAATGGACAGAAAGCTCTATGAGGGCAGAGATTTACTTAAACTGTCCATCACCCATGTCCTCCAGTGCATTCCACAAGATATAGTAGCCACTTAATAAATGTCAGTTGAATTTAAATATTGCTAGAGACACTAATAACTAGGTTGTACGATGGTTAAAGTGCCAGCTTGAAGTAAGGAAGATTCATCTTGTGAGTTCAAATCTGTCCTCAGATACTAGTTGTGTGAGCTTGGGCAAGTCATTTAACCCTACTTGCCTCAGTTCCTCATCTATAACATGAGCTGGAGAAGGAAGTGGCAAACCACTAGAGTATCTTTGCCAATAAAACCCCTAAAAGAGTCACAGACTGCTAGATATAACTGAACAACAAAGCAATCCTTGAGACAATTGACACAAAGGTAATTACACTAATTTAAACTGCCTACCAAGATCATTTTTGATAGTTTTTTTTAATTCACATTCAAATTTCATGGATTTCAAGTGGTGGGAATACTCACTGTACATGGACATGTATGTATACAGCTGGTTGCACTAAAATTCCTGTGTTTTATTAGAGTATCATACCTGCTAACAGATCTAATAGAATAGACATTAGTAGATGCCTATATTCCTTTCATTGTCTTAAATTACTTCATAAAACCTATTTCATTGCATATGTAAAGCACAAAACATTGTTTTTAGTTTCTTCAGTTAAATGATTTTTGTGTTCTCATTGTCCTTTCAGACAACTGGGATTAGATTAGATGTAATATTACAGAGAACATTTATTTGATCACTTGGCCAACTTGCAGATGATTAAATTATAGAAGTAGTTTGATAGAGAAGAAAAATTAATTACACTTTACTTTGATGTAGTTTTTCCCCTGCTTTCAGAAGGAGAAAAAGAGAGAGAGAGAGAAAAGAAAGGAAGGAAGGGAGGCAGGGAAGGAGGGAGAGCAAAAGAGGGAGGAAGGGAAGAAAGAAGAGAGGGAGGAAAGAGGGAAGGAGGGAAGAAAGGGAGAGAACAAGAGAGGGAAGAAAGAGAGACAAGGAAGGAGGGAAAAGGGAGACAAGGAAGGAGGGAAGGAATGAGGGAAGTAAGAAAGGAAGGAAGGAAGGAGGGAGGGAAGAAAGAGAGACAAGGAAGGAGAGACAGAAGGGAGACAAGGAATGAGGGAAGAAAGGAAGGAGAAAAGGAGGGAAGGAAGGAAAAAGAGGAGGGGGGAGGGAGGAAAGACTTGAATTAGGTGAAAGAAAATTAGTCCACACATGATAGAAAACTATAATCTTTTTTTAATCTTTCTAATTTTTACACTTATAATTCTTGCTTGTGATTTGTGACTAGCATAATGCTCCCACTTATAAGCTTTCCTGCTCATCAGGTTCTTAGATTACTTAAAATATGCATATGTATGAATATATGCATGTGAGTGTATGCATATATATACACACATATACATATATGTATGTGTTGTGTGTGGAGGGCGGGTAGAACTACTCTGGGCCTATAATAAAATCATAAGACCATACTGATTCTTTCTTTAAGAATGAAAAAAACAAACAAACATGAATCTCATCATAACCAAAGAGGACTAGACTTGAATTCAGTCAGTCAATAAGCATTATTAAGCAATTTCTATGTACCAAGAGCTATATTCTAAGGGTCAGATAAAAAAAAAAGGGAAGAAATAGTCCTTTCTGTCAAGGACCTCATAACATAATGGGGAGAATCAGAGGAAAACAAGATAGATAGACAGATAGACAGATAGATAGATAGATAGATAGATAGATAGATAGATAGATAGATAATTGACAGATGGCTCAGCATTAAGGGGGATTAGGAAAAGCTTATTATCATAGAAGACAATATATTAGCTGGCACTTTAAGGAATCCAGAGAAGTCAAGAGGTGGAGATGGGGAGGGAAAGAATTCGACACGTGTTGGACAGTCAATGAAAATGCTCAAAGCTGAGAGATGGTGCATCTTATGTGAGGAACAGCCAAGTGAGCCGTGTTACTGGATCATAGAGTACTTAGAGGTAGGAAGATAAGGTAGAAGAAGATTGGAAATGTAGATGTGGTGCAGGTTGTGAAAGGCTTTGAGTGTCAAATAGAGAGGATAATATATTTGATCCTGAAAATGATAGGAACCACTGGAGTTTACTAAAAAAGGGGGTTAAGTGTTTGTAATATGGTCAGTTCTGTGCTTTAACAAAATTAATTTGGCAGGTTTGTAAAAGATAAGAGGATGGATGAAAGAGAGGAGGCTCTTGAAGTGGAAGATCAGCCAAAGGATTATTGCAATAGTCTGATTAAGAGAGAATAAATGCCTGCACCAAAGTGATGAGAGCATTAGAGGAGAAGGTAGAGTATATGCAAGAGATATTACAAGGGTAAAATCAAGAATTACAAAAATATAAACTACCCAGATTAACAGAAGAAGAAATTGAATGCTTTAATTCATTACATTATCATGTTACATGAGCATCATGCACATATTGCCATGCAATGTCACAAATGTTTCATTCTCATGTCGTTCATGTGACATACCATGTCATATACTGTCACAAAATGTCACAAATGTGTCATACCATGTTCGGTGCAAGGCTATAGTAATATGCTAGGCTGTACTTGCTGTTGCTGGGTTTTTCATCTCCTGGTACTTAATATACTGTTTGGCAATCTAGTTCTTACCAGTTCAAACCATCTAGTTCTGACCAGTTTAAACCAGTGTGATCCATTTTGGAGTTTAACCTCATTCTTACCAGTTCAAACCATCCATTTCTGACCAGTTCTGATAAGTTTAAATCATTTTAATCCAGTTTCTGATTTAACCCAATTCTGACCACTCAAATCAGTTTCCAATTTAAACTGGTTCTGATTAATTTAAACCAGTTCAGCTTATTATGGAACTTTTGGAATTGATTTTTTTTACCAAAAAAGACGCCCATTCAAGTGATCTAATTAAATAAACATTTATTAAGTCAACATGACATGTAGTCTAATTACTAAGAAAAGGGGATACAATGTGGCCCATTCTCAAAAGCTTAGAATCTAAATGGGTGACTGGGAAGACAATCATAAAACATAAAATAAAATAAATGATTCACAGGAGAGTGAAATAAATGTAATGCAGAGAGTCTGGCAAAGTGCTAGAAAAAAATTTGAGGAGTGCAAGATTTTAAAAGTATACATTTTGTCATGTTTGGAGGAACAAAGTTCTATTGGAAGAATTGGATATCATTTTATTTCCTATAATTTTATGATTATAAAAAATCTAAGATCAGTGGAAAACTAAATATCTACATTGCTCTTAAAAATACAATGCTCTCCACAAAACTGTAAATGTTTCACAAAATAGATTTCACATATTTAGCAGCATTCATGACATTAATTTCACAGCTCAAAATATACATGCTTTATTCCTTCCTAAAAGGTATTTCATGTTTCTTTGTAGATAAATATATTCATAAACATAAGATACAAATGAGAATATTGATTAAGCACATATATATTCATTTTACATATATGTATGTATATATTTGTTTATGAATATAGGTACATTCCTTCAAATGTGAAAATTGGTTCCCAGTTGAAGGAGAGAAACTGCCAATTGGTTTTTGCTGTATGTTGAGAGCAGTTTAAATAATGAGAAGTATCCTTGTTATTATTTTCAATCACTGTAATTTTTTTTAAAATCTGTTTTCTGTAGACTTTAAAATCTTACCAGTCTAAAGTCATTAGTAAACCTCATAATGTTTTCCATTGAATTGCAAACTATGTTGGCTCTTCAGGCATTGCCTTTGAAGTTGTATAATCTAGAAGAAAAACCTGCCTTTCATAGTGCATATCTGTTAAAAAATATTTTTTATACTCCAACTACAGACATGTTTTAAAAGTCTCATAACAATAACTCCTGCAAAAAGTTATTGGAATGCTGATTGGTATGAACCAAAAATACTGTATCAGCCTCAACTACTGCCATGTTTAAATTATACTTTCACTGTTTAGCTTCTTAGATGATAAATTCTACACAGGCCAACTTACCTTACTTTAACTATAGAGATTATAATCAGTCTAATGACTCACTTGATTAATTCCATTCATTTCATAATTTCGTCATATTAATTATTCTTAATTACACATTCAGTGGGGCAGTGTCTCTGATGTGTTCCTCATTAAGAGCTGTAATTTAGTTTTGACAATCCAGATTTTAAAAACTGCTATGAAAATTGTTAAATTTAGTTCTGATTTGGGAGATCAGGTTTATTTGTGTGCCTATGTAGCAGTCCTAATGGGGTGTTTGTGTGTGTGGTGTGTATGTGTGTGTATGTAAACAGACAGTGGACAGAGACTAGCAAAGAGGAATAAAATCAAACATTCCAAAAAGATAAGTATACCTCAGATGCAGTTGGAAGGAAGAAAACACATGCTTCTCTTTGAAATCTGTGTCTTAGAGGGCTTTGCTATTAAGTACTATGTAGTGATTTAAATAATCAAGAGAAGAAAACTTGTATGCCACAGAAAGGGACATTGGTTGAAGTTGGTCTGCAAAGCCTCAGAGGTCTCTCAAAATCTGAGATTTTGTGATTCTATATTTGGTAGGAGAAGAACCATGATTTTTCTGGGATAGCACCTTGAAATCTATCCTATTCATATTTCCTTGTACTACCAACTCAAACACAATAAGAAAACTGACTGTTCCTTCTTGTAAGATAAACTTACCACCATTCCTTTGTTTCCCTTATTCCCTGTATCTGGATTTCTTTTCCCCTGTCTCATATTCCCACCTGTCCCATTCCTTCTCATCCTTCACCGACCAGCTTATATGCTTTTTCCATCAAGCATCATCTAGTCTCCCAAGTGAGAAGTGATCTTTCTGAAATTCTGAAATCCCCAAAGCCCTTTATCTGTGCCTTCCCTTATCCTCTATCTTCCCCATGTTCCTCTCATTCTTCACTCTTCTCTCTCCATCTCTCTCTGTGTATATCTTCTTTCTGCCCTCTGCCTCTTTTTCTGTCTCTCTCTCCTCCCCCAATTCTATGCAATAGGCACATTTGTTTGTATATATATGCATAACACAAATATATGTGTGTCTGTGTGTGTGTGTGTGTGACATTGAATAAGAATTCCTGAAAGTACAAAGTAGATGAATGAACTTTGCTCTGCCACATTTGTGATGAAAATCAGCTACTACATACACAGGCATAGTTTCTCTCAACTCCAAGCAAAATTGGGGAATTAAGATTAAGAAAGCCCAGGAGAGGTCAAGATAGCTGCTAGAGGGCTTGGGGATCCCTATGGTTCTGATAATTCAACATCTTATACTTACTTAAAGCTATTGGTCATCTTGAAAATCCTGTGAAACACTTTACTTGAATACAATTTCTACTTAAGCAAACCTTTTTGACTTTTCATGAAATATGGCAACACAACTTGTTGAGGGCTAATTAATTCTTATGGTCTTTATGGAGAAAAAGCATAAAAAGTGGAATGAACCTAGAGAAAAGGTCAGAATAAGGAATCAAGGACTTTGGATTTGATCTTCATGACTGTAAATACCAGAAAAAGTAACTTTTGAATTGTGGACAGTTTGGGGATCAGAGATCTGTTTATTTTGTAATTAAATGAAATTTTAATCCAGATCATTATTGGTAAGGAGAATGTTCTGTTAATGAGTTGTGTAACAGCCTTTTTTTAGCTCCTAAGCCTGGATTTGAATGAACAGTGTTCCTCAGGGAAAGTAAAGGGGCATGGAGAGTGTGCAGTATACTAAGAGCACTGAAAAGATTGGAGCTAGTAACTAAGTGTCCATCATTCCAGCTCACTCAGGGAGCAGGACCATCTGCTAAAGACAATAGTTTTAGACTCAGAGAGATCAAGATTCTGGGAAGTAGCACCATACTGGTCTCAGCATTGGAAGATTCAGTCTCAATAAAAATATCACAGAAGTCTACCATTATGACCCTAGAGCTATTTCTTGCTTTTGTTTTTAAGGCTCTATAAAAATGGGGACACTGAATCAGCAAAGCAAACCATCAAAATCCATGTTGGAGACTGATTTAAACCAAACAAAGGTAGAGATATTATAATAAGAAGATTAAAGCAAGGGAAAAGATCCAGAGCAGAGTATTGAGAGATCTAGAAAGCCTGAACCTCAAAGGACCATAATAGAAAAGGAGCAGGCCCCAATCCTTTATTTTTTTTTTTTGTTTGGTCTATGGCCATCAAGTCTGGAAGGAACAAGCCCCACATCTGAAAACACAAAGAAAGAGTGGATGACTTTAAGAGAAAGAGGTAAGAAGAGAAAGAGAAAGAGGCAAGAAAGAGAAAGAAAAAGTTAATGCACCAACCTGACAGAAAGCAGGTCATTTGGGAAGATAGAGGGATGAATAAGGTCTATTATTTTCTAGTTGATGTCTAGAATCAAGAGTAATACATTATTGCCATTTTAAGTGTGTTGGATGACTAGAAATAAGTTATTCAATCTTGCTGCTTAAAGTTTCCTGGAGAATTTTAGACTTTGTCAGGAGATAATGCTCAAGCATCTGTGTGGAATTGGATAAGTTACTTAAACTCTCAGAGCCTTAGTTTTCTCACCTCTGAAACAAAAATAATTATAACCAATCCACCTCACAGGGATATTGCAAAGATAGTTCTTTATAAAGTTTAAACCAAATACAAATGTGAGTTATTAATGGTCCTCAAAAAACTCTCAGTTGGATCTAAAATCTAATTCATGTGATGTTTCATTGATGTCATAATCTATTCATGCCTTCCAGTTCCTTAATGCATGCCTTCCTATAAGTTACCTACAAAGGCTTCACCTAAAATGCTGGAAGCTTTTCTTATTTTCTCCTGACCTCAATAGGATACTAGTAGAGTCCACAAGCTATTAAGTTCCCCCTACTTCTTACCAAATAACCAGCCCATCTTCTTTTTTGAGAACACATTTCTCTGATGACATCTGTTGCACCTGTATTCTTTGAAGTCCCTAATTAATTATGCATTACAGCCTACTCACACCTCCATGAGGCTCTGCATTGCTCTTTGTGTGAAACCCAATTTTATTTCTAAGGAAACTGCACTGTTCTATGACTCACATTCCTACAATTCCAGAAGAATGTTGATGTTAAAAATATAAACTGTTTTTCTGGGGAATTTTTTTGGAATAAGAACAACAACAATAATAAAAATAACATTTGTATAATGCCTACTATGTGCCAAGCACTGTGTTAAACATTTTACAAAGATCTCATTTGATTGTCACATAAACTCTGGGAGGTAGGTGCTATTATCCCTATTTGACAGATAAAGTTGTTGTTACTGCTGTTGTTCTTATTCATTCATTTCAGTTATGCCCAACTCTTTGTGGCTCCATTTGAGTTTTTCTTGGAAAAGATAGTGGAGTGGTTTGCCATTTATTTCTCCAGCTCATTTTATAGATGAGGAAACTGAGGCAAACAGAGGTTAAGTGACTCACCCAGGATCACATAGCTAGTAAATGTCTGAAGTAGGGTTTAAACTCAGGTGTTCCTGAGTCCAGACCTATCACTCTATCCATTCTACCACTTAGCTTTCTCTTTAATTAAATAAGTATTAAGATTTTCTCAAAGACTAACCAACCCAGTTTTTTCATCATCTTTAATGCTGAGCCCAACTCCTTTTCCATTTGTCCGTATAATCAATGTATTTATATAGATAAAAATGTTTTAGGAGTTGTCCATCGACTCTATGTAAAAATCTGGACTACTCCTTCACTTGGTTTTTCCTACATGTATAAATAGCCCAAACTTTTAAATGGTTATTACTTTCTTCTAAGAGCTCAATGTTGTGAGGTTTGTTGCAGCCAGCATGATGTCAGTTACAAATTGGAAGGGTCTTAACACTCATGGGAATATCTTTTCGCTTTTGATATTACAGTAGATCTCTTCTAAGACAAAGTTAAACCATTTTAGTAAGCATGTTTCTCAGTTATCTGTCCCATCTGACATTTATGATCAAAGGGTTAAATGAGATTATATCTATTGATATATCTTTCAAGTAATCTTTTAATATTTTTGGATGTGTGGGAATAGGAGAAAATTTGTTAGAAGAGCATCATTGTAATGGAATTTTTATCTATCAAGTAAAATGTTTTGAAATAACTGACAAAAAAGAATCGCAAGAGGATCTTGTATTCTCCATAATTTTCAAGCAATTATATGATGATAAATAGATGGTCAACCACATAATAGTAGTTGAGAAAGCCTATCTGGTACTTACAGAAAGACCGGAATTCTAATCTGGTCTTAGAACTTTGTTTGCTATGTAAGGATCAAATGAAATAAAATCTGTAAAGCAGTTAGCACACTTCCTGGCAAATAGTAGATGCTTAATAAACAAGCATTTCCCTTTCCATGTTCCCTTCTTCATTAAAAAAAAAAGTTCATTCTAAAACACACAGAGATTTACATTTTCTTCAGTGTGTTGCCCTTGAATTTTTCTTCATGTGGGTTACCTAGGTTATTGCACTAACCTAGAATTTCTAGGATCAGCACCTCCTTCTGGATCTTGAGATTCAGATTGTTGATTCTGCAGGACAGACCAATGTGTCAGAGAACAGGAAGTCAGTTATTTTTCTGCCTCTCTATGCTCTTAAAAAAACCCCGAATTTGTTAAATATTAACCAATTATATCAAAAAATTTATAACTCATTTAAAAAAATTTTTGAGTTGCCAATTCTGCCCTCCCTACTGCCCCTCACACACTCCTCCAGAAGGCATGCAATAAGATATCAGTTATAGATGTGAAAATATGCAAAATATGTTTCCATAGTAGCCATGTTGCAAAAGATAACACATGAAAAAAAAGGAAGAAAGTGAAAAAAATCATTATTCAATCATTGTTCAGAGTTCTTCAGTTCTCTGTCTGGAGGTGGACAGCATTTTGCAATTACTCTGTACAATGTCCTCCTGGTTCTGTTCACTTGACTTTATATCAGTTCCTATGAGATTCACTGGCTTTTATGAAAAAAAATTACACCCATCTTCATCATCATTTCTTATAGCACAATAGTATTCCATCAAAATTATATGCTACACCTTTTTTAGTCACACAAAAATTAATGGGTATCCTCTGAATTTTCAATTTTTTGCTAATACAAAAAGGGCCACTACAAATAAGTACTTTTCCCTTTCCTTTGATATAATTAGAATAAAGACCTAGTAGTCATATTGCTGAGTCAAAGGATATGTCACAGTTTTTAAGACCTTTGGCCATACTTCCAAATTGTTTTCCAGAACGGTTCGATCAATTCACAACTCCACCAACAGTGCATTAGTGTCTCAATTTCCCCACATCCCCTCCCATAATTATCATTTTTGCTATATTATATAATTTGATAGATATGTAATGGTGCCTCAGAGTTGTTTTAATTTTCATAACTCTAATCAATAGTGATTTAGAGCATTTTTTCTAATGACTATAGATAGCTTTGATTTCTTAGTCTGAAACATGCCTATTCATATTATTTGATCATTTATCAATTGGGGAATGACTTGTAGTTTTACAAAATTTTACTACTCTAGATTTCAGAAATGAGGTTTATGACAGATGCTGTAAACGTGTGGCCAGTTTTCTTTCTAATTTTGGCTATATTGGTTATGTTTGCTTAAAACTCTCTCTCTCTCTCTCTCTCTCTCTCTCTCTCTCTCTCTCTCTCTCTCTCTCCTTCCCTCCTCCTTTTTCCTCCTTCTCCTGTTCCTCCTTTTCTTTCTCCTCCTCCTCCTCCTCCTTTCCCTCTACAAAAGTGCTTTACTTCTGACAAAGGCGTTCCCCAGTCAGTCCTCCCTTATGTCAGCCTCTCCCACCTTTTTCTTATCTCCTGACTCTCCTACTTACCTGTAAGGTAAGATCGATTTTTATACCCAGCTGAACGTGTATATTCTAATGAGACTAAGGTTCAAGCATTGCCTGCCACCCACCTACCCACCCATCTTCCTGTCCACTGTAAAAGCTCTTTCTTGACTCTTTTATGTGACAATTTACCCCACTCTACCTCTCTCTTCCCCTTCTCCTACTATATACCTTTCTCATTCCTTAATTTTATTTTTTGCATATCATCCCATCACAAACAACTCAAACCCCTCCCCACTGTCTATGTATAATCCTTCTAACTGCCCTAAAAATGAAAAAGTTCTTAAGAGTCATAAGCGTTATCTTCCCATGTAGGATGTAAACAGTTTGACCTTACTGAATCACTTATTATTTGTCTTGTTTACCTTTTCATGCTTCTCTTGAATCTTATATTTGAAAGTCAAATTTTCTATTCAGTTCTGGTCTTTCATCAAGAATGCTTGAAAGAGCTCTATTTCATTAAAAGTCTATTTTTCCCTGATGGATTATACTCAGTTTTGCTGGGTAGTTGATTGTTGGTTGTAATCCTAGCTCCTTTGCCCTCTAGAATATTATATTTCAGGCCCTCTAATTCTGTAGTGCAGAAGCTACTAAATCTTGTGTTATCCTGACTGTAGTTCATGATATTTGAAGTATTCTTTTTTTGCTGATCAATTTGTTGATCTGTTCTGCCTTTATTTAATTGAACAAACTGCAGAAAGATATACATTTCCCCCCTAAATATTGGTTTGGTTGCATCTGCTAAGTTTTGGTGTATGATGTCATTGTTAATATTAATTTTAATGAAGGCATTGATTGTATGATTTGTTCTTTGACCCACCCTTTCACAGGATACAATTATTTCGTTTCCAGTAGTAACTATTTATCAGTCTTTTTATTGAATGCTATTTCATTGCATTATTTATCATCAAAGCTACATTTATCATTTCTGCTTTTCTGAAGTTTTGGGCTTGTTATGCCTGAATATAGTCAATTTTTGTAAGGTTATCCTGAACAACTGAGAAATATGCATATTCCTTTCTAAACCCACCCAATAATTTCTAGTTGTCTATATATCTAACTTCTTTAAAATTGTATCCAGGTTCTTCTCTTCTTTTAAAATTTATTTATTGGTTAGAACTAGCTAAGTATAAGAGAGGTACTCCCTAGTTCTCTCTTTAACTCCTTGAAATATTTCCTTTAAATGGCTTCTGTTGCATTTTTTTAATATTGGTGTTACTTTGTTGTCTATAGTACTTTAAGCAAAAATAGCTTCACTATCACTTTTATTAACTTTATTTTGAATTTTGCATGGTCTGAAATCATTTTGGTGACTTTTTTTTTTTGTTTAGCTGACATACAATAGATGTTACTCCAGTCAATTATTTTAATTCCATGTTTCTGAGAATATATTTTTTGTAAATAATCTATTATTCATCTATGATTTCTAATCTTTTCTTCTATTGTTTTCCATTTTGTATGTTATTTAATTCTATTCACATTCATGTGTGAATGTTAATTGTGTATTTTCCCCCCTTACCATTCTCTTATATTTTTCATTCTCTTTGATTCTTTCTTCCTCTTTATATAGGAGAAGAATGTGTTATTTTTTAAAGCAGTGAGTTCAGTGGCAGCATTCTAGGTTTGGTGAAATCTTCCATTCCTCAGATCCTCTTCTTTTTCCTGCCAGGAGGCCTGCGTCCCCGGCTGTGGTCTGATGCCGGCAGAATCAATCTGGTAGGCGTAAAATGTGTCCCATTACTTCTTTCATAACCCCTCTCTTTTACAACCCCTTCTTTCCACTGAAAATGTCACCAGCATGATGTAGACTCTTATCCCCTCATGATTTGACTATAGCAAATTGGTTAGTCTCTCTGTCTTAAATCTCTCACTCTTCCAAATCTGTTCTCTAGTAAGTTGTCAAACTCGTTTTCGTAAAACATATCTCACCATATCATTGTTATAATTAATAAAGTTTATTAGGTCCCTGCCAGGAGCGCCTGCATCCCCGGCTGTGGTCTGATGCCGGCAGAGTGTGAAGAGAGAAAGAAACATGTGCCAGGTGAGAGCAGTGAAGAACAAACTCTGTTTATTTCTCTGAGGGCTCAGGCTTATATAGTACTGGATCAAGCAATAGTAACATTGTTATTCATGAAAAGTACAAATCTGATTAAGTGATTTCCTTACTTCCTTGTACCTTGTCTGTTACCCCATCCGTTTCCTCCCTTCCTGCATCCTGTTCTCAAGAGACAGAACAGGGGGGGGTGGTGAGCCAACATCCTGAGTTTCACAGCTGTCAGGCTTAGTACAAGCTACAGGTAAGACCCGGGCTGGCCTAAGCCCTCCAACTCCCCAAAGCCGGCCCTCTACACTTTCTCACACCCAGAATTCAATATCAAGTTTTTATCCTTTCTTATTTTCATTTAAGGCTCCCTTTGAAATTTATCCTCCTTTGTTTGTTTTGCTTAAGACTAATCCCTCTCTTAATTCATCTTCAATCTTACTTCCTTCTTTCCCATCTTCACTTTCCCTCAGTTTGCTCATTTGAGTGAAATGTTTATCAATATCAAATTATACATGTTTGTGTGTGTACATGTGCCTATTCCCCCTCCCTTTGACAAGTTTAGATAAGAGTGAGGCACAAATGCTGCCTTCCTCTTTCACCCCATCTTCCTTTTCCTATTTTGGGCAGATGCCTACTTGTACACCCAATAATGGAAGAGCATTTTCTCCAGCCAGCCTCTCCCTCTCTCCTTCCACTCTGTTTCTCTTCTTCAACATTATCAAAACGTAGAAGAATCTTTCCCAGTCCTTATGTCTATTAGATTTCTATTCTGATGATAGAATTCTTAGGGGCTGCAAACATGGATAAACAGGAGCCAGGAAATATCTCCTTGCAAAGGCTGATTATTAAATATTCAGTGTAAGCATTTGCCCCTCAGAAATTAGCAAACACCACAAATATTATAGTGATTTATTTATCATTTTGTTTATTGCCTAGACTTTATAAAGTAATGGAGAAAATTTTGATAATGCAGAATAAACTTTAAAATATGTTTATTTTCAGAGAGCTGGTTGTTAAAAGTTTTAATAGCACATGATTTGATATATGTATCAACTCTCCTTATTAGAAGATAAATAATTTATTTTTATGTAGTTCTTTATGATTACTTATTCATGTTTGCCTGTTTATATTTCTCTTGACTCCTGTGCTTGCATTTCAAAGTGTGCATGCATCTCTGGCCTTCTCATTTACAGGGCTTACAAGTCCTTTATTTCATTAAAATCTATTTTCCCCTGTAGGATTATATGCATTTTTGCTGCTTAAGTTATTCTTGGTAGTAATCATAGATCTTTTGTCTTCTAAAATATCATGTTCTCAAATCTCTGGCTCTAAGGATATGAACAAGCAGTTTTCAAATCAAGAAATTAAAGCTATCTATGTTCATATGAAAAAAAGCTCTAAATCACTATTGATTATAGAAATGCAAATTAAAACAATTCTGAGGTATCATCTCACACCTAATAGATTGGCTAATATGACAGAAAAGAAAATGCTAAATGTTGGAGAAGATGTGGGAAAATTGGGACACTAATATATTGTTCATGGAGTTGTGAACCAATCCAACCATTCTGGAGAGAGGTTTGGAACTATGCCCAAAGGTCCATAAAACTGCATAACCTTTGGTTCAGCAATACCACTATTAGGTCTGTATATCAAAAAGATTGTAACAAAGGAAAAACGACTTACATGTACAAAAATATTTATAGCAGCTCTTTTTGTGGTGGCCAAGAATTAGAAACTGAGGGAAATTGGGGGATGGCTGAACAGGTTGTGGTGTATGAATGTAATGAAGTACTATAGTTCTATAAGAAATGGTGAGCAGGCAGATTTCAGAAAACAAAAACCTGGAAGGACTTACATGAACATGGATGCTGGGTGAAGTGAGCAGAAGCAGGAGAACATTGCACACAGTAACAACACAGTGTGATGACCAGCTTTGATTAATTTAGCTCTTCTCAACAATACAACCATCCAAGACAATTCCAAAAGACTCATGACAAAAAATGCTATCCACACCCAGGAAAAGAACTATGGATTCTGAATGCATATCAAAGCATATATTTTCATTTTTTTTGTTGTTTTCCCCCATGGTTTTCCCCTTTTGTTCTGATTCTTGTTTCACAACATGACTAATGTGGAAATATGTTTAACATGATTGCACATGTATAACCTATATTAAATTGCTTGCTGTATTGGGAAGTGGGAAGAGGAGGGAGGGGGTAGAGAGAAAAATTTGGAACTCAAAGCCTTATAAAAATGAATGTTGGAAACTATACATATAATTGGAAAAATGAAATGCTATTTTGAAAAATAAAACTCAATAGCTAAATAGCTAAATCATGTGTAATCCTAAAAATGATTTGACAGTGGCTAACTCTCTTTCTGGCTGCGATGGAACAAATTATGTCCTTCATCATTTATTAAACTTTGTATTTCAGTTACTGTGCTAAGTGTTATAGGAACAAAAAAAGGCAAAAGTGGTGCCTACCTTACATTCTAGGCTTACATGCTAATAAGAGAGAGAATATATAAATAATTAGATGCATACTAACTATATACAGAGTAAATGGAAGTCAATCTCAGAGATGAAGCCACTAGCAACTGATGAGACAAGGAGAGGTCTGTAATACATGATAAGATTTGAGCTGAATTTTGAAGGAAGCCAGGAAAACTAATTATGCGCATGAGGCAGCAGACATTCGATATGTGAGGGCCAACCACTGAAAAATACAGATATAGTAAATGGGGTGTCATTTATTTTTTGGCTAGTCAATGGGGCTAAATGACTTGCCCAGTGTCACACAGCTAATAAGTGTTATGTGTCTGAGGCTGGATTTGAACTCAGGTCCTCTTGAATCCAAGGCAGGTGGTCTATCCACTGTACCACCTGGCTGCCCGCTGGAGTATCATTTTTAAGGAATAGAAAGCATGCCAAAATATCTGGATTATAGACAGCATAGAAAGAAGTACTTAGAAGTACTAAGAAGAACTTAGTAGTCACCAGTTCCAGCTGCATTTGGAAGCAAATTACCTATTGATGGTGGTCCCCAAGGGACTACTCCCTAGGGTAGCTCAGCAATACCCTTTAAGTTTCTTCAATGGTATTTGTTCAGAAGATAGTTTTTTTCCCACTCTATTCATAACCCTAAACCAAGACATTTCTCTTAATATTTCTACCCCCTAATGAATCACTCACAGGATTTGCATCATTACTTTCTTAATGGTTAGTATATTGCAGTGTTCAAGTAAGAATTGTTATACCAGTACTCCACTCCCATTGATCTAGAGCCCCATTTGCAAGGCACTTTTACAAGTTCATATATATATATATATGTATGTATATACATACATAAACACATACACATATATATATACACATATATATGTATATATATATATATATATATAATATATATGTTATATATATATATATAATATATATATATATATATATTATATATAATATATATAATAATATTAAATATATACACACACACATACATATGTATGTATGTATGTATGTATGTATGTGAATGTGTATATGCGTGTATATAGTATATATGTGTATATATGTATATATATATATGTGTGTGTGTATATATATGTACATACACACACATACATTTATTTATTTATTCATTCATTCATTCATTTATTTATTTATTTGTTTGTTTGTTTATTTATTTACCTAGCAGAGGAAAGAGTTACCAATAATACTGAGTTGGGAATCTAAAACACCTGTGCCAGATTCACTGTAAATTCAACCTGTAAAACCCAATAATATTCACAGGTAATGACAATCATTTAGAGATTATGCTTCTCCAACTAATTTAGTTCTATAGTATAAATCAAGCAGTTTGAGCTTATCAGAGTCATAATATAACACTAGGTCAGGTTCAGAAATCACTTCATGATTTGGAAAGTACATTTCACAAGATTAGTCTGAAAAAATATTATTAGCTCTATTTCATAGCTGGTGAAACTGAGGCTCAGATAAGATTAATGTGTTTGTCCACAGTTATATAACAAGAAGAAGTTATATAACAGAACAATAGAAATAATACTGGATTTGAAATTAAAGGATATAAATTCAAATCTTTCTCCCATGTTAACTACCTGTGTGACCTGTGACAATGCCACTGAACTTTCCTGTGTTTCAGTTTGGAGCTTAAACTAGATGACCTCTAACTTCCTTTCAAATTCTAGATCTCTGATCTTATTTGATCTGTGGGTATTAGCTTAATGTCTGGGCTTAAGCTTCCTCATCTGCAAAATGATGGAGTGAATTAAATGATTTGAAGTTCCTTTTCATTTCTAAGTATGAAAATAGGGACTTTAACCTGGCCTTTCTCTTCAAAGATAGATTCTTTCTACCTTACCAAACTGCCTCTTCTCACACCAATGTTTGTGCCTTTTTTTTTAACACAAAGACAGTTATTGAGTTGCTGTTCCAACCTTTAAAAAGTTCAATTGCATTGCATTGCTTATGAGATTATTTCAGATCAATGGGAAAATGAGCACACATTTCTAAATTTTCCAGATCCAGACACCTACTTCCCAGCTATTCATATTAATGCCTATTATATATAGAGGTGATACTGGGACATTTGAAGAGATGAGGAAATCAAGATTTCTTTGGAAAGTTTCATTATTTTCAAGTAGCTTTTACAGAATGAATAAAACTATTCCATAAAATGAGATCCATTGCATATAAACATGCACTTCGCACTTTGGAAGTCCATGTAGAGAAAAGTAGGGTATCATTTCACTGCCTATTCCCTCATGATATTTCTAAAATATAAAAGAATATCAGCAAGGAATGAAATATATAGCCTGATCATTGATGATTAAAAGTCATCCATAGGGATGAGGTCCAGGTGTGTGGGAGGAGGTGATAGTAAATAAAAATTAGGAAAAATAAGAAAAGAAAGCATATGATTAGAAAACAGAAAATGAATGTGTCCTTTTATTTATTTCATTATTATCTCATAAGTATACGTAGTAGAGAGCATTGGACATTTTTCCTGAAAGAAACAACCCACTTTAATAGCAATTACAAATATCTCACAGCTTGAAGCATTTAGTAATTCTAACAAGGGTTTTATTCCTCTGCTTTCACCATCTAGCCCCAGAGGTTTGTAAAAGAACACACACAGATACTGAAAACAGATGAAAGAGGAAAGCATGCAATTTTTATCCTTCTTGACTATAACAGACATATGGCTAACTCAAATTATTTATGTTTTCAAGTTAAGAACTAAACACACATTGAAGAGAAAATGATTCAGTCTAATTTTAAGCGAAATGGTGGCAGCTGCTGAAAATGCATGGTTTTTCCAAAGTGGTTATTCTATGGACATGTGTCTCTAAAGCCTTCCCAATGCCTTTAATATATAGCCTTGTTTGATGGCAATTTATTAAAGGTACAATGTCATGGGCTAATCACAAATTTATCATTTTCTATAAGAACTAACGATAGGAAGTGGATCTTTTATTGTCATTGCTACAGAGAACACCCATATCCAAAAATTATCACCATCAGTGGTGATCAGCATGTTCTTCGAAATTTATGGTCTTACACAGTAGTCAATGACTATAGTAATCTATTATTTGGTAAACCCAAGGACCCCTGCTTCCTGGATAAGAACTAACTCTTTGAAAAAAACGCTGGGAAAACTGGAAAAGAGTATGCAGAAACTAGGCATAGACCCAAATCTCACACCATATACCAAAATAAAGTCAAAATGGGTTCAGAACTTAGATATAAAGGCTGATACCATAAGTAAACTGGGAGAAAACGGAATAGTTTACCTATCAGATCTATGGAGAACAGAAGAATTCATGACCAAACAGGAGATAGAGAACATTATAAAAAGCAAAATACATAATTTTGATTACATTAAATTGAAAAGATTTTGCACAAAGCCAATGCAACTAAGATTAGAAGGAAAGTAGAAAATTGGGAAAGAATTTTTACAACCAGTCTCTCTGATAAAGGCCTCATTTCTAAAATGTATAGAGAATTAAGACAAATTTATAAGAACACAAGCCATTCCCCAATTGATAAATGGTCAAAGGATATGAACAGACAGTTCTCAGATGAAGAAATCAAAGCCATCTATAGTCATATGGAAAAATGCTCTAAATCATTATTGATTAGAGAAATGCAAATCAAAACAACTCTGAGTACCACATCACACCTATCAGATTGGCCACATGACAAAACAGGAAAATGATAAATGTTGGAGAGGATGTGGGAAAATTGGAACACTAATACATTGTTGGTGGAGTTGTGAAATGATCCAACCATTTTGGAGAACAATTTGGAACTATGCCCAAAGGGCTACAAAAATGTGCATATTCTTTGATCCAGCAATAGCACTTCTAGGGCTATATCCCAAAGAGATCAAACAAATGGGAAAAGGACCCACATGTACAAAAATGTACATAGCAGCTCTTTTTGTGGTGGCAAAGAATTGGAAATTGAGAGGATGCCCATCAACTGGGGAATGGCTGAGCAAGTTGTGGTATATGAATGTAATGGAATCCTATTGTGCCATAAGAAATGATGAACAGGCTGACTTCAGAAAAACCTGGAAAGACTTATATGGTCTGCTGAGTGAATGAGCAGAACCAAGAGGACTTTGTACACAATAACAGCCATGTTATACAATGACTAAGAATGTTAAACTGAACCCTTCTCAGCATTATGAGGATCTAAGACATCTTCAGAGGCCTCAGGATGGAAAACGCTGTCCACATCCAAAGAAAGAACTATGGAAGTCGAATCGCTCTCACTTATTTTTGCCTTCTGTTGAGTTCTGTTTCATCTTTCTGATGGTTCCTCCTATTGGTTTTAATTTTTACTTATAACTTCACTAATGTGAAAATATTTAATGGGTATGTAAATGTAAAGCCTATATCAGATTGTGAGCCATCTTGGGAGGGGGGAGGAAAAGGGAGAAAAATTTTCAACTCAAAAGCATATGGAAAAAATAAAAAATAAATTAAAATAAAAATAAAAAGAAATTTATGGTCTTAGAGAATTGCTTAGAGACATGGGAGATCAAGTCATTTTCCCAAGATCACACATTTATTAAGCATCAAAGGTGGGACCTAAACTGACATTATCCTGGTTCCAAGGCCAACCTTCTAGCCACAGTGCCCAAGACTGTCTCTCTAAGAAGAACATTACATAGGAAAATACTAATTTATACAATTTTAAAGTTAAATGACTGACTCAATACAACTTGACCAAAGATACGATTGTTCACATCTCTTCCAACAATTAAGCTTTACAGGAAACACACTGCCTTCCCTACACATTTTTTTTTAATTATTATGGCAAATGTAGGAATACTCACCATAAAAGGTTTCTAATTATTTCAAGTGGTGTCATAATTGTCAAAATATAATTGATTTTGATTTCAGGAGACCTGAATTTTAGTCCCAGCTCTGTCTCTCACAAGTTGTATGACTTAGTCAAACCTTTCATGTCTCTAGACCTCAGTTTTCACTATGTGAGATAAAATTATTTGGACCATGATCTCTAACATCCCATCTAGCTCAGTCCATTTGTGTCTATGTTTCTAATATAAATATTAAAATATTCCCAGTAAATAATTTTTAGGGGTAGGGCTTGTGGAGTTTCATAAAATACAATACAACAATGTAGTTTTTCAAATACTGGGATTTCTGTTCCAGGAAATCTCAGTGTCTTCTCTCCAGTTAAGCTTCCCATTGCTAAAAGCCAGCAACTTCCACCTAAAGCAAAAAAAAAAAAAAATAGGATATAAAAAAAAAAGAGGGCTTCATGTTAACATTTGAAAGATTTTTTTAATCTTTTTGTGTCATTAACCACTTTGGCAGTCTGGTAAAGCCCATATATGTGTTCTCAAAATAATGTATTGAAATAATTGAAGGAAATACTGAATTTCCATTAGATTGGTAAAAATAAAGATCTCTTTCTCTTCTCCCTTCCAAGTTAATAGGGCCCTTTTAATGTGTCCACAGACCTAAGGTCAAGAGCATCTGTTTTAGAGTGATCCATTTTCATGAATTAAAAAATCTGAAACATCGTATCTGGACTCCACAGTCTCCATACTGAATGTACCATATGAGGAAGTCTGAGAGCTCTCCAGTGGGTATAAGAGCTTGACATCACCAAGTACCTCCAGAGGGGAAACTGATGCTATACATTATACAAATTTATAAGCACTCAGGAACCAATTTTCAAGCTATCTCAAAGAACATAATATTACCCAAACAAAGTAGACAAGATAACAGATGCTAATTTTATCAAAAAGAAAACAAAAATAACCAATAGGGAATTAAGAAAATGTGAGCAACTATATGGTCACAAACTTATTTTCTTTTCTTATTGAGTTCAATGGATCCATCATCTCACTGATCCCTTATCTAGATTAGATAAATCCCCATATATCTTGCAAAGAATGGTCTATGTAAACACATATCAAGATTATCCTTGATATGTAAACTTGAAATGATAATAGATGGCCTTCTGTCAAGTTTTCTTTACCAGACCACATATGTAAGAGCATGATGTAGGCTCTCTTCAGAGAAAAATCCATCCACAAACTATATCAAAATTATGCAAGTCTTATTAACCTCTGTGAACTCTAGAAATATCTTTTTTCAACCATAAGCTGAGTACTAACAATCAAGTAAGTTAAATGCTAACTCAAGGCATTTGACTATGTTATAGAAGCTATCCTTTTTATACTCCAAAAGAAAATAAGTTTGATGATTGATGATAAGATTTACCAAAGCTCTTATTCCCAAGTGGCTTCATACTGATTATGTCTACAAGGGTCCCATAGGTACTATAATAACTCATCACTGGTGGACATACCTATATAACAGAGATTGGCCTAATAGTTCATACTAGAAAAATAAACCTGATGAAAAATGAGTATTACAAAGGGTGGGCTACAACTGGGCAGGAAAATCTTTTAGTCTACCATTTTATATTATTTGATAAACATATAGATAATGATATTGGTCCAAATTTTGGTAACAAGAGGAAATTGGCCTGTATTGTTTTGGAGAAATTGATCAATTATCTCAAGTTGTTTCCTGATGGAAAAGAAACAACCTTCTCCCAGTGGTTTGGTTACAAATATTTGGTTACAAATTATGCATCACCGTGGTCTCAGAAGAATCAAAATTATAAATGTAACAATCTTCAGTGGAAAGAAGTATGGTATGGGAATCTGCGGGGTCTGCGGGAGGAGTGGCACAGACAGAGACAACGACTGTGGCTGAAGGGGTCTCAGTCCAGGAGCCACCATATCTGAAGACATCAAAACCAAGATCCGAAACTACTGCACGGCGCCCTTTGACAGTCGCTTCCACAACCAGGACTAGACCCGTAACTGCTGGCAGATCTACCTGGATTTTCACTATTGTAAGAAGGCTATGAAGGAGAGAGGTGATGATGTGTCTGTCTGCAGTGGTACAAGCGTGTCTACAAGTCCCTCTGTCCCCTGTCCTGGGTGAATACTTGGGATGATCGCAGAGCGGAAGACACCTTCCCTGGGAAGATCTGAGCTGCTTCCTCTTCCTCCCTTACCCCACCCAGATGCCTGAGGCTGTATCCTTTCTTCCTTCAGAGCGGGGGAAATGTGATCTGTGACTACCCCTGCTCTGGGGGATCTGAATCATGTTAAAATAAACTGTGTTGGGATTGAGCCAAAAAAAAAAAAAGATGTATGGTATGTTTGCGTAGTCTCTAGGATGTTACCTATGGTAGCCTTTGCATAAGAAATAGTTTTTTAAAAAGCTATGACCTGATTAGTGCAAATAAAGAATACTCAGAAATGGTCAAATTATTTGGATTTGTACTATATATTAGCTGGAACTAATTACCATATTCACAAATTATAACTTCAAATAGTGTGAGTTTGAAAACATGCAACCATTTCAAGAAATTCTATACTTGCACTAATTGGAATGTAACTGTACATTAACCAGGACAAGTTTCTATTTTAATTATAACTGACTCAGCTAGTCACAGAGCAAGGGGATATAATAAATGTACAGACTGAATCTAGCATCAGTATTGAGATAATAAAAGAATGAGATACAGGTCTTCTTCATATGGTTATATCATCTGAGTGGCTTTATAAAAAATACCCTGGACAAAAATCAACAAGAAGAAGAGATACAGTCTACAGAGTTGGTTTATAAATTATAATTGCATCAGGCTAATATCACAGATAGAGTGTTCTTGGATTTCATTACATCAGTTGACAAAGTTGTTCACAATTTTCAATGGATAAGATGGAGCAATGAGTTTTAGACATTAGTAAACTTATATGGCTTTAGGACTAGTTGCAAAAAGACAAAAAGAGTTTTGAAGAAGGAATCATTATCAACATGGAAGGTTGAATCTAGACAAGACCTTGATGAGTTGAATGAAGGCCAGTATAACATTTTAATGAAATTTGCCGAAAGACATAGAGATGGAAAGGTAAGCTATAATTTTGGGTACCATAAGTGAAAGGCAAAAATATTTTGAGAGATCATTTGCCCAGATTTGATAGATGAAATGAATACAGATAAGTATGTTATATAGAAGGAAAAGGAAGGAGAGGGACCAAATATTTGTAGATTACACAGAAGTCCCACAGTTCTACCTCATGAAGATTTTCTTTGGGAAAACAACTAGAAACTCTGAGCTTAGTAAACACCAAATAATACTATATAGACTACATTTTAACAAAAATGGCAAGTCTCATTATTAAGGTGTTATTCCAGAGTCAGTTGAATGTGAAGTCTGACCATTAACTTAGATCATAATTATTCAATTACATGACAGAAGGAGAAGGAGGAAGAGGAGGAGGAAGAAGAGAAAGAGGAGAAGAAGAAAGGGAAGGAAAAGGAAGAGGAAGAGAAAAAAGGAGAAGTAGGCTGAAGTGGAAGAGGAGGAAGAGAAAGAGTAGTAATAGGAGGAGGAAGAGCAGGAGGAGGAAGAGGTGGAGGAAGAGGAGAAGGAGAAGGAGGAGAAGGAGAAGAGAAAGGAGGAGGAGAAGAAGAAGAAGAAGAAGAAGAAGAAGAAGAAGAAGAAGAAGAAGAAGAAAGAAGAAGAAGAAGAAGCTGCTGCTAGTTTGGACTACATTTATTTAGAGGCAGCATAATTTTGGTGATGTGGGGCAATAATACATGTAGGATCCAAAGAAGTAAAATATACTAAAGATATGGCAAAATTCCCAAATCATGCTAATAGCAAAAATGGACCTTATGTTATACTAAGGTGAAACAGCACCTAAAAGTGAGTGGTGCCCAGGAAAGGGCTTTTTGGTTTCAGAAGGCACAGGAAGGGTGAGTGATGGGAAAAGGCATTTAATTGATATTCTCTGTGTACTTTCCAGAAGCAATGATAATACAAATTTGATGCTTGTTCCTACATCAATAGCCAAAAAACAAAAGTTTAGAGGATATTAATACATAAGGTTACATGGCAGCTTGCAAGATGTCCAGATGAGAAAGTCAAATGAGATGTGAAGAATTGTATGAGTACTATGTTCAGCTAAATTCAATAGGCCATGTTTGTTAGTACTGGATGATTTGGTGATTAGGAAGCAATGACCATAGGGTTGAGAGTTCTGAAGCTGACTAACCCAAAGCAGTCTTCAAAATGAAAAGGACTGATGTGAAAAGATTTGAAGAGAAAGACTCTAGGAAAAGCAAAAGCAAAGTTACTTCTTCAGCAAGGAGAGTGGGTTCATCGGATTTACAGATGAAAGGGAGCTAAGAAATGATCGAGTACAACAAGCTTTTTAAACAGATAATGAAACTGAGGCCCAGAGACAGAAAATGACTTGTCCAACATGATACAAGTTGTAAGTGACAGAAGGAGGATCAAAAACCAGGTGTTCTTTTCATTATACCATGCAGCCTAAGGGGAAATAATACAAGTAAGTAAAACAAATTAGCATATGCAAATAAGATGCCAGCAACATAAGGGAAAGGACTTGGTTTATGGCTGTCAACCTGTTAAAAGGTGATATAAGATTTTATAAGTGTTAATGATACATTAGTGTTTGAGGTAGAAATGCATGCAATTTAAAAAAAAAACAAGACTGAGAATCTCATTCAGTATGCAAAACATCAAAATTTTCCTATGACTTGCATTGACAGTATGCTGTTTCTGTGGTATACTTCCATAACCAGGTAGCTAGTATCTATGTAAAAAACACAGGTTTGTCTCTCTCCTATGTTAAATCAGTTTGAAGAATGGCTCTTCACAACTTCTATTTATCAAAGAATATGAAGTATTTCTTTAAAAAACTGGAAATAGGGCTTCAGTGTGTGTGTGTGGGGGGGGTTGAATAGCTGAATTTGCACAGTGAAAACTACTCTTCCTCAGGAGAGTGGAAGAAAGTCACAGAGAGGATTAAGGGAAGAAAAAGAAGGAGATTGCATTTTAAGATAAAACTCAACTTTGAAGTTGTTTCAGAAGAGGAAGGATCTTAATTATAAATTAGAGCCATAGAAACTATCACATTAAAAATCATCTAGGATGGGCAGACAAAAAAGAGAAAAGTAGACATGACTGATGACTTCCTATTTAGGAATGCTGCAAGAATTATTTATTAACACACCAATAGTAGAGGTACACGTTTCTATTTGAAGAGAATCCTCCTCAACACTTCACAGGGAGAAATCTTTTAAAAAAGTAGGGGGGTGGATTTTCCATTTGAAGACATGTTGGAAGGAGAAGAAGAGATACATACATATACACACATACATTCATATATATATATATATATATATATATATATATATATATATATATACATTCATATATATATATATACATATATAATATATGCACACACATACATATACATATGATATCTATACATATACATATGCACATATTTATAGAATAGATAAATGGTGATATAGTCAATCACCAACATTTCTACAATCAGCTTCTAGTATTTTAAGCATTCAGGTGATTTTATTAGTAATTTAATATTCATTTTCAAGTTGGTCACCATGACCCTTCACTCCTAAGCTCAGTATATGAAAAAAAAAATGACAGATATGATTGGATTTTGAAGAGTTCTTAGAGAGGGTGATAAACTACTATGTGTTTCGCTGGTCTTGTTCAATTTATGACTGTAAAGTGGTCTGCATGAATTTGTTGCATACTTTCTGTTTGCCTTTAAAATTCAAGCTTTGTGTTGCATTTTTGCCCCTAAAGTGTAATGCAAGTCCTTTGTGCTCTAAGCCCAGGCATACAAAGTCAATAATGCAGTTTAGTGAGAAAATAAAGGTACAAGGTGAGTTGAATATGAAGAGATGATATCTAAAAATAAAATTAATGGGTGAGAGAGAAATGTACTGTAAGAAGGAGAAGGAGAGGTAGAATGGGGTAAATTATCTCGCATGGAATAGGCAAGAAAAAGTTTTTACAGTGGAGGTGAAGAGGGGGAGGTGAGAGGGAATGAGTGAACCTTACCCTCATCAGATTTGGCTTAAGGAGGGAATAACATACACACTCAGTTGGATATAGAAATCTATCTTACCCTACAAGAATATAGGGGGGAAGGGATAAGAGGGAAGGTAATAGAAGGGAGGTCAGAATGTAGAAGAGGTAATCAGAAGCAAACACTTTTGAGGAGCTAGACTGGGTCAAATGAAAGAATAGAATAAAGGGGGGGGAGGTGTGATAGGGTGGAGGGAAATGTGGTTAGTCTTTCACAACATGACTTATGAGTGTGCTTTGCATGACTACACAAGTATGGGCTATATCAAATTGCTTGCCTTCTCAATGAGGATTGGTGGGGAGGTGGAAAGGAGAGAATTTGGAACCGAAAGTTTTAAACACAAATGTTAAAAAAAAATTTTTATGTGTAACTGGGAAATAAAATACACAGGCAACAGGGTATAGAAATCTATCTTACCCTACAGGAAAATAGAAGGGGAAGAGGATAAAGAAGGGGGATGATAGAAGGGAGGGCAGATTGGGGGAATGGTAATCAGAATGCACACCATCATGGGGTGGCAGGAGTTGAGAGATGGGGAGAAAATTTGGAACTCAAAATCTTCTGGAAGTGAATGTTGAAAACTAAACTAAATAAATGAAATGAAATGGAGAGGGGGAAGAAAAGTATTAGATAAACTTCATGTAAATACCTGAAGCCTAGATCTCCTGTGAATTTGGGGTTAATGAATTGATTGTTGTTTTATCCTCAAAAGGAGGGAAGTATTCATAAAAGCCTTCCTGAATCTACTTCAGAAAGTGCTAAAGTAACCTCTCAAGTGCCAGATGAGGAAATGAAAATACAGACTGAAAAAACAGCTAAATTTGAGGGTAAATGAGATGGTGGTCACAACTCAAGCAAGCATCCTGCCTCCCCCAATGTCCTGCAAATGTTAATGTGGAAGAGTAGCACAGGAGAATAATGGGTACAGACTTGGGAGACATCCACCCAGGCAGGAGTTCAGGGTCTAAGATTCACCCTAAGGCATGTGCTTTTCATCTGGAAATTGTTCAACCACTCAATGAAAAGGGAGATTAGTGATTGCAGGTGTCCTTTTTCCTTTTTCACCTGAGGGGTTCCTCTGACTTCACTGCTCCTGACCTTCCCAGTCCCCTCTGACATTGCCTCTCTTCACCCATGCATTGTAGGAGTTATTTTCTGGTTATTATCTTAGGAAAAGTGCATATTATTAGAATTGATGTTTTGTAATAAAATGTGTTTTCAGTGATCTCTAGTGAAAGATCATAAATTTTGGTGGTCCCAGGAACCTAATACCCCATTTCCCATAGGTTCAATGTATTAACATTCACGCTTTTGACTTTCAACACTTTTTCTAGGAATGTTTCCCTGTGAAAGTTGAGTTGACTGCATACATACAGATAGATACATATAGAATATGAGCAAGAAATCAGACTCTCTTTAAAGAGGAAAAAATTCCCTGTGAAATTAAGATGAACTTTATATGGGAATCAAGTTCAAAGATAGAAAAGACCAGATTCTGAGAAGACACCCCTTGGATTTCATCTTCAATAGATAGTTACTATAACGCTGTAACTGAAAAAGCCTTGGGCAGGACAATGAGGAACAAATAAACATAAATAACTAGTGGTGTTTGCTGGTGATCAAAGGAAGCTTTATATTATAAATTAAACATCATATTCCTTCCTGTGTTTAAATCTATACTCTAAATGAGATTTTTGAGAATAAAAAGCATAAAGGCAAGGGGGGGGGAGAGAGAGAATAATTATTGAAGGTTACAATGTGTCAGAACTTGAGATATTAACAGCCCTTATCCACAAAGAATTTATTATAATGTGAGAAGATGATATATAAAGGGAAGTTGGAAAGGAGGAGGTTGGAACAAGCCTGAATGGGTACCCACTAGTAAAGAAGCCTGCTGATGTGATTGTGTAGAAATTCGGAAAATCAGTTGAGTGAGGAGGGAAGTGAGCATGACTGAATACCTTATAAAATGGTAATCCTGACTAAAGACTCACCAACCTTGAGAGTAGGCTTCAGGGAAGATATATCTCAGATTGGGAACAGGTTTTAAGAGCCAGATATTTGAGTGAAAAACAAACATCTCACAAGTAACATTTATACTAGTACCCCTTTCTATTAAAAATCATTGGCATACTAAGGTGAGATTGCTAAGACAACTTAACTGAAGGAATCACAAAATCATGCAGATGAAAAGTACTTCAAAAGCTACCTAATCCAATTCATGCCTAAACAATAACCCCTTCAACAGCATATCTATTAAGTGGTCATCTAGACTTTGTAGAAATATCTCTTGTGAGGAGGAAACCATTACCTTTTGTGTCAGCACATTTCAAACTTGAATAGCTCACAGCTTTAGGGAGTCATAACTTCAAAACAATTTCCCCTAATTCTGTTTTCTATTGCTAAAAAGAACAAATGGGGGCCACTAGGTGGTGCAGTTCATAAAGCACTGGCCCTGAATTCAGGAGGACTTGAGTTCAAATCTGGACTCAGACACATAACTTTGACTAGCTGTGTGACCCTGGGCAAGTCACTTAACTCCATTGCATAGCCAAAAAGCAAAAAAAAAAATAGGTGAAAGTCTTTCAAATATTTTCAAATGGCAATTTATTCTCCTTTCAACATTCTCCAGGTTAAATTCCTGTTCTTCTTATGAGCCTCGTATGACATGGAACTGTACCTTTTTCCCTACTGGTCTCTCTTCTCTGGATGCTTTTCAACTTACCAGGATTTATGGTCATACGTGGTACCTAACCCTGATAGAAAATATTTTAGGTACATTCTAACCCAGACCAATTACAATGGGGCTGCACTTTAGAATTAAAATCAAAGAGGACAATATATAAAGAGAATGGAAGCCAGATCAATCAATAAGTATTTCTTAAGCATCTACTAGGTATCCCACACTATTGTGGGTGGTTGTGATAGAAAGACAAAAATCAAATAGATCCTGAACTAAAATACCTTAAATTAGCATTCAGAAAAAACTTCAGTCACAAAATTCTCCAGAATACAATAGGTTGACATAATGCATAACCAGAAAAGTGCTTAATGAAAGCAATTTAACATTAGCCTAAAATGAGAATGAAGTCAAATGGAATAATAATAACCTGAAAAAGATTCATTCCTTCTCTGAGTTTAACCTTTTCACAGGGACCACAATCACCACAGAATAATTCACAACACATAATATTTCTGAAGCTGAAAGTCTTAGTGAACAATCAAGAATGAGAAATTGTTCCATGTTGTAATGAAGTGACAACAGATGTTAAACAAATAAGTAAATATTGATGACAACACCAGGTAATATCACTATCTAATGGTCCTTTCAAATTGTGTTTTGATGCTCTAAAATGTAATAGAAATTAAAGTTTTTCCCCTTTTGTTCACCGCATGAATTAGTTTCTTTAACCAATGACTTATTGCAGTAATTTATTATTATTGTCTTTTGTTTTCTTGCATTAGTTTTTCAGGGAAATGCATTCTTTCTGTTTTTATGAGCAGGCAAAAATAATTCAAAAATATGGCATTGAAAGATTAATTGTAGTCAAATTTGCCTTACCAGTATATTTTGAAAAGTATTATCCTTTTCAACACTATGCCTTCAATATTATCAGAATATGATGAGATTTTATTCCTCACATGTTGAATTTCTTGATGTTTAATTCAAAGGAGTATTAAAGCAAGTCTCCAATTCTTGAATCATGTATGTAGTTTTTTTTTTCCTGATATCAATAAGGTAAAACATGTTTTCAGGGAAAGTTGTGGAACCTTTAACTGAGACTGGAATATTGCAGGAAAAAAAATACTAACTTCTACTAATGAGGAAGAATAAGTTAATGTTAATTACAAAAACTTGCACCAATTCAAGGCAAGGAAGTGGAGGCAAGGCAGTGGAGACAGTTTATAATGATACTTGAGGTCAAAGGATAGATGATAGAGATAGAAAGAGATATGATAAAGACAGAAATAAAGAGATAATAGAGATAAATATGGATGCAGAGACAGAGAAATATATAATAAAGAGATAGAAATATATCCCTAGAGCTACCTAGGCATATATCAACACTTTTTAATCCATATTTGTTGTATTTTTATTATTTATTTATTTATTACTTATTTTCATTATGTGTTATATATTATAGTATTATATTATTTTATATATCATATTATGTTATATAGCATTATATTATATTACATGTATCATTTATTTATTATTTTGTATTTATTATAAAGAATATATAGAAGCTTACAAATAAATATATTTCATTAATAAGATTTTTGAAGAAGTTCATAAAATTTAGTTTTACTGAGGATTAGTCTTCAAGAAAACATGAAATATGGTCAAGCAACAATAGAAAAAATAAATGAAGTAAATTTTAGTTTTGTCAGATTTTTCTTCTGTAAGTATATTTTTAAAACGAAAAATAAGTACGCAGTGAAGCATTTCTACCCTCACAAACTTATAACATAGTAAGAGAATATCACAAATGACATACAATGATGTGAGAAAAGTGATTTGGAAATAGATAGGTAGATAGATAGATAGATAGATAGATAGATAGATAGATAGATAGAATGTTGCCTAGGATAAAATTAATTATGAACTTTGATTATTGGAGAAGGCATGCTGTAGGATATGACACTTGAGCTTGGCTTAAGAAAAGCAAATGGGGGAGGCAGAGCCAAGATTGTGGAGTAAAGACAGGTACTCACCTGAGCTCTCCCCGAAATCCTTCCAAAACTTTGAAAAATCACTCTAAATAAATTCTGGAGCAGCAGAATCCACAAAAAGAGGGAGTGAAACAAATTTTTAGCCCAAGACAACTTGGAAGGTCAGCAGGAAAGTTCTATTGTACCAGCAGGAGAGAGGAGAGCAGTCTAGAGCAGGCCATGCCAGTGCAAACTGGGCCCCAGAAAACCTGGAGCAGGTTTCAGGGCTACTGAATCACTGGTAGCAGTGGTAGTTTCCAGACCTCTCAGCCCACAGACACAAAAGACAACTTAAAATATCAGCAGGAAAGGTCTGTTGCACCTGGGTGAGAGTGGAGCACAGTCCAGTACAGGCTGTGCCAGCACAGCCTCAGACACAGCAAACCAGGAGCAAGCTTTGGGAATGAGTGATATGGTCATGGCTGCTTCCAAAGATCTCAGCCCAAACAAAGTAAGGGGTTCAAACAACTGGTCAGAAGGAGATTACAGAGGTCTTTGTGCTAGCACAGAGGCAGGACTCAGTTACTTTGCCTATATTGAGACCCCAGTTGCAGTCTTGGGTGGCAGTCCCAGGACAAGGAGGAGCACTAATATAGCAGGTGGAGGGGAAAAACCTCCTCACAGTTTCAGGGTAGTAAAGAGTGCTTGTGGTCACCAACAGACCAGAGCACAACCCAAGAGTGTAGTAAACACCTCTGCTATGTCATAACACCTTGGAAGAACTGAAAAATTACAGGTCCCTAGAAGTATCCCTGAAAACAGCTGCACAGAACCTCTGAAGCTCGGGTCAGTGTGTCCTCCACCGCGGAAGCAGAGCCCTACTTTAACAAAGAGGTAAAGTCAATAAATAAGCAGGGAAAATGAGAAATCAACAGAAAATAATTCTGACCATAGAAAGTTATTATGATGATAAAGAGGATCAAAACGCACACTCAGAAGAAGATAACAAAGTCATAGCTTCTACATCCAAAGCCTCCAAGAAAAAAAAAATGAATTGGTCTCAGGCCATGAAAGAGCTCAAAAAGATTATGAAAATCAAGTAAGAGAAGTAGAGGTAAAATTGGAACGAGCAATGAGAGTGATGCAAGAAAATCATGAAAAGCAAGTCAACAGCTTGGTAAATGAGACACAAAAAATACTGAAGAAAATAATACCTTAAAAATAGACCAGTCCAAATAATAAAAAGAGGTCCAAAAAGCCAATGAAAAGAAGAATTCCTTAAAAAGCAGAATGGGCCAAATGGAAAAGGAACTCCAAAATCTCATGGAAGAAAATCATTTCCTTTAAAATTTGAAAGGAACAAATACAAACTAATGAATTTATGAGAAATCAAGAAACAATAAATCAAAGCAACTGAATGAAAAAAAAATAGAAGACACCATCAAATATCTCACTGGAAAAACAACCAACCTGGAAAACAGATGCAGGAGAGAGAATTTTAAAATTATTGGAGTACTTGAAAGCCGTGATAAAAATATGGAAAATAAAAATGTGCCTAGATATCATCTTTCAAGAAGTTATCAAGGAAAACTGCCCTGATATTCTAGAATGAAAGCATAAAATAGAAATTAAAAGAATCCACTGATTGCATCCTGAAAGAGATACCAAAAGGAAAACAGTGAGGAATATTATATCCAAATTCCAGAGTTCCCAGGTCAAGGAGGAAATATTGAAAACAACCTGAAGCAATTCAAGTATGGTGGAGCCACAGTCAGGATAACACAAGATTTAGCAGTTTCTACATTAAAGCATCAGAGGGCTTGAAATATGATATTCTGTAGGTCAAAGGAGTTATGATTACAACCAAGAATCACCTATCCAGCAAAGCTGAGTATAATCCTTTAGGGGAAAAATAGACTTTGAATGAGATAGAGGACTTTCAAGAATTCTGGGTGAAAAGACCAGAGCTGAATAAAAAATTTGACTTTAAAACACAAGACTCAAGAGAAGCATAAAAAGGCAAACAGGAAATGGAAATCATAATGAATTTAATAAATTTAAACCGTTTACATTCTTTCTTAAATGGAGATTCTGGGAGGAACTTTCTTCTGTCCATTTATAGAGTAACATTAATGGAGAATCACATCTACTCTCACTGTATAAATCCAAAAGAAAGAAAAATAAAAATTAAATTACAGGAATGAACAGAATACTAGGAAAATTAGATTTCAGTGTATCAAAGGAAATGAGTGTATTTATTAGACATTTTGTTTTTATTGGAATATACACTTGGAAATTAACACTTTGTAAAAAATGTGATCAAAATATGAAGTTCTATATGCTCTGGCACCTATTTCATCCTCTTTCATTCACATATTTTTCCTTCCGTGATTGGACATAGACCAAGTAAGAAAATGAGTTTCAAAACTGGAGAATTAACCCTGATAGACATAGTTGAAAAGAAAGTCAGCTCTTAGAAGCTGGCTATGGAAAGGAGTCTCAGCTCTTGCAGATTCTCTCTATTCCTAATGGAGCAAGGTGGGAAGGAAATTTCTTTCCTTTACCTCCTGCATTACCAATTGTATACTGAGGCAGAAACATATGGCCATAGGAAAAACATGCTTGCACACAACTCTACAGGAAAATACAAGCACACGACTTTCTGAACCCCAATCTACTATGTAGGCAGTTTGAAGAAAGAGAATTTGTTGGTTTGAGTTGATGGCCTTGCTTTTTTGGGAAACTTGGAGGGGGAAAAAGGGAGAAGCATTGTCCATAAGCCCAATCTCTGTACTAGTTCACTCTCCCCACTAATGATGTGCATATTGGCAGCACAGTGTATAACAATTTTTTTTTAGAGTCCAGTGTAAGTCCTTTTATTATGCTACTCCAGAAAATATCTTCAAGGGTAGGGAACCTGCAGCCTTGAGGACATATGTGGCCTTCTAAGTTCTCAAGTGTGGCCTTTCAGTCAAAGGGTGGGCCACACTTGAGGACCTAGAGGACCACATGTGACCTCAAGGCCACAGGTTCCCCACCCCTGTGATATTTGTGCCCCCTCTTATATATTATGACACTGAGTTCTCCTGTTGTTACAATTATAGTTTTAGCAGTATGTTGTACTTTTGCAGAAGGAAAGAAGGAAAGAAGAAAGGAAGGAAGGAAGGAAGGAAGAAGGAAGGAAGGAAGGAAGGAAGGAAGGAAGGAAGGAAGGAAGGAAGGAAGGAAGGAAGGAAGGAAGGACCATGAATATATTAAGTATCTAAGTGCCAGGAGTTGTGCTAAGAACTTTACAAATATTATTTCATTTGATTCTCACAAGAATATGGGGAGGTAGGTTTAACTATTATCATCATTTGAAAATTGAGGAGATTGAGACAGGCATTGGACTAGATTTGAACTAAGTTATTCTGAGTCCAATTCAGTGCCTGATTTATCAGAATCACCTAGCTGCCCCTAAGTGTCTGAAAACTGGAATTGTTAACTTCCAGGCAACTGGCAAGTGTAAATTGATCAGAAATATCAAAAGAGGTAGATAGATAGATAGATAGATAGATAGATGATTGATAGATAGATAATCTGGTTAAAATTTTGTTAAATGAATTCAAAGAATGGAGAGATGAAAAGTTGGACAAATTCTAAAATGGGAATAGGAATAAGAAAAGGATGCCATTCAGTGATCTGATGTAGAGAATTGTGTCTTTAAGGTCACAGGACTAAAGCTACAAAGTACATTGGGGATAAATTATATGATTCAAATCCCCCATTTTATAACTGCACTTTAAATCTCTAGTGAGAAAGAACCTTAAAAATATAGTAAGCTTATTACAAAAAATAAGTGGGTATATGTACATTAAAATGCATTTCGATATTGCACAAGCATTGTCCTGATTTCATTTTTTAAAAAAATATCTGCTTGTTCTTGCTCATAAAATAATATGCTACCTAATTCTTCATATCTTGTGGTCTGATTACTTCCAATTATCCTAATTTTTTTTAATAATTTATTTTTTTTTAATTTTGGTTCATTATCTCAATGTAAAAGTACTGGTGACAATTTTATTTGCTTTTGTAAAACAATCTAATAAAATAAAATTCTCATCCTACAGATTTTAATTGTCTTTAAAGGAAGATGTATCTGGGAGAAATTACTGCTACATATTCCTCATATGCCTTTTCATTTATGAACTTCAAATAAATGATTTTCTTAATCTTGAAAATCAGCTTATTTTTTCAGTACTTTTCTGAAGTAAATATTCATCATTTAAAATCTTTCTTAGAAGATGACTTGCAATTCACCTTATCTTTCAAGAATGAAATAAATTTTGAAAGATGAATAAAATCAGAAGTAAATACATAGGAAAAATAAAGATTTTTATAAAGGTCTTCCCTAGGGCACTCCAAAAAGAAAACTAAGCATCTCAGCATTTTAATATGTGGCATTACAAATAATAAATGGCATACAACATTGAGTAGACAATACCCTATATTAATATTATATGCAATGAATTAATAATATATCATCTATATTCTGCCATGAATTAAACAGAAGTTGGCAATTCTTCATGAGTAAAAATCCATCTAAATGTGTGGTTTAGTGTGTTTTAAAGTTTGGTAAAGTGACCTAGTGTTATTTTTTATTATCTGTCAAATTTGTATAGTACTTTTCCTCTAAAGTTATGGTTACATTTCAGGTTTTACAGGATGTAATTTTAAAGATTTCTCTTTAGAAAACTCTCCAAAACCACACATCTGTCATCTTTAAGGTAAGTATACCTCATGCAAACCAGTCACTTGGCTTTGTAGATTGCTCACCCTTTGAAAGATTAATGGATACACAGTGGGTTTTCCAAATTCTGTGTATTGAAAGAGAGCTAACTTGTACACTAGTCCCTTGAAAATAGTTTTTCCTTCATGCCATGGCATGAATCAGAAAGAAAGTAAAGACCAGAATTTTAGTATAATCAATTGCAATGTAAATGTGTGTGTATTCATGTGTGTATATATGTATATGCAATATAAATGCATACAAATACATCCACGGGGAGAGTTTGGAGGAAGACTCAAGGAATCCCAAAATCTTAGGGTTGGAAAGAGTTTTAGTAGTTATCTCTTCCAACCTGAACCTGAACTAGAATTTCCTCCACAATATTCCTGATAAGTGGACACCCAGCCTTTGTGTGAAGACCTTCAACAGGGAGGATTCACCAAGCTTTCAAGACAGTTCATGCCACTTTGGAAAACCTCAATTGTTAAGGATTTTTCTCTTATATAGAGTCAAATCTAAATGTGCTAAGACAACTATTACTTTATTCAAGATGGCTCTATGATCTATTAATAATTCATATTTCTATATCACTTAGAGACTTACAAAGCACTTTCTTCATAACAATCCTGTGAAGCATATAATGCAAGTATTATTAATTACTATTATTAATTAACAGGAGAAGAAACAGGCACTCAAAGTGGTCAAGATCTTGCTAAGTATTTTGCAAGCTAGTAGGCATTGGAGCTAAGTCTTAAACTCAGATATTCAAATTCTAAGACTAATAAGTCTTCTTTCTACTATACCACACTCTAAAGGAAAATGTATTCCCCTTTTCACCAGTATAAATATATGTATGTATGTGTGTGTTTGTGTGTGTGTGTGTGTGTGTGTGTATAATTTAAAAATAAAATTCCCTCAATCCAGTGAAACCACATGATTTCTAGTATTGAAATATCTCTTTTACTCCACAAAAATCACTTACATTAGTGGTATCAAATACAAATAGAAATGAGGGCCAATATACTCTACATAAGTATCCCCATGGGATAAATCTGACTCAGAAAACCACATATGTTTATGTATTTTTATTAATACATCAAGACATTAAAATTAGATAAGAACTACATCTTACTATGTGTTTAACACCTCTGAATTATATTATAAATAATCATTGGTTTATGAACACTCAGCAATCATGACTGTCACAATAATAATGACTGTTTATTCTTTTGACTAATGGTACATCATCCCCAATGCCAAGTCAGCAGAAGACAGAGTAACACATTTTTGATTCTACAGCTCCACTACTGTTCTTCCAATTCTGCTACAGAACATTCCCAGTCCAAGATTTGCCCACATTCATCAATATCATCATATTCATAAGGACTCAAAACTTAGCATGGTTCAAGAATCATAGCAACAGAAATGATAAATATTCTAGAATATTAGAAGAAATAATAAAGGAGACAAAGGAATAATTGTTACTATTACAGTAAGAATATTATGAGCTGCATCCTTAGCATGATCACTTATTGTGGCAAGAAGCTGACCATGGAATATTGATATAGGGCACAAAGTCTGTAGGGTCCTAAGTAGCCATTTTGAGCCCTGCAATAGGATGGATGACTTTTGTCAGAGAACTAACCCAGATAGACTCAGCATCATTATCAGTTTGTTGGCCAACAAATATGGACTTTAGTTATGTTTGTTTGTCTCCAGCCACTCAATAGGATTTTCTCTTAAGGCATGGAAGAATTATGTATATATTTTTTTTAAATACAAAAGTAATGAAACCCCACACAACTTTTTTGAAGTATGGAGATAAAAGTTATGTTTGTTTTTATAGGCTATCCTTGGAAACTAGCCAATATCTGAAGCATTGTTTTGTATGGAAAAATGAAATTCTGATTTCCAAATGACTGATGTGTACATTAACTTTAGAGGCATGACCTGTGAATGCATTAGGGTGTACTTCCATTCTCTTCCTCTAAAATTCCCTAGTCATTATTCATCATTTCACATATTGAATCCACCAGTAAAATGTAAGCTACTTGAGAGTATGGAGTATTTTATTTTTGTCATTTGTTTCCATTGTACCTAGCCCAATTCCTTTTACAGAGTTAAAACTAAAGAATAATCTTTACTGGATGAAAATAAGGACACGTATGAATGAGGCCTTGAACTTAGAACTCATGATTTACTGTCCACTCTATTCTTTGTTAGAATCTCCTTCAGAATTACATGGTTGAATGGCTCAAGCTGAAAGTGACTAGCATACGTTATTACTAAGTTAAATAAACTATGGTTAATGATTAAAGGGTATTATTTAGAAATTTTTGCAATTTCTGATGAAAAAAGACTGATGGAAAGTTTTCATGTACAGTTTTAGTAATATAATATATTTTGTTTTGTTAGGGATCTGTCTAGATAAGTTATAAAGATCTCATATTTAGCAGGGTATTCAGTAGGTAATGAATTATTTGGTCACATCACCCCCAAAGAAAACAAAGAAAAAAAAATTTAATGGCCCTAAGATTTATGTGTCCCTAATATACACAGACAATGCCATCAACAGTGTCAGAGTGGTAGAAAGGGACTTAGATAATAATTATTATCATATAGCTTTTACACTATCTACAAACCACAGCACAACCTTTGGTAATTCAAATATGAGATATTTTACAAATAATCAATAAATTAATGGACCACTGGCGGAATTATGGTGCACTTTTGTGGACATTATTACTATCATTGAAATGAGTGGGCATAAAGAATGGTGACTTAATAGAAGAATGACTCCAACATTATCCCAAGAAATTTGAATAAGGGAATTATAAGAGGTTTTTTTTTCATATGTACAACAGGAGAAATAAGTCCTTCCTCATGTCACTGAGCCATCTCTTCTTGGAATGTTCATGGAAAGCACAAGAGAAAAAAATCACCAAGGAAATATTTCCAGATAATGTCTTGAAATCTATTAGAAAACAAAACAGAGTGAACTTTTATGAATAAATTTACAAGTAAAAGCACATTGACAAGTCAAATTATACATTGATATTAACTAATTTAATATGAAGGTAGATATATCAGAGAACTGTAAATTATGATTAATAATAATAGTAAAAAAATAATAATTAACATTCCTATAGTGTGTTAAGTTTTGTCAAACACTTTACATATGTAATCTCATTTGGAGAGATCGTATGTAATATATTTGCATGGGGATCCTGAAATGAAAGAAACAAAAGGTTATAGAATACTGAGTCTCAAGATTGCTTATCATTAATGTGTTTTTCTAAATAATCTAAAGCCAGTTGATATTGCATCCAGTGTACAATATTTAAGAATGAAAATATTGCAATAAAGCAGAAATTATTTATTACTAACAGATTCATTTCAGATCATGAACTAAAAACCAGAAAAAAAATTAAGGAAAGAATAAAGATGAAAAAGGGCTTCACATGTAATTTTTTTTAAATTTATAACACATTTAAACAAGCTGTTGCCTGAAAATGGAGGAAATGAATTATAACAAAAAAAAATTGAAATAGATTTTTAAATGGGCATTAGTCCTGTAACATGTTTTATCTGCTTACACAGTAAGAGTCGTAAGGTGTCAGAAAGGTAAAAGAGGTGCTGAGAATCAAAGATTTTAAACCATCTATAAGCACTAATTTCACTAAAGCACTGTTAATGTGTGTTTTTATCCAATGATTAAGGAGTAGACTTCCTACTGCATAAACTGTATGATATAAATTATATGGAATGGTAAGATGGAGGGGCAACTAAGTGGAATAATGGGTCACTGCTTTATCTCAGGGAGGCAAAAGGCATTAATTTTATCATATGTTCAAAGGGTATAAGAATGGTCATTTCATGATGCATTTGGTCATCTCATATTTCAGTGCTCATCATACGCATTTTCAAAAAAAGTTAATTGAAACAATTCATCAAAATCTTTTGCAGAAAATAAAGAGAGAAACTCTAGAAAAAATTCAGTAGTCCCTTCAAATTAGGTGTGTGTGTGTGTATATACATATATACACATATATATGTATATACACACATATATGCATATACACATATACACACATACATACATACACATATATACATATATATTTATACACATATATGTTTGTGATTTGTGAATATGTATGTATATGGGTATATGTATATATGTATAGTGTGTATATATGTATGTATATGTGTATTATGTATCTATGTATAAATACATTTATACAGAGAGAGAGACAGAGAGACAGAGAAAGACAGAGAGAGAGAGACTTCAAAGGCAAAGGTGGTCCAAGTAAAAATGATGGAAAACAAGTTGGAAAACATGGTTCAAAAATAAGAGTAACTGAAATCTTGTACATTATACCAAAGCCTCATGTCTATATTAAAAAATATATGCTATTAAGAGAGATGGGAGGCATTGGGTGAGCACCTTCCAACAGACAGGAAAGGATGGTAACTCATACGGTGATAATGTCTGAATTAGCCATCAGTGTATAGAAAGAGGATTTACTTTTTAGAGCAAAGTTCAAAACTATTATCAAATTAGAAGTAAAATGAGAATATATGGTGTGTAATTTAGGTACATATAGTGCAGCCTACTCAAATAAGTGTTAAAATGGAAGAAAGGGAAACACATAATATAATAGATATTAACATGGACTATTAGTATTTCCTAAAGTATTTTAACGTATATAAATGGCAAAAAAAACCCCCAAGAGATCAAAGAACCTTAAAAACTACCTTTGCCATAAAACAAATAATCTCCTTGCTAAGCAGCAGTAAAAAAAAAATGTTAATAAAAAATTGTAGTAAAGAAATGATATGGTAGAAAAAAAATGAGTGTAAAGTATACCCTGGTTTGTAAACATTATTAGGAAGGAAAGTGATATAGCATTATGAATATTATCAAAGAGGAGTACAGGAGAAAATATTTTTACCAAAAAAAAAAACCCAAGAAAAAGAAAACTAGTGACCATCATCCAAGATGACTACAGAACAATATGAGTGAAATAGAAATGAGGACAACAACCAAATGAAAAATGAAATAGATCTGTCTTGGTTTCCATAACATAGTCTTTTCTCCATCAGTGACAGTGGAGCTACAATATTAGCTTGAATAGAGGCATCCTCTTCATACTCTTTTTTTCTGAGCGATATGATGCTGATTGCATCAAGGCCAGGATGAACATCACAATGTAAGTGAGCCATAAGAATCATAATCCTTCAGAAGACATCAGCTAGTCAGCATTGAAATAAAAGGAAAAAGTAGGTGAATAAAGAATACCTACTATCTAGACGTTGCTATGCAGTTGGCTAATTAAGCCGCAGAAATATCAGATCAACACATATTCCTTGAAAAGACATTACAGGTAAACAAAGTGGGTCAAGAATTGAAAAGAGAGAAAAGAATAGACTGAAATGAATATGGGAAATGTGAACATGTTTATATTGACCCTAAGGTTCTCCCTGAAACAAAGCCTATTGAACACTCATATTCTTCCATTGATGGGGGGAAAATAAAAATAGGAATTCATGGACAGCAAAGTTTCTGAAGAATTACATTTCAGCTCACCTTCAGGGCAATGAAGAAATTCATGAGAAGCATAGACTGTAGTATATTACTTGTCAGTCAGTCGTTAACCATTAGTGCATACTTTGTGCCAGTCACTATGCTAAGCACTAGGGATACAATGAAAAGCAAAAGATAGTCTGTCTCCTCTAGGAGCTCAAAATACAGAAAAGGAGACAACATGAAACTCATTATATACAAACATGATATCTACAAAATAATTTGGAGGTAATCAGTAATAAGTAGGAAGGTACAGTCATTAAAGGGAATCAGGAAAGTATTTCTGTAGAACATTGATTTTAGTTCTGTAGAACACAGAAGCCAGAGAAGTGAGGATGTGGAGTTGAGGCAGAATAGCTTTTCAGGAAAAGGGGACATGTAGTGTAAATTCCAGGAGTAGGGAGGTAGAGTGTCTTGTGTAAGGAACAGCAAGAAGGCCAATGTCACTTTATCGCAAAGTACATGGGAATGAATAAGATATAAGATTACAAAGGTGGAAAGGAAACAGGAAGTGAAGGATACTGAATGCCAAAATTAGAATTTTATATTTCATCATAGAGGTAATAAGGAGACACTGGAGTTTATTGATTAGGAGAGTGACTTAGATCTGCACTATGGAAAGATTAATTTGACAGCTGAGTGGAGGACGGACTAGAGTGGGGACAGACCTCAGAAAGACCAACCACCAGCATATTGCAATAATCAAAGCTTGAGTTAATCAGGAACTTCATCAAGGTAGTGCCTTTGTCAGAGAAAAGAAGGGGGTTTGTATGAGAAATATTGTAAAGGTAAAAATTAATAGGAGTTTGTAAATTTGGAGTGAGGTATGAGAGTTATGGATGCAAACCTGGGTGACTAGGGAGATGGTGATTCTCGTGACAGTATTAGGGAATTTAAGAAGAGAGAAGGGCATTGACAGAAAGGTCATGAATTCAGTTTAGGAGCATATTGATTTTAAGATGTCTGGAGAACATCAGTTTGAAATGTCTAAGGCAATTGCAGATGCTATTCTAGAGGTTAGGAGAAAATTTATGATTGAATAAGTAGATTTTAGAATCATAAGCATAGAAATGATCATTAAAACTGCAGGAATTAAGGGGATCACCAAATAGCACAGAGAGAGAGAGAGAGAGAGAATAGGGATCAGGACAGAATCCTTGGCATGCAGAGATTTATTGAGCATGACCTAGATGAAAATTCCTCAAAGGAGAGTAAGAAGAGTTGGTTCAAACAGGTAAAAAGAGAACCAAAATAGAATAGTGTCACAGAAACCTAGGTAGAAAAGAATATTAAGAAGAGGGTGATTGATGGTGTAAAGCATGCAGAGAGGTCAAAAAGGATGAGAATTTTTAAAAAGCCATTGGATTTGGCAAGTAAGAGGTGACTTGTAACTTTAGAGAGAACAATTTTAATTGAATAATGAGATTGGAAGCCAGATAGTTGAGAATAACAAAGGAGTGAGAAGAAAGAAAAACATCAATTACACAAAGCCTTCTCAGTTAGTTTAGTCACAAAATGGAGAAGAGATATGGAAATAGCTAATGGGGATGGATGGATCAAGTGAAAATTTTTGGGAGGGATGGGAAAGACATGGGAATTTTTTGAGACACTAGTTGAACAGCCAATAGACAAGAAAAGATTAAATGTTCCAAAGAAGGGAGGGATAATGGAAGGGCAATTAATTGGCTTTAGAGGATGAGAGAGAATGATTTAATTTGTACATGTACAAAGGTTTTCCTTGGTAAGGGGAAGGACCATCTCTTCTTCCAATACAGTGGTGAAAGAGGAAATACTTGCAGAAGACACCTGGTTGTGGTGAAATGAAATAAAAGGGAAAAGACCTTTTGGAGAATGGTCCCAATATTTTCATGAAAACATGATACAAATTTCTCAGTTGAAGCAATGGAAAAAAGAGAAACAATAAGATGTTTGGGGAGGTATAACAAGAATTGGAATAGCCACAATGGTGAGTGGGAGAGTGATTTAATTGTGGAGGTTTAAAATAATTTCCTTGTCATAGTAAGGGCTCTGTTGAGATTATGTAACATAATTTTGTATTAAATCCCATCATCATGGTTTCCTGATTTTTCCCAGCTTTGTTCAGCAGCACGTATGTAAAAATAAAGGCAGTAAATGTAGGGAATTAAGCAAGGCCAAGGCTTGAAAGTTCTGAAAATAGATAGACACCCAGAACTAGCCAAAACAAAAAACAAACAAAAACAATCTAAGGCTTGGCACAGAGCCTCCTCACTCCTAGGACAAGAGAGTCCAACTTTAACAAAAAGTTCAAATACAAGCAATAGGCTAGGAAAACGAACAAACAACAAGAGCTACTACCATGGTGAGGAAGACTAAGACATAAATTTAAAAGACAACAATATGAAAAGAACCACAAGCAAAGCTTCAAAGAAAAATGGTAATTGGACTCAAGACCAGTAGAATTCTTATGCCTGGAAGAGTTAAAGAGATATAAATATTAAGGGAAAACTGGAAAAAGTAATCATAGTGATGCAAGAAAATTATGAGAAGAGAATTAACAGCTTGGTAAAAGAGACACAAAAATAGTAAAGAAAGGAACATTAAAAAAAAAACAGAATAGCCCTAATGTTAAAAGAGGCACAAAAATTAAATTAAAAAACTCCTTTAAAAGCAGAAGAAGTCAAATAGAGAAAAGAAGCACAAAATTCACTGAGGAAAAGAACTCTTTAAAAATTATGTTTGGCCAAATTTTTTTTTAAAAAGTTACAAAAGCTCACTGAAGAAAATAATTTCTTAAAAAATAGTATTGGTCAAGTGAAAACTAATGATTCCATGAGATTTTAAGAAACAATAAAACAATCAAAAGAAAGAAAAAAAGAAGAAAATGTGAAATATCTCATTGGAAAAATAACTGACTTTTAAAGTAGGTGGGAAGGAGGGAGAGAATCTGGAACACAAAATTTTAAAAGAAATAGAATATCATAAATAATAGTGAATTTATTTTAAAAAAAAGGTTAGGAAGAGAGGAGTACAAGGATAATGGCCCGGAACAGAACTGAGACATTTAGGATTTAAAGGTCATGAAGATGAATGGCAGGTTTTGAAGGTGGCTAGGCAGATGAAGAATAGTGTAGAAAAACCAATAAAAAGAGCATTATCAGAGAGTTGAAAGATTTCAAAAAGAAGGAATAATGATTGGGAAGTTACCATGAATTCCGGGAGACAGCCTATTGTCTAAGGGTGAAAGGAAAAAGTCAGACTGATAAGACCTAATAGTATTGGGGGCTTATTAATGTCATTTTGGATTCATCAACTTTGTTGTCACTACTCCTATTTATCCATTGGTAATCTACAGAATTCTAGACTTTTCAATAAAGATTGGCTAACTGCAAACATTCTATATTATACATATGTCAATGTAAATCTGGCATACATAGTAGATGATAATAATAATCAGTGATTGGCTTTTATCTCTGAAAAATTAGTCTGCTATGGTGCCAACATAACCAAGGATCAGAGGTCATCTTTTCAATAAACCACAATTTTCCCAAGAATGTGACCCTATATAAGTTTTTACAATCTTGAGATAATTAGATTCATTTTTTAAAATGAAATCACTATTACCTCTTTGAATGAAATAATGAGTATGGAGAATGTGTGTCTAGGAAATCATTGTTCAAAGTCATACAATCTTAACATGGAAATAGACTAATATTTTTACTCAAATGATTCAAAATTTAGTAGATTTTTATATCAGTTTATGGCCAGCATATCTCTGTGCTAATAGGGCAAAAAGTACATTTTTGATTGAAAGACATTGAAAAAGGCCAGGAATATAAATATGTCTGAGAAGACAGTTTGGAGTCCAGGTGGCTCATGAAGGGCTTTAGGAAATTAGCAGCGTGGGACAATGTAGCAAAGATTAACATGACACACAAGCTAAGATTGGAGATAGAGTAACAAGAATGGAAGTTCAGAAACACAATATATTTTTCAAAATCCAAGCATCTACCTACCATATAATTTTGCTGAGAAAATTTGAATTGGTGAAAGAGGGGAATAAGTATCTCTCTATATACTTTTATTACATTTTTAATTCCAGGAAATGATGCCTAATTGTATGAGTTTCAAAAATCTTTTTAATTATGTCACTGATTTATTATAAGGATAATTCATATGCTAGTTAGTATGGCAGATCCTGCCTCTAAAAACAAAATAGAGCAGAAATCCCCCCCCCTTTCTCATTTCATTAAAGGTGGTATCAAATTGGATAAGATCAAGTGCATCCATTATATAGCAGGTTCTTTCTGTGCTGGTAATCTCTGAACATTTATTTAAACACCCTTTGGATAAGCTAAAATTATGATTTTTCCCCAAATACTTTTTAAGCTATCTATTTATAAATACCTGTATACCTTTTAGGTCTTTTAATTTTTTTTGTGGCTTGCTTCAACTGAGAAAAATAAACAAGTGCATTGATTTTTATCAGAGTGGAACCATTTGTGGTTTACCTAGCTGGCTCCTTTGTTTCATGCTCTTTATTTTATTAATTCTAAGATTGAGCATAATGCACCTGACTTTTAGAGAATGATTTTTCTTGAATTACCTTATGATTTTGATCATATAAAATGAAAGCATATCAATATGAAAATCTTATTTTCCTTATTGCAGCTTTCCTAGCTCAGGAAATAGTTTCTCCTCATGTCAGTCAAGCACAGAGATTAGATCAATTGCCACTAAGATAGATTGCACTAAAGAAATACGGTAGTTAAAAAATGAAAATGAGTTATTTTAAACATTTTTTATGTCACTAACACACCATTTAATACCTTTATATGGGGCTAAGAGCTTTTTAGAAAATTCCATTTTCTATCAGCTGCTGTGTTTGGTTTTAATTCCAGGAACATCATTCCTTCCATGGAACAAGTTCATCACCTGAAATCACATTATCATCAGATGGACTCAGGGCTGACATTCAACATCTTCTCAGCACCTTCACTTGTTTCCATCTTTGACAGAGAAGATGGGAAAAGTCAATAGAGTTCATGTTACCAAAGGAAGGCATGAGAGGAGTCAGAAATCTCTATCATGTTCCTATATACAACTCACTAAGTTAAAGACATGGTGTAGTGTTCTCCTTGGATGAGATCCAGAACACTCACTCTTGGTTGAACTTTGTTATCTCACTACCATTTAGAGAGCTCCCTCACTCTGTATTGTTTGGTATGTGTGAGTGTGTGTGTGTGTGTGTGTGTGTGTGTATGTGTGTGTGTGTATACATATAAACATATACATACACACATAACATAAAAATATAGACATAGATGTATAAATATAGATATAGATATTCTTCTATGTAATGCTTCCCTGATTTCTGTTTTGCTTTAATTTGGATAAATGACTTTTCTTGCTATTTTCTATTTGTGTTCATTGTGAAACTAGCATTAGGTAGGAAAGGGCTCAAATCTTAAATATATAACCAGAGGTCCTTCTCCTCCCCCAAATGATAAAATGATAAAAAATGAGATAAATGAAGCCAAATCATATCCCTTAGACAAGCACTATTTAAGGGAGCATATACATTTAATTCTACACCCTCTACCTGTGGAGAGTGCTCTACTGTAGAGAGCACACTGACCTCTGGCCCAATCTCCTTCTTCACTTCTTTGCAAGAATGAAAGTTTTCTATGGGCTAAAGATAGAGGGAGAAGCTAAATATGTCTATTCTGCCTCCCTTTGAGCCATCCAATGATAGTCAACCTTACCATACATGATCTCTTCTTACATGGACTCTATCTGTTGCTGTATGAGGCACATACTTCTACTGCCACATGGTAACCTCATTTTTTCCCCAGCCACTCTGCTAGTTTATGATTCCAAGAACTCACACTCCAGGTACCTCCTGCTAATCCCCCTACTTTCCCCACTTGACAACCTTTGTGCTTTCCAGCTTCCTTTTGTGTATTATCTTCTTCCATTAAATTATAGGCTCCTTGAAGGCAGGGACTGTTTTTCTTTTTTCTTATTTGAATGTCAGTGCTTAGCAGAGTATTTGGCACATAGTAACTACCTAAAAATGTTTATTTCCTATTGACTACCACAAGTCAGTTAGGTAGAGTAGTGAATAGAGTGCTGTCTTGGAATCAGGAAGACCTGGGTTCAAAACCTGACTTACAAATTAGCTATGAGTCCATGAACTAGTTACAACTTCTGTCTGCCTCACTTGTCCCATACTCTCAAAAGAAATAGAAAGGTTTAAGTAGTCACATTTGTTTGAGTGGGTTAAAGGAGGGAGAATATCAGTTTTGCCTTGGACATGTTGAGTTTAAATTGCCTATAGGTCACACAGACGGAAATATCTACCCCTGATACTGTATTCTTTCTTACCCACCCTACCTCTCCAAAGTTAAAGACAGATTTAGATAATACTTCACTTTCACCTTAGGTCAGCATTATGGTCTAAATTCCCAAATCAGCCAGGGAATGGCTTGGCCTTTCATTAATTTATTCTTCTTTATAATCTCCAGAGTAGAGGTATTCATCTCCTCTTAGGTGGGCTTTCTAACAGAAATCAGGTCCTCATGGACAGCTGAAATCCAAATCTAAAACTCTTGAACCATGTGGTTGCCTAAAGGGATTAAAATGTCCATTACTTAGTGCCACTAGACACTGATCTGTGATCAGGGAAGAAAAGAGCAAGGCAAAAAAAAGTTACAAAGTATTTGGGCTCACCTAGGTAAGTATATGGTCCTGATAAAGAAGGAGGAGGAGGAGGAGGGGGAGGAGGAAGAGAAGAAGGAGAAGAAAGAGAAGAAGGAGAAGAAGGAGGAGGAGAAGAAGAAGAAGAAGGAGAAGAAGAAGAAGAAGAAGAAGAAGAAGAAGAAGAGAAAGAGGAAGAAGAAGAAGAGAAAGAAGAAGATGAAGAAGAAGAAGGAGAAGAAGAAGAAGAAGAGGAAGAGGAAGAAGAAGAGGAAGAGGAAGAGGAAGAAGAAGAAGAGGAGGAGGATAAAGAAGAAGAAGAAAAAGAAGAAGAGGAAGAGGAAGAAGAAGAAGAAGAAGAAGAAGAAGAAGAAGAGGAAGAAGAGGAAGAAGGGGAAGAAGAAGAGGAAGAAGAAGAAGAAGAAGAAGAAGAAAGAGAGAGAGATGGAGAGATAGAGAAAGACAGAGATACAGAGACAAAAACAGAGAAAGAGAGCTAAAGAGAGCTAAAGAGAGAGAGAGAGAGAGAGAGAGAGAGAGAGAGAGAGAGAGAGAGAGAGAGGTGTAGTCCCTAATTTATTGTGGATTACCTTTGTGACCTTGGGCAAATCCTTTATTCTCTGTAGGCTTCCTTTTATAATATGTAAACTGAGGTGCTTGCACTACATGATACAACTGAGAATGGTTTTAAATGATAGAATTAAACAGAGTATTCAAGTTTAGAATTACTCTGCACTTACGTTATTACAAGCCAAAAAAAATCAATGTATAATTTTTTTCTTTTAGTTTTCCACTCATATTGAAGATCTTTTTATCAGTCTTCCAACTTATGTGAGTTTTTAGATGATGCGCCTGCATTTTAGGATTTCTCTTACCATGAAAAATTATGGCTGATCATTTGTCTTTCTCTTTGAACCGATCTCAAATTAGTTTGCAAAATGAAAATTATTAGGAAGTCTAATTCCTTAATTAGGAACTCAGTCCATTTGTACATTGAGCCCTAGGTAAAAGGGCGGCTGTTGACTTTCTGAATTTAATCATCTGACCTATTTGAAGGAAAGTATTGGCTAAAGTAACAGTTGCCAAAAAAAAAAAAGACTCCAGAAAAGATATTACATTTTGCTACAAAAATAGAATGAATCCTAATTAAATATACCCAGCATCAAAATCACTACCACTACCACCACAATTAGTATCAATAAATTTCTCTGTACCATGGGGATGATAGAGAAGAATACAAGATGTCTATGACCTTAAATAGCTTACAATCTATCTGGGGAAACAAAATTAAAAAAAAAAAGATGAATAACAATACATGATTACTAGGGAGCACAAAGTTGACCCAATATGATTGTCACTCCATTTCCAGCCTTTTTACATAGGATCTCCCTTCACACAGCCTCTATGTTCCAGTCAAATTAAACTATCAACTGTTGCCCAGATTCAATACCATACTACTTTTCTTTATTTATTTGCACAAATACACAAGATTTGCACAAACTCATGCCTGGAATTTAATCTTCTCTTTCTTGGCTCTTCATAGAAAAGTACTCACTTTTTTCAGGGGACTTTCAGTTATTTGCTAATTTAAAATCAAGAGATGTTTTGTTCATGAGGTTTTGATTTTTTCCAGGGGACTGAAGAGGAGGGAGGTAGTCTTTAAATCGATGAACTCTTAAGAAATGAAAAATTGTAATGACTAGAACACCCACAAGATGGAGTAACTCAGACTTCCACCTTCTGAGATGCTTCCACAAAGTTACAGCAAAGAGCTGATTTAAATGCTGGTTAGTAAAATTATGCAGCTCTTGCATTGACTTTCTCCTTTGAAAGAGAGGGTATTGGCTTAGTCAACAGTTGCTGTGTGAGGTTTATTGATTTGAATGAATGGTTTTGTCTTTAGGCCAAGTCTTGTCAAAAATGAATGCAATTCCTGCTTAAAGGCAAGTGCTAGGAGCAGTCCTTGAAAGAAAGAAATATGCCAGCAGGCAGATTGAGTTAAGTCAGGGATGAATGAAAGTGGTAAGGTCTGGCCAAGAAAGTAACATTTTTTTTTGTTTTATAAATATCAGGTTTGTGCATACAATAAAAGGGAGTCCTCATATTTAAAATAATGTCACTTATAATATTTTCAAAAATTGCTTAGCCCATATAATTAATAGGAAGCTGGATATTACAATGTGAAAGGCTGGGAGCAAGAGGGAGGAGCCATGGATTGCATCATTTCCTAGTATAATTGTGTATTAGTAGTACCACCAACACCCTTATTCAATAGACAATAAGCCTCAGAGAAGAAGAGAACAGGAATAAAGCCAAAAATAGTTCTAGAATATGATGATGATGGTGGTGGTGGTGGTGATATTCAAGGTAAAGAGTATGTAAATATCTATTCTTTTTCAAATAAAAGATGAATTAGATTCAGAATTTAAAGAATTCTCTCATGACAACCCAAAATTGCCAGATTATTTTAGCTCCCAAGGGACCAGAGTAATAGCAGAGAAAAGAGGAAAATATTTAATCCTAGGAAGGAGATCATTCTACTGAGTGGTTCAAAGATCTTCTTAAGAAACTGAGCAACCTTAATTTTCCCAAGTAAAATAATACTCTGAATGTGAAGCAACATCTGCTAATGTACACTTTCAAAAGATGGAGTACCAAGGTAGGCTAGCAAAACAACACTATTATTATCATTGGGATAAAAGTGGCATGTGAACCATAATGAAAGTTGGAAATCAGTTTTAATAAATCCGGAGAAGTATCCAGACTTCTGATCTGTGGTTAAAGGAGGGAAATCATTATTACTTAACGGTTGAAATTTCTTGACTCTTACAATCACAAGTGAACCCAGGCTAAAAAGACTTTTTAAGGATTTGAACAAATCCAGTTTAGAAGGCCTTATAGCAAAGAAATACCATGCTTTATGATCACTATATCAATACTATTACTTATTTAATACTTTTTTGCTTGCCAGATTTGTGATGGTCTCTAGTAAGATGTATAAAATAACCTCATTACCTGTGGACAATGAGTGAAGCTGACACATAGTAATCAATACTTAGGCAAACATATTAATGGGGAATAAGAAAGGAGGGTTATTAAGCTTTCTATATGCCAGGCATCATCTTGGTTTTTTGTTATTGTTGTTCTGTAAGACATAGGGCTGTCAATACTATTTATTGAGTTTCTAGCATGTACAGAGTTCTCATACACCTTCTGTCTGTCAAATAAACAAGTAGTGAAGCTGAGGAAGTTGAGAGTGTATTAACAGCTGCAAGAGTCTCAGTATTGTAGATCACAGGTCAAAATATACCTAGCCTCCTATTTCCAGTTTTAAAAGAGACTGGAAGTTACTACTCTTAAAAAATACAATTATTGCCATCTTGACATACCTGCATGACTCATAGACATTTAAAATTTAAGATATCCAAGGCAAAATTTACATTCTCCCTCTTCTATCCCTCCAAAAATGTGACTACGTAAACTTCTCTATTTCTTATTAGAGTACCACTAAACTGTCCTTTCAATCACCCAGGTAAGAAATTTCTGAATCATCCCTGACTTTTTCCTCTCCTGGACCTTCTATATCCAATTAATGCTTCAGCCTTATCTAATCCACCTCCATACCATCTCATACTCCCATTATATTGTTTTCCACTCAATAAACCATAATTCTGGATCAGACTCCCATCATTTCTTAGCTAAACTGCTCTACTAGCCTCATAATTGATCTTACTCTTTTGTCTTTTCCAATCAATCATCCAAAGAGCTATGAAAATGTACTTCCTAATGCAAAATTAGCATTAGCATCACCTGCTCAAGTACCATCATTGACATCCATGTCTATAGGATAAAAAACAAACTTTCTGGGCTGACATATAAGGCCATCAATATTCTGGTCCCCATGTACCATTCCAGCATTATGTCATAGTACATGTAATCACACAAACTCTTTATTCAAGCCATATGTCTCCTGAACTACATCCTAATTCTGTGTAATCACATAAATAGTTTTCCATGCCTGAAATTCACCCATCCTCCATATACCTTTCAGAATCTTTTTGTCTTCCTTCAGTGCTTAGCTCACATGCCATCTCATGCAAAAAGGAAAAGAGTTCGCCAGTTAGTGCTCTCTTCCATCTCCATTTTCCTTTTACTGAGTCTGACCAAGAATTGATTGTCCTGACTGGGATTTAGTTCAATAAAAATGAACTTAAACCTACTCTATATACTATCCACCATAACATGAGGGCCTACTGAGTAGAGGCATCTTACTATTTGTACTGATACCCCACAAGCCCTTACCTACCAACCCCAGTGCTGAGCCATGATAGAGTCCTTTCAATCTTTTGTTATTGTATTGTAATAATAATCAAATCAATACTACCATTGCTACTGAAAGAGACATGGAAATAAATGGCTCCACTCAGTATTCTCCTGACTGTCAAAAATAAATTTCACTGAGAAACACGGTTTGAGAAAAATAAAATGAGCGCTTAATGAATTGTCAGACTTTTAGGATTCAAAAAAAATGAACTTAATAGAAAATTTGACATGCAAGAGTCAAGAGAAGTATAAAGTACATACCAAAGACTAATTTTTAAGGACTCAATAAGGACAGACCATTTAACTTCTATATATGTAAAATGTAGTCTAAGATTGTTATTAGTAATTGGGTAGCTAAGAAAGATTGGGGTAGACATGAATATGATATGATTTAAAAAAGTAAAACTGTTTAGGAACAGCTAAAAAGAGTTATTATCTTATACAAAGGAAGTTTGAGAAGAAGACCAGACACAGAGGAATTAGATGGGGGAGGCAGACTATTAGTTCTGGAAACCTACTTTCACCTGGAATGGGTTCAAGATGGAATGATACATATATATCTATAAGAGTATAAAACTCTTCTAAATTCAGAAAGAAATAATTCTAAGGGGATAGTAAGGGGGAAGAGGATAAGGGAGGGATCCTTGGAGGGAAGGATGAGAGAATAGGTTAAAGAAAGACATAGAAGGGTGTTTAGCTTAATGGGAATGGGAGGATAACGGAGGGATGGGGTTAATTAAGCAATAGGAATGCAAGGTAAAAGTTAGAAGTAAAACAGAGGAGTCAGAAGGGATGAAATAAGATATGTACAAACATAAAATAAAGATCAGGAATAGAATTTGTTAGGGGAAAAGAAGCAGAGGTGGTAATAATGATCTCAGACAAAGTTAAGGCTAAAATCAATTTAATCAAAAGAAAAAAATAGGGAAACTACACTATATATCAGTCATATTTATCAACATTGTTTTGAGCTATTTAAAACAACTAGACAGTATATGGTTGGAATATTGCTGTGGCTAGGAAATGATGAGTTGGTAGACTTGTGAAAATAAGGAAAGACTTGGACTGAAGGAAGAGGTTTTCCGCTCTCAGAGAAAAAGAGAGTAAATAAATATAGTACAGTCTTACATAGATGCATATAAATGTGTATATCTATATATGACTCTGATTATCAATATCTAAGTGTATGTATGTATAGGTGTATGTGTGCTTATGTATATAAGTATACATTGGTATATATATATATAGTGTGTGTGTGTACATATGTATGTATATGCATATTTATGTATATGTTATATAAATATACATGTGTGTATAAAATATATGTACATATATGTGTATAAGTCTACATATATGTGTGTGCATACATATATATATATATATATATATCATCATGCTTCATCGTAGCCTTCTGGGTTGAGGGAAAGGAAGGTGGGAAAGAAAGCAAAGTAAAAATTGCACAGCAGGGAACAAAGGAAAACATAAGGAAGCAAAGAAAAGATGGACAGCTCTTAGCACAATGTGTAATATTTATTATATAGGCTTTCTTGAAATGGAAATATATTGCCATATATTTTGAATGCTTTCTCACATTCTGCTGTGCACATGGCGATTTTTTTTCTTTTCTCATTTTTTTCTTATTTTAGTTTCAGTATTAAAGGTTGTTTCTCTTTTTTCTTATTTTGTATTTAAGTTTTAAATTAAAAAAATTACAAATAAAAAGGAAACATGGTTTAAACATGTCAACAAGTCAACAATCATTATTAAGCATCTACTATATGCACAAAGTGTACAAGATAAAAAGAAAAGAAAAAAGTATTCTCTTCTCTCAAAAGCTCATAGTTTAATGAAGGACACAACATGTGAACAACTATCTATGAGTATGATGTATACGGAACAAATTGGAGATAATCTCAGGGTGAGGGACTTAAGACTAAGGAAGATCAGAGAAGTCTTCTGAAGAGTCTTCTGCAATTTTTTTCTTCTCAGTTATTTCAGCGGACTAAAGCCAGGGAATATTGGGTCAATCCTGGGATTATAACATCCTGATTTAGAGGCTAGAAGGAACATCATACTATATCTTCTCCACCCATCTTAATTTTATGGATGAGTAAACTGAGGGTTAAATAGGTTAAGTAACTTGCCCACTATCATATAAAGTGTCAGAAATGTAATTTGAATTCAGAATTTCCTGACCCAAGATCTTATTTTTCTAACTTGTTTATGATATTTTATTGCCTTTTTTTAGTATGGGAAGAAGTCCAGATTTGACTCTTGCTGTATCTTGTTACTGCTCAAATCTACAACATGGATTGTTAAATAAAATAGTTAAATTAAAGTGTGTTTTCCCAAAAAATTACATTTTAAACTTCCTGATCAAAAGGGGAAATATTTGGTTTTCTTCTTCCTCTCAAGCAGAAGAGAAAGTATCACACAGGGTGCCCCATTTAAGTCTATTATTTTTTAATCAGAGCCAAAACTTTCATAATTTATTTATACAGTTTGTGCTAATCACACTTAGAATTTACTTCTCTAAACTCCTAACATGCTTAAAGCATGCAGCATTTAATTTAGCAATTGTACAGAAATACTTCCAATAATATTATTGATTGAGGGAAATTATGGCAAAGTAGGAAGTCTACCAGGTTTAGAATAAAAGTAAAAACTCACACAAGAGAAAAAGATGGATAATAATTTCCATTAAAACAAGTGCCATCACTTTGCCAAAGTTTTTCCTATAAGTCTATTGAAATAGAGAGCTCTCTGGCTACGTGTTAATTAAAATTTGATTACAAGTAGCATTTCAAGAAGATACTCACAATGTAACAGAAGGCATTCCCTTCGACTCAATTACCAAAATTGTAGTTTTAAAAGGGAGGTTGAGTAGGGATTTGCATATGAGGAGATTTTTTTACAAAAGAACCTAGTTACTTGATTTGAGAAAGAGATAAACTCTAAGAGTTCAGAGAAATCAAATCTCTGACCTCCTCCATCCCTTAAGAACAAGAACTTATTCAAGAAAATTAAAGAGTAGGAAATTTTTAAACAGATATGACTTATGCAGATAATAGTAAACCTATAGAGTTCTCTGCCATAAGAGTTCATTGAGATAAATACAGCAATTGATTTTTTAAGAAGGGTGGATAATTTCATGAGCCCTAATAGCATCAGTTATGGAACCTAAGATAATGATAAGAATAATCAAATCTCATGCTTCAATATTTACACTTTTTAAAAATTCTTTACCTTTCCCCTTTGCTCATGTTTATAATTCAGCAACTGAAATGTATAGGAATTCTGCTTCCCTTTTCTGAAGCTCTCTGAAGCTTTCTACCAGAAACTGGTAGAAAGAAGGGCCTTGAACCTTTCCTCCCAAAATGATCCCATATCAAGTCAGTTTAAATATTGTACAATCTTGAATTTGACAGGCAATAATTACTGAGATGATTGTCCCACTGTAAATCTACTACTCTCATGAGATGATAAATTAGCATATTTAATTCTCACACTAATTGATTATTCCTTTCCATTTCTCTGCTGTTTCTCTTGCTATCAATGGAAATCATATGAGCGTATAATTTTTTCTAACCTCAAAAAGATTTTAATTTTATAAAGATTAATGTTCCTTATTATATGTGCAGAAAAGGAAAATATGGAGTCAATTTATACCTTGGATTTTGACTATTATGTAACCACAATAATACTTAAAAGAAACATTATTCCTCTCTCTGTGAAATGATTAGAATATGTATTTCCAAAAATTGTAACACAGATAGATATACAAAATCATTTAAAAATACTGCAAACAATTATAAAATGCTATTAAGAACTGTTTTTGAATGCAAAATAATGCATTTGTGTTTTTATATTTAATAAATAAAACTTTTAAAAGGAATTCTAAAATAGATTAAAGAATAAGAGTTAATATTAATGAGTTATTACAATGTCATATTCTTACCTAAAAGTGCAACATTTTCCACATAAATTTCAAATCTGTCATGCTTGCCTCTGGGGATGTTTGTGCTTTTTACAAATTTCAGTGGAGAATATGTAAGCTCTTCATATGAAATGCAAAAAAAAAAAAATTCTATTTAAACTATCACACTTCAACTATTCAAAAGATTTGTGAATTCATGATAATGGGTACTCTCTCCACCAGAGCTAAATACAACCCACTTCATATATGTAGGGAGACTCCACAAGTGGTTTTGGCCATCATCTGGTGGTCTGCCACTCTTAATTCTGATATTATTTGCAACATAAACCTAAAGTCCATTTTCTGGTCCATTTTCAATACTTTCCCAGCTTGGTGAAAGCTGCCAAACCTTGTGCTCATTCATATTTTTGAGTATCCTAAGGTCTTTTCTATCCTTCAATAAGATTACTAGAATGGAAATTCAGTTGAGGTAAGTTCTTACTTTATTTTTGACTCAGCAAACCTTTCCCTATATCCAAACAGTCCCTCAAAAAATATATTTCTTAGAAACAGTTAAGCAAAACCATTTCATAACTTCTAAGCCATGTAGATTTCCACCTTTGTAGTGGATAGATTGAAAAAAAGAAAGGAAGGATATTAAAAGACAAGTTTCAACATGTCACACACCCTACCCTCCTAGGCAATAAACTCTAGCAGCTCCCTATCACCTTTAGGATCAGATATAAAATCCTCCATTTGGTGTTCAAAGTCCTTCATAATTTGGTCACCTCTTACTTTTCCAGTCTCCTTATCCCTTAGCTCTTCCACAAACTCTAATCTAGTCATACTGTCTTCCTTACTGTTCCTCATACAAGATACTCCATCTTAGAACTCCGGAGATTTTCTCTGTTTCCCAAACCTCAAATGCTTTCTTTCCTCTTAGCTTCCTTCCCTGACTGCTATCAAGTCCCAGCTAAAATCTTACTTTCTATAAGAAACCTTTGCTAATTCCCATTGATATTAGTGCCTTCCTTCTGCTGATTTCCTCCAATTTATCTGTTATATAGCTTGTCTACACATGGTTGTTTGAATATTGTTTCTTCCATTATACTGTCTTTTCTCTTATTCCTGTCTTCAAAGATTAGCACAGTCCCTGATACAAGATAGGGATGCAATAAATGCTTGTTGATTCATTGACTGATAAAGTTTAATTTGATAATGCAGTACCAATACTGCCCATTATATTTGTTCTAAGAACTTTACTTTTTAATATGTATTTTCAAAATATTTTACATTTTTACATTTTACATTTTACATTATTACAGTTGCTTTCATTTTTGACTTTGCACCCAATCCAGTGATTAAAGAATACAATATATACAATATAAAGAAAGTATATAATAAAAGTTTCTTGACTGATTGACTATGAACATTGTTTGTTTCCTCTTCTATTTTACTATTCATTTTTATTTCTCTTCCTACATTTCTCAGAATTCTTCATATTCATCATTTCTTCTAGTGTGATAATATTCTGTCATGTTAATAGATTTCACTTTAGCCACTCCCCAATCATTTTGCACCTAGTTTACTTCCAACTTTCTGCTATTACAAATAGTACTGCTATGAACATATCAGTACATATAGGATATTTCTATTATTGGTCTTATTAATATATAAACCGAAGTACTAGAATCTCTGGATCAGAGACTGAAAAAATTGGGAACACGGATCATATCATTCCAGAACATTTGGAGCAATTCATAGCTCCATCAGAAGTGAAATAGAATATCTGTTTTCCCACAGCTTCTCTGATACCATTTTTTTTCCATCTTTCACCATCTTTGCTAACTTGAGAGGAATGAGATGATACCTTATTCTTGTTTTAGCCTTCATTTCTTGGTGTATTCATAGATTTTTAAGTAAATTATGGTTAACAATGTCTTGCATTTCATTTTTAAAACTTTAGTGATATCCCCTAACATATTCTCTCAGGAAACAGTCCTTAATCTTAGAGATTATCTATAATCATATAGATTTTCTACACACAATTTCTATAGATTTTCTACTTTTGAGCAAATTAAGACACAACTCTTTCATAACAAAATTAGTTTCCCCTCTATCAAATGTTAAATATATATTTAAATCAATAGTATACTAAATAAAACCACATATAATTTCTTTCAAAGCATTGTGAGCTACATTAATTCTAGGTAGCTAAGCAAGTAATTGGTACTTATGGCTTATTTTGTTCAAAACATTATCCTGATTCTACTTTCTTCCCACTATACCCAAATCCACATCTTTAAGCCTTCCCTACCCTAATCCATCTTTTAAAAAAATCAGCTCTCCCTGCAGTGTTTTATTTAAATCAATCAAAATCCTAGCTCTATCCTCTGACAGAGGTAGACCTATTCTGTTTCTTTTTGTTATCCAGGACAGCCCTCGCCCCAACTTTATGAGTTTTTTTCTACATTTTTATATTTTATCTTTATAGAATTAAATGCAAAACATCAATTTTTTTAAAAGTTTGAATTCCAAATTTTCTCCCTCTCTCCTAATCCTCTCCCTCCTTGAGAAGAGAAGTAAGTTCATATATTTGAAGTCATGCAAAACACATTTTCATATTAGGCATTTGCTGAAGGAAAACATAGATAAAAAAATAAAGAAAAATAGTGTTATAAAGAATGTATATTTCAATCTGCATTTACTCCATCATTTCTTTTTCTGGAGGTGTATAGCATTTTTCATCCTAAGTCCTTAGGAATTATCTTGGATCATTGTATTGCTGAGATAACTAAGTCATTCACGGTTGGTCATCATACAGTATTGTGATTACTATGCACAGTGTTTTCCTGGTTCCGCTCACCTCACTTTGCATCAGTTTGTGTAAGTCTTTCAAAGTTTTTTCTGAAAGCATCTTGCTTGTCATTTCTTATGTTACAACAGAATTCTATCACAATCATATATCACAACTTGTTCAAGCATTCCCAATTGATGGACATCCCAACAATTTCCAATTCTCTGCCACAACAAAAAGAGCTGCTATAAATGTTTTTGTTTTGTGTTTTTTTTCATAAATATAGGTCCTTTTCCTTTTCTTTTGTTTCTTTGGGATGTGGACCTAGTGGTGGTATTATTGGGACAAATGGCATCCACAGTTTTATAGCCCTTTGGGCATAGTTCCTAATTATCCCCAGGATAGTTGAATTCATTCACAATTCCACCAACAGTACATTAGAGTTCCAATTTTCCAACATCCCATCCAACATATCATTTTCCCTTTCTGTCACATTAGCCAATTATATAAGTGTGAGATGGTGTCTGAGTTGTACCTTCATTTCTCTAATCAATAGTTATTTAGACTGTTTCCCCCCATATGACTACAGATAACTTTGTTTTTCTCTTCTTAAAGCAGTATGATCATATACTTTGACCATTAACAAGTGGGTAATTATCCATATTCTTATCAATTTGACTCAGTTCTCTGTATATTTGAAAAATGAGAACTTTACCAGCACAACTTGCTTTAACTTTTTCCTCAGTTTAATGTTTTCTCATAATCTTGGTTCATTGGTTTTGTTCACGCAAATAAATAAAAAACCTTTTTAATTTGCTGCAATCAAAACTATTTATTTTACTTCCCATGATTCTTTTTTAGTCATAAGTTTTCCCCCATCCACATATCTGATAGGCAAACTATCCCATGCTCCCCTAATTTGCTTATGATATCATTCTTTATATCTAAACTATGTACCTATTTTGACCTTATCTTAGTATTTGCTGGAAAAGTTGTTCTACAACTAATTTTTGCCAAACTGCTTTCCAGTTTTCCCAGCAATTTTTGTAATATAGTGATTTTATGTTCCAAAGGCTTAAACCTTTGGGTTTATCAAAGAATAGATTACTATGGTCATTTAATATTTTGTATTGTGTACTTCATCTATTCTATTAGTCTACTATTCTATTTCATAGCCAGTACCAAATGGTTTTGATGATTACTGCTATGTACTACAGTTTGAGATCTTGAGCTGCTAAGACACCTTCCTACACATTTTTTTTCATTGGTTTATATTCATATTTTTTACTGTTTGTTATTCCAGGTAAATTTTTTGTTTTGTTTTCCTAGCTCCATAAAATAAAATTTTGATAATTTGATTGGTATGGCACTGGATAGGTAAAGTAATTTAGGTAGAATTGTCATATTTATGATATTGTCTGAGCCTACCCATGCATGAGAAATCAATATTTCTCCAATTGTTTGGATCTGACTTTTACGTATATGAAATGTGTTTTGCAACTTTGTTCATATAGGCTTTCTGTTTGTCTTGGCAGGTAGACTCCCAAGTATTTTATATTGTCTACAGTTATTCTAAATTGAATTTCTCTTTCTATCTCTTCTTGCTAGACTTCATTGGTAATATACAAAACTGCTGATGATTTAAATGGGTTTGTTTTATATCCTGCAACTTTTCTGAAGCTGCAAATTTTTCAACTATTTTTTATCATTAAGATTCTCTAAGTATACTATCATTTCATCTGCAGAATGATAGTTTTTTTTCCCCTCATTGCCTATACTAATCCTTTCAATTTATTTTTTTTCTCTTATTGCTAAAGCTAACATTTCTAGTGCAATATTAAATAACAGTGTTGATAATGGACATCCTTGTTTCAACCCTGATCTTATTGGAAATGCTTCTAGGTTATCCCCATTACAGATAATGTTTGCTGATGGTTTTAGATAGATTCTACTGATCATTTTAATGAAAGCTCCATTTATTCCTATGCTCCCTTTTAATAAGAAGGAATGCGGTGTTTTGCCAGAAGCTTTTTCTGCATGTATTGAGATAATCATATAAATTCTGTTGGTTTTATAATTTATATGATCACTTGTGATGACAGTTGTTGTAATACTGACCCAGCTCTTCATTCCTGGTATAAATCACATCTGGTCTTAGTGTATGATCTTTGTGCTATATTGCTGTGATCTCCTTGCTAGTATTTTATTTAATTTTTACATCAATATTCATTAGGGAAACTGGTTTATAGTTTTCTTTTTCTTTTTTTTTCTTTTATTTTTTCTGCTATAGGCATCAGCACCATAATTGTGTCTTGACAGGAATTTGGTAGGACTCCTTGACTTATTTTCCCAAATAGCTAATATAGTATTGAAATTAATTGTTCTTTAAATGTTTGGTAGAATTCACTTGTGAATCGATCTGGTCTTGGGAAGTATTTCTTATGACTGATGGCTTGTTAAATTTCTTTTTCTAAGTTAGAACTATTTAAGTATTTTATTTCCACTTCTGTTAATCTGCACAATTCATATTTTTGATAAATATTCATCCATTTCACTTAAGATTTTTAGAATTTTTGTCATATAACTGGGCAAAAAACATCCATAAGAATTATTTTAATACCTCTTCATTGATAATGAATTGACTTTTTCATTTTGATACTGGTAATTTGGTTATCCTCTTTTTTAAAAAATAAAAGTAGCCAAAGATTTTTTTTTCACAAAATAAGATCTTATTTTTTTTAGTTAAATTATTTTATTACTTTTAATTTAATTAATCTCTCCTTTGATTTTCAGGATTTCTAAATTGGTGTTTAATTGGGAGTTTTTCATTCATTCTTTTGTTAGGGTTTTTTGTTTGTTTGTTTTATGCCCAATTCATCAATTTTCTCTTTCTCTATTTTATTAATGTAAGAATTTAGAGAAATAAATTTCCCTGTAAGTACTGCTTTTGTATGTTGCATCATTGTTGTTATTCTCTTTAATGAAATTGTTTCTATGATTTCTTCTTTGACCTATTCATTCTCTAGGATTATGTTATTAAATTCCAATTAATTTTTGTCTATTATTCCATTTACCTTTTTTGATAGTAATTTTATTGCATTATAAGCTTAAAAGGTTGCATTTAATATTTCTGCTTTCTGCATTTGGTTTTGAAGTTTTTATGCTCAAATACATGGTCTATTTTTGTGTAGGTAGTATGTACTACTGAGAAAAGGAATATTCCTGGGGATGGAGCCAAGATGGCAGAGTAAAAGCAGTGACTTGCTTGAGCTCTCCCCCAAACCCCTCCAAATACCGTAAAAATGGCTCTAAACAAATTATAAAGCAGAAGAACCCACAAAAAGACAGAGCAAAACAAATTTCCAGCACAAGACAACCTGGGTGGTTGATGGGAAAGGTATATCACACTGGCCTGAGGGAGGAACACAGCTCAGTGTGGGACACCCAGCTAAAGACAGGGCCTCAGTGAACCAGGAGCAGCCCTCAGAGGACTAAATCACAGGCAGCAGGGGCAGTTTCCAGACTTCTCAACAAACAAATGCTGAAGATAACTTGGTCAGTAGGAAAGGTCTTTCAGACCTCCTTGACAGAGGAGCTAGGTACAGCCCCAGGCCTGGCATAGCCCCAGGGCAGTGGCTGCTTCCAGAGTTCTTGACCCACAGACTGATGGGGAATTGAGTGGCTGATCAGAGGGGGATTGCAGGGATCTCTTTGCTGGTGCTGATGCAGGATTCTCTTGTTTTACCCATATTTGGATCTGGATCACAATTCTTGGTGGTGGTCCTGGTGCGAGGAGTCTTGGGATCATGGAGCTTGTGCTGGTGTTGAAGAGAGAATCCTCCTCCCAGTTCCAAAGCAGGAAAGAGCGCTTGTAGTCACTCATACACCAGAGCACAGGACAAGAAAGGAGTAAACACCGCTCCCTTGATCATAGCACCTTGGAAGAACCAAAAATTTACATCTCCCTAGAAGTATCTCACAAAACCCCTGAAGCTTGGGAAGGTACATTCTCCACACTGGAAGCAGATGCCTACCTTAACAAAGAGTTTAAAAGTCAAATAACTGGCTGAGATCATGAGCAAACTACAAAAAAAAAAAAACAGACCATAGAATCTTACTTTGGTGACAAAGACAACAAACTCAAAGCTCCTACATCCAAAGCCTCCAAGGAAAATATGAATCACTCCCAGGCCATGGAAGATCTCAAAAAGGATTTTGGGAATCAAGTAAGAAAAAAATAGAGGAAAAACTCAGAATAGAAATGAGTGATGCAAGAAAATCATGAAAAAAAGTCAATAGCTTGCTAATGGAGACTCAAAAAATACTGAACAAAATAACACCTTAAAAAATAGACTAACCCAAATGGCAAAAGAGGTCCAAAAAGCCAATGAGGAAAAGAATGCCTTCAAAAGTAGAATTGGCCAAATGGAAAAGAAAGTCCAAAGTTCATTGAAGAAAATACTTCCTCAAAAATTGGAATGGAGCAAATGGAACCTAATGACTTCATAAGTAATCAAGACATTGTAAAACAAAATAAAAGAATGAAAAAATAGAAGACAATGTGAAATACCTCATTGGAAAAAACAACTGACCTGAAAAACAGATACAGGAAAGATAATTTAAAAATTATTGAACTACCTGAAAGCCATGAACAAAAAAGAGCCTAGACATTATCTTTCAAGAAATTTTCAAGGAAAACTGCCTTGATGTTCTAGAAACGGAGGGTAAAATAGAAATTGAAAGAATCCACTGATCATCTCCTGAAAGAGATACCCAAAGGAAAACCTTTAGGAATATTGTAGCCAAATTCCAGAGTTCCCAGGTCAAGGAGAATATATTGCAAGCAGTCAGAAAGAAACAATTCAAGTATTGTGGAAATACAATGAGGATAACACAAGATTTAGCAGCTTCTATGTTAAGGGACCACAGGGCTTGGGATATGATATTCTGGAGGGCAAAGGAGATAGGATTACCAAGAATCACCTGACCAGCAAAAGTGAGCATAATCCTTCAGGGGAAAAATGGACATTCAGTGAAATAGAGAACTTTCAAGCATTCTTTATGAAAAGACTTGATCTGAACAGAAAAATTGACTTTCAAATACAAGACCCAAGATAGGCATGAAAAGGTAAATAGGAAAGTGACATCATAAGGGACTTACTAAAGTTGAATTGTTTACATTCCTACATGGAAAGATGACATTTGTAACTTATGAGATTAGGGTAGTTGGAGGGGGAAAAGATATGTATAGATAGATAGATAGATAGATAGATAGATAGATAGATAGATGGATGGATGGGTAGATAGATAGATGGGGGCACAGGGGGAATTGAAGATGAAGGGAATATATCTAAAATTATAATTAAGGAATGAGAGAGGAATATAGTGGGAGAAGGAGAAAGGGAGAGGTAAAATGGGGTAAATTATCTCACATAAAGCAGAAAAAAAGTTATTATAGTGGAGGGGAAGTGAAGGAAGGTGAGATGGAATTTTAATCTCATTGGATTTGGCTCAATTGGGTATGGAAATCTGTCTTATCCTACAGGAAAACAGGGGGGAAGGGGACAAGAAAGTGTGGGGATGATAGAAAGGGGGGCAGATTAGGGGAGTGGCTAATCAGAAGCAAACACTTCTGAGGAGGGACAGGATCAAGAGAGAGGATAGAATAAATGGGGAGTGGGATAGGATGAAGGGTAATGTAGCTAGTTTTTCACAACATGACTACTATGGAAGTAGTACATGACTATAGATGTATAACCTATATCAAGTTTCTTGCCATCTCATTGAGGTTGGGTGAGGAGGGAAGAAGGGAGAGAATTTGGAACCTAAAGTTTTAAAAATAAATGTTAAAACCTGTTTTTACATGCAATTTGGAAATAAGATATACAGGAATGGGGTATAGAAATCTGTCCCGACCTACAGGAAAATAGAAAGGGAAGGGGAGAAAAGAAGGGTGGAGTAATAGAAGGGAGGGCAAATTAGGGGAGGGGTATTCAGAATGAATGCTTTCTTGGGCTGGGGGAGGGGTGAGATGGGGAGAAAATTTGGAACTCAAAATCTCGTGGAAATGAGTGTTGAAAACTAAAAATAAATTAATTAAAAAATAAAAATAAAAAATAAAAAAGGTATATTCCTTTCTATTCTCATTGATTTTTCTCCATAAGTATATTCTATCTAACTTTTCTAAAATTCTATTCATCTCCTTAACTTCTTCATTATTTATTTTATGCTATTTATCTTGTTCTCAGAGGTGTAAAATACTCACCCTCACTAGTGTAGTTTTACTGTTTATTTTCTCCTTTAACTAATTTAAATTTTCCTTTAAGTTTTGAGGCTATTCTATTTTGTGCATAGTGTATTTAGTACTGATATTATTTCATTGTCTATGGTACCTTTTTAGCAAAATGTAGTCCCCCTGCTTATGTCTTTTAACTAGTTCCATTTTGGCTTTTGTTTTCTCTGAAATCATGATTACTACACCTGTTTTTTTTTTTTCTCCCCAGTGGAAATATAATAGCTTATGCTCAAACCCCTTATTTTAACTCTGTGTGTGACTTTCTGTTTCAAATGTGTTTCTTGTAAACAACATATTATAGGATTTTGTTTTTTAATCCACTCTGTTATCTGATTCCATTTTATGGGTGAATTGATCCCGATCATATTCCCAGTTATGATTACTAATTATATATTTCCTTCCATGTATTCCCTCTATTGTATACCCCTTCTAACTGTCCTAATAATGATAAATTTCTTAAGAGTTATTATTATCATCTGCCCATATACAAATATAAACATTTTAACCTTGTTGAATCTCTTATGATTGCTCTTTCACATTTACCTTTTTATGCTCCTCTTGAGTCCTTGTATTTCAAAGTAAAATTTTATATTCAACTCTGGTCTTTTCATCATCTATGCTCCAGTTCTGTCCACCACCCTCATGAAACAGATCTTTTCTTCTCACCTCTAAATTCTCCTGGGCTGGATTTTTTTTTTTGCCTCACCCTTTTCTTGGTTCTACTGGTCCAGAATTTTATTTGAGGCTTTATTTTGAAGTTGTTTGGAGATGAATTCAGAGAAGCTGAAGTGAGACCCTGCCTTTACTCTCCAATCTTGGCTCCACCCCCCATTTTCATGGCTAAAGCCATAATCTAGTCCAAGATTTATTTTAATGTAATATCACTCCATTAACTTATATTGATTTTTTAGTCCTCTTAACAACTTAGATCCTTTTTTCAACAGAAAAAAAAATCTGACCATGCCTTTCCTATTGTACTGGTAAAGCTGATTTTTTTAAATATAAGCATAAAACACCATGTGTCTACTAACTTTCATCTTATCAGATTCAATCCAAAGTTATTTTTCAATTGCAATTATGCAATTCATCCTGTTAGGTAACTTATCCTCTTCAATTTACTGTCACTGTGAATTGATAAACCATAAAACACTTTATGTAAGTAATTTATTAAAATCAAATATTATAAATATCTGAAACATTCCACTGAAGAATTTCTTCAAATTTGTCATCAAAGAATATATGAAGTGCTCTGAGTCTGACCATCATTTACTTGTTGTTTCCCCTATTAGATTGTGAGCTTTTTGAAAGAAAGGACTGTCTTATGCTTCTTTTTTTATCTAACTGATTAGCACAGTGCCTGGCACATAGTAGGTACTTAATAAATGTTTATTGACTGACTTACATTCAACCATTTCCAAATTGATCTGATTGTACTTCCATCTAGCCTACATCTATTGATATTTTTACTAAGATAACATGAAAAAAAATAAGTATTCTCATCTATCAATTTAGGGATCCTGTCCAAAAATGACTAAGTTGCATATGGCCTAAACTATTCTTGTGGAAAACCATGGTAGTTCATTCTTACCGCTATTTTCTTTTCCAGGTTTTCATTAAAATATTTTAAAATAATTACTTCTAGAATTTTGGCAGAAGAAAAAAATAAGTTCACTGGACTCTAGTCTTCAGATTATTTTCTTTTTCTTTTCTTTAAAATTGAAGCAATACTTGTCTTCTTATCTCATGGGAAATTTCTTGTTCTCTAGAGTCTCTCAGTATTTTATCAAAGGAGATGACACTAAAAATATCCGTTAAGTCCCTGAGTCTGTTCTACCTGATTTTCAGCTGACTCCTCCCATAGCTTTCTGAGAGCAGGGACTTCATTGTTTTCTATTTGTATATCTGGCATATAACAGGGTGATTGACATATAGTAAATATTAAATAAATGTCTTTTAATTCATTCATTATTTCATTTATTGCATGAGTACTAATAATTCAACTTCTGGACTATCAGTTATTCAATAATTCTTTACTGTCCATATATGCAACTGCCCTCACTCCATTTCCCCTCTTTCTATCTCTCTCTGTATATATAAATGATTACAAAATACACAGGTATTCATATACGCACATATGCATACGTATTTCACAGTTTCATGAATGCAATTCATCAGGAACAATAGCTAATATTTACATAGCAACTTAAATGCAAAATATTTTCCAAATTGTGTCTCTTTTTATCCTGGCAGAAGCCCTAGGAGTTTAATAGGTGTTATTATTAGCTCTGTTTCACACCTGAAGGGATTAGAGTAGACTAATATTAAGTGACTTGCCCAGGGTCACATACCTAATAAGTGCCTACTACTACTTTCGAACTCTGAACTTCCTGAATCCAGTCATTATACCCACCATACATGTCTCTTCTACCCATTCCAATACAAATATTAATCAATTTAATTCTGGATTCTATATCCCACTGATAATGTGTAGATTATAAACATAGAAAAACAAATTGGGAATATATGTGACTAGTTTGAGGGAAATGAGATTACACTTGGAAACAATAAAAATGGGTTCTATGCTCTCCTTAATTACTTACTCTACTGGCAAATTCAGCAAATGTATAGGCCACAGTTGTGTAACACTTGAGCTGCAAGAAAATAAATAGTTGGAACAGATGTTTTTGTTTTGTTTTGTTTTGGTTTGGTTTTTTGGCTAGGAAATGAAGTTAAGTAACTTGCCCAGTGTCGCACAGCTAGTAAGTAAGTATCAAGGGTCTGAGGCCAGACATGAGCTCATGTCCTCCTCACTCCAAGGCAAGTGCTCTATCCACTGTGCCACCTAGCTGCCCCAGCTTTTTTTTTTGAACAGATAATTTTCTACTAATAATGTGGGCTGTCTCATGATTAAAAGTAGGCTTACAATCTCCTCCCTTTGTGCTCATTTCCATTAAATTTACATATTCTTTACTGAATTAACATATCAGGAAGTTAAGTGAAATTATAAACTATTAATATTTTGCATAGGAGAAACATGGATACAATTCTGGGAACAACTACATTTTACATTTTTTACTTAAACTAACATTTGAAAATTCTGGTTCACATGACCAACAAAATCAAAGACCATGCATTTTCTTTTTTCCTCCCAATATCCAAAAATTCCTCCAAACAAGAATTATACAGAGGTAAAGCAATTACAATTCTCTCCATGTGATAAGAAAGTTCTCAACAAGAGAACAGTAGAGTACACTAAATTACAAAAAGTTCACTTTCTATCCAAACCTCATCAATCTCTGCTTTGGTGAGGACACAAACTTACCTATGGTTTTATGTTTCTGGATCCAGTCAAGGATTTATTTGTTACTGCAATTTTCATCCAAGTTCATCCATCCCCTCTTTTTATCCCAGCATCCTTTTGCAATAGGAAGCAGATGTACAAATTGCAGAAGTAATTGAGGTGGGAAGGGATGTATTATCCTGCTGCCTATAGGTTAAGAAAACCTAAGGTGGCAGAAAAATCTTCCTAGGGCTTCTTAAACTTTTTCCAATCGTCACTCCTTCAGTGCTTCTTGAATTGTGGATCACGACGACCAATATTTTGTCACCATCCACAAGACCTTGAATACTACATCTACTTTCTCCCAAATAAAGGAAAAGTATCAGAAGTTGCCCAGTCAAAGAATTAGACAACTGAGGGAACTGAAATATGGAACTAGTCTGGAAGATTTCACTGAGTGTGACACAAAGGTAATTGAAATAGTCCAGAAGCTACTTGGACAGGAATTTAGCCAAGTGAATTGCAAATTGCCACAATGGGGCAGATAAGTGATGCAGTCCATATAGTGTTGACCCTGGAGTTGGGAATACCTGAGTTCAAATATGGCCTCAGATATAAGTTATATGACTGTGGGCAAGTCCATTAACTGCTATTTGCCCCAGTTTTTCAAGCATAAAATGGCAGTAAAAACAGTATTGACACACAGGTCTATTATGACCATCAAATTAGATAATATTTATAAAATGCTTAGCATAATATCTGGCACATTGGAAGCACCATGTAAATGCTTATTACCTTCCCTTCTCACCATTGTGGGAGGAAGCTAAAAAATCTTTGAGATCTACCTATTTAGCTAAACCTGAAATCAGAGAAGAAGGGTTTAAAATGTGAAGAAGAAGGAAAAAGAAGGGGGTGGTGGAATTAAAGCCACGAAAGATTTCAAGCAGATGAAACTTCATTTAAAAAATCTAGAATGCACACAAATCCACAGAGAAAATATCTAATTAAAAGGGAAGTTGATTAACAAAACATTCAAAAAGATTACTAAGCACTAAATAAATTTTGCAAGAAAGAGTTAATTGAATCAACATCCAATGCAACACAGAGCCCTTTGTTTTCCCAAGAAAACATGGAACTGGAGTAGAATAGTACAGTATGTTTTTAAGGGATAAATCAATCTTTAAAGAAGATTCTAGAAGGACATAAATGGTAGAATTTATATCCTTTCCAACAAAAAAAAATAATTGACATTTACAAAAATTAATAAAACTCAACATGTAAAAAAGTAAAAAACAAGAAAACTATATTGTGCTGAAAGAAACCATAAACCACAAATATCAATATTAAATGTACATGCTCCAAATGCCTTGGTGTCTAAATTCATAAAGGAAACATTAACTGTTTTACAAGACATAGTAACAAGAGTAACAAGACAAAAGGAACAGATCTTAATGCCTTTCTCTCAGTTTTGGACAAGTCTAATAGAAAGAAAAAAAACAGACAATACAGAACTGAATAAGTGCTGGAGAAACTAGAGGTAAACAACATACATCTTTTAAATAGGACTGCTAAAAATTATGTATAACATTTCTCAGTATCATATAGCCTTTTAAGAAAATTAAAAATGTATGAGGATATCAAGATATTTAAAACAAATCTACAATGGTAAAAATAGTAAGGAAATTCTTTACTGACCATATTGTATTTAAAATAGTAATCAGATCAGGGAACACAAACAGAAGTCACAGATCCCAATAGAAACTTAACAATTAAATTTTAAATTTTAAAAAATGTGTCAAAGAACAAACAGAAAAAAACAATAATTATGTCAAAGAAATGATAATGTTGAAAGAATATACCAAAATTTCTGAGATGCAGCTAAAGCAGTCCTCACTGTGAAAATCATATCCCCACATATTTCTCTAACAAAATAGACAGAACATAATGAACTGAATATACGTTTTATCTGTAGAAAACTAACAAATAAAAAAAAACATGAAGTATGCACAAAAAGGAGCTGTTAAAAGGTAGAGGAGAAATAGGTGAATAGGAAACAAAAAATATCTGTAGGGATGATTAGTAAAACTAAAAGCTAGTTCTTTGAAAAAACTAATACAATTGTTAATCCTCTGGCCATTCTCTTTTAAAATAAGAGAGCAGAAGTTCAAATGAGTAAAATAGAAGAATTACAAACTATTATATGTGGACTTTGCTAACAATAGTGAGAAAAAAAGAGAAACATCTTCAAAAATACTGAACATCTAAACTAATAGAAAACTAAAGAGAAAATATAAATAATCCATTATTGGAAAAAGAAAATAGAAGTACCAGCAAAGTTAACTACCAAAATAAGAAAAAATTAAAAAAAAAACATCCTTGTCCTGTTGGATTCACAGGACAAATCTATCGGTCTTTTAGAGAAAAATTAATGTCCATGCTCTACAATTTACTCTAAAAATATAGAAAGAAAGCAACCTGTAAAAAACATTTTATGAGGTAAACATAGTTTGAATCCCTAAACAAGGGAAGGATAAAATACAGGATATCTATAGACCAATATCATTAATAATTCTCTATTTGAATATTGTAAACACTATCCTGTCAGAGAGAATACAATAGTTTCTCTAAGAAATCTTTCATAATGATCACGCTTGATTTAAGCCCGGGATGCCAAGATATTTCAACATTAGGAAAACAACAAAATAATAAATCAAATAAAAAATAAAAATATCTAAAACTTGAATGTCTTAATAAATGTAGAAAAAGTTTTTGTCAAAGTATAACATTAATTTATGTTAAAATGCTCTATAAAGTATTGATGTAGAAAGTTCTTTTTTCAAGATGTGAAAAGTATCTGTCTTTTAAAAAATAATAATTGTATGCAATAGAATTGCACAAGAATTTTTTTCCCAATAATTATGGGAATAAATCAAAGATGCTCACTTTCCACAATACTATTTGTTATAGTCTTGTAAATACTAGCAATAGTAAGAAGACAAGACTAAGAAATTAAAGATGTAAATATAAGCAAACAGATAAAACTATCCCTATTGGTCAATAACATGATGGTTTCAGTTGTTGATGCTAAAAAAAAAGTCTTTTATTTCAGAAATGCAAAATTGCCTGTTAAAGTTTGTCTGTCATGCATTGGTCAAAATTAGACAAGATTACTTGAGAAATATGACAGCAAAGTCTAACAGCATTCATCATAAATATCCATTTAAACAAAAAACACGAAGACATTTGCTTAGAAAAGTTCACTATAGCCAGAGAAGACACCCAATACAGAATCCAATTTAAAGAGGTACTCATTACATAAATTGAGCCAAAGACAAGGTTTATTAAAACACCCATCTTAATAGGCAGATTCTTAAGAAGTCTGAACATTAGTAAGCTATTGGCTAGATTTTAAGAATCTAAGCACCTTAATGGAGACAAGATGGATCTTATATACAGAAAGATTATGGGAGGGATCTTGGAGTTGCCAAGTAGTTTGGGGTGACTGGAGGAGGGGTCTAATGAAGATATGAAAGAGAGTGGCTAGTAAGCTGAGGTGAACAGAACTCCTGGGACCTGGACCACATGGCCAAGGGAGAATGGAGCCTAGCTAGGATTAAGGGTCAGAAATGGCCCAGGGCCATAGGGAAGTAAGTCAATGGAGGGCTAAACTAGGTTAAGAGCAACAGAATTAGAAGACTGAGTGTAGCCACAGTGAAACGGCCAGTTGATAGGATTATAGCCTCAAGGGAACCAGGGATTTGGCCACCTGGGAAAGTCCAGGGTTTTTTCCTTTCTGGGGTCTGGGTCCCATTCTCATCATTCCTCCTTCAAACAAACGGGACCCAAATTCTTTTGGGGTAAGAGGCGAAGCTCTTGACTTCTGAAACTGCTTCCTGCTAGCAAGGGGGGGGGGGTAGAGCTGTCCCTGCCTCAAGTGGGTCCCAAAGAGAAGGTTGACTGGAACCGAGTACAGGCTGCATCCAGGGAATGATGAGGGACATTGGCTGGTACCCGCTGTTCGCAATCAACTGTAAGTGAATGGCCAGTAGTCTGGAAGACACAAATCTGACAGAAAAGACTGCAGGGCCCAGATGTGAAAGGATAAAACATTCTTAGCTCTGTTTGGAGTCCAATAATTCAGTATTCTAACCATGCAGTATCAAATCCATCTCATAGCAGATTCAGGAAATAGCCAGGTGGGTAACATTCCTTTTCAAAGGAACATAATGGGTGAACTGAGCCAGAAGGATCCCATCTTAGACTGAGGCTAAAACTGTCCTCTCAGATTTTTCCCAATGCTGACTTCCCACCAGTATAACATTCTCTTGGAGTAGCTTGTGTCATTTCTCTCAGATGGTGGATTATTGATTATGGATGGATTATGAATCATCACACAGCTCAAAATAAAATCCTATTAGCTTTAACTTACACAGCAAGTTTCACTAATCACAGCTTAGGAAAAAATTTTCCAGGATTTACATCTCAAACTTAAATTTGTCCTGGTGTAAAAAGTCAATCATTAGAGATATTTCTATATACTTGCAAATTATCAGCAAGCCATAACCCAAACAAGCTTTTTGCAAGTTTATACATTAAAACAATAACCAGCAATAGCCAAATTATTTTAGAGGTAACCAAATTATGAAAAGTTGCTTGACATAACTGATACAAAAAGTTCACCAACTTAAAACAATTTGAAATAAACCCATTATCCATCAGGTGACTTCACTTTTATTAAATTCATTTCCAAATTACTTTACATAGAGAATCAGCATCTCATCATTAACAGTTAAAACTACCAATTTAAAAGAGCTTACTTACCCAAGTTCAGAGGCTAGCTTCATTACCATGAGCAGGATGTGCTGAACCTGGATGATACTTCCAGGCAAAGGTTGCCCTAGGGCCCAAGGCCATTGGGGGGGGGGGGAGCTGTAGCTACTGCCCCTCCCCCTCTTTCTTTTCCCCAGGTGGGGAAGGGCAAAATCAAAGGTGAGAGGGAAAGTGTGAAACTCTCTTCTCCTATGAGAGGGTTAATGATACCCTCTTGACTCAAGGGAAGGGAGTGACCAGAGTTGTAAGGAGGTGTTTCAAAACTCCTTGATGATCAATCACAAAACCTCCAGAATCTGTCAAGATATTTTTAGCTATTCTAACTTCTCCCTGTAACCTCCATGAAGGAGGACTCAGGGGTGTAGAGGGGAGTAAGTAAGCCTCAGAGAACCAAAAACCGACTGCAGTTTTCCTCAATTCTCTAGCACTGGGAGATTTAACAGAATTTGACATTCACTTCCAGATAGGGTGTCTGTCCTTGTCCTCTATGCTGTGGAAGGTATACCCAGGTCCATGGCCTTGAACCAACCCAGTGAACTGAGAGCCTGAGAGCATCAGGCTAAGTTTGAGACAGCCTTGTAACTGTCTGCCTGAAAAGGATCCAAGCCTTGGTGCTTGGAGAGCAACCCCCATTGCAGAGCAAGAAAGTGTGGGAGAAGGCTTACATCCCTTACAGTCTTGGCTGGAGAAATACTTGAGGTTAGGCAGTTTCCCTATATGGCCACCAATATCACAACATATGGGTCCTGCACAAAAGAATTTGATCCAAGCCTTCTTTCAGCCAAAGACAAGGTTTATTAGAACATCCATCATATTGGGCAGGCTCTTAAGGAGTCTGAACATTAGTAAGTTATTGGCTAGATTTTAAAAATATAAACCAAAAAATCACTTTTCAGTAGTCAACTTTCCTGACTCAGCAAATATTTATTTGGTCACCCTTCCCCCACATCAACTGACCTTTGTAGCAATAGTAATACCTGTATGAAATCATAGGAATAAATAGAAGAAAATTAGCAGCTAATCGTTGTGGCTATTATTTTGCAAGTATGAAAAAATAAGTAAGCATTAGAAATCTATTCTTCTACTGTGATCTAGACATTTCTTTGGGGAGCTCTTTATATGACATTTTTGTATACTTTCTTTAATTTAGAGAAAGAGTTAAATATTCCATTAGCTGTATAAAATTTTAACAAGTCATTTTACTCTTTGGGCCATAATCTTCTCATCTGTAAAATTATTGGCTTACCTAGAAACAGTGGGATGGTAGCTAGAGCTATCTTGTATAGATTGGTAAGTGCTGATTGTTAAATTTTCTATGTGAGCATTTTCTTATTGAAAATCAGCAAATGATGCAAATCAGTGCTTGATTTTTTTTTTATTTTGTTGATCGTCTAGACTTAAGAAAGTAATGGAGAAATTGTTAATAATGAAGATTAAATAGAAAAGTGTTGTAGATACATTTTTTTTTCTCAGAGAGCCAGCTGTGAAAAATTTAACAGTACATCCCTACCTATATCATTTTTAGGCTAATTCCCAGATGTATGATTCTCTCATTCCATTTTAAAGGAAAAATTCATAAAACATGATGAGTTATTGTAGCAGATCACAATATTAAAAGAATATTGTTATAAGATATTTTGATAGGCAATGATGATTGATATTTATGTAGATTTTAAATTCCTAATACTGAGCTTTTGTCTAGCACATAGATGCCTTTTAGACTGCAAAGTGGCTTATACACATGATCTCATTTGAGTCTTCCAACAGCTCTTTAGGAAAGTACTACGCTAAGTATTATCCTCATTTTACTGTTGAAGGAATTGAAGATCAGAAAGTGACTAACTCATGTGTTAAGCATCCTGCTCCAAGAGGCAAAACTAAATTTCTACTTACTGTTATCAGCCACACTGGGGTGTAGCCTGTGTTCAGGGAAGACTGGTACCTCTGGTGTGAGCACTGCCAAGTCCTTTTCAGGGATACTTTCCACTTTTGATGTCCACCTGATCCACCTCTCACCTGTAGCTCTAAGAACCTGAAGCATGCACAAAGACCACAACACATTAAACCATTTTGACAGATAGCTAAACCAAGTTGAAGGAAACTGAGGCAACTCAAACCTTTAAGTGAGTTAGGGGGATGTCTACCCAAAGCATGTGAAGCCTTCCCCCATAAGCCAAAGACCTGTGGTGCATCTCAACTACTCAGTGTGGAAGGAACCCCAGTGATTAATGAGAAGGACATGATCCTAAAGAGATGGCTGAACACTTCCATAGTGTTCTCAACAGTCTGTAATCAATAAACTTTGAAGCCATTGACTGTTTACCTCAAAATGAAGTCAATCCCTCCCTAGCTGAGGTTCCAACTGAAGAAGAGTTTTGAATGCCATTAGGCTCCTCTTGTATGGCAAAGCACTTGGTGCTGTTCTATTCCAGCTGAAATTTACAGGGTTGGGGAGGGGGTCCATTGTTCATACAAACCCGACTGAAAATTTCTGAGTTACATGACAAGAGAAAGTTATCCCCCAGGAGTTCAAGTTTACCTCCATTGTCCATCTCTATAAAGGTAAAGGAAATTGAGTCTCCTGTGACAATCACAAGGAGGTCTTTCTCTTTAGTTATTTCTGGAGTGTTGTTCTCCTTAATAGCCTGATCCTTCACCTTGAAAATGGTAGTCAACCTGAGAGCCAATGTGGCTTTAAAAAGGGGCCAAGAAATGGTCAATATGGTATTTGCTGTCCGACAATTCCAGGAGAAATGGCAGGAGCAGAAGAGAAGTCTATGCATAATATTTGTAGATCTGACTAAGGCCTTTGATACTGTCAGTTGTTAGGGTTTATGGAAAATTACATCAAAATTTGGTTGCCCAGGGAAGTTCAATAGTATTGTACATCAATTTCACAATGGCATGCTTGCCCCAGTTCTCTTGTGGTTTCCCTGTCATCAGTAGAATGAAATAAGGCTATGTACTTGCTTCCATTCTTTTTAGCATAATGTTTTCAGCCATGTTGTCAAATGCCTTCAATGAGGATGAACATAGCATCAAAGTCAGCTACCACATTGCTGGTAAGTTCTTTAGCTTGAAAAGGCTACATACCAGCACTAAAGTGAAAGGAGTGTTGGTGCATGTTTTTGTTGTTGTTGTTGTTGTTTGCAGATGATTGTGCACTCAATGCAACATCTGAAGCTAAGGTGTAACAAAGCATGGATCGATTCTCCTGTACTTGTTCTATTTTTTGCCTAACAATTAAGCCCAAGAAAACACAAGTGCTCCATCAGCCAACACTACACCATCCCTATGTGAAACCATCAGTTATACTAAGTGGAGAAATTTTGAATACCGTGGATAAGTTCACCTAACCTTGGGAGGTTACTTTCCAGGAATGAACACATGGATGATGAGGTGGACACACATTACCAGAGCTAACTAGCTCAGTATGTGAGGCTCCAAAGGAAATTGTGGGAGAGAAGAGGTGATAGACTGACTACCAAACTGAAGTTCTACAGAGCCATTGTGATGACCTCATTGTTGTATGCCTGTGAAACCTGGACAGTCTACCAGCACTATGCCAGGAAACTGAATCGCTTCCATTTGAATTATCTTAGGAAGATTCTGCAGATCACCTGGCAAGATAAGATACCAGACACTGAGGTCCTTTCTCAACCTAAACTGCTAAGCACTCAAACTCTACTGCAGAGAAAGCAAATACAATGGGCTGGCCACATGGTTTGAATGCCAAATGTGCATTTGCCAAAAAAAACACTTTATGGAGAACTCACACAAGTCAAGAGTTCACATGGTGGTCAACAAAAGCAATACAAGGACATTCTCAACTTCTCTTTTAAGAACTTGGAAATTGATTGTGTGATATGGGAGACACTGGCATGGTACCACCCAGCGTGGTGTGCCTTCATCAAAGAAGGTGCAGGCTGTATGAGCACAATATAACTGAAGTAGCTCAAAAGAAATGCAAGATGCAAAAATTTAGAGAATCCACCTCAAATAGTCATGTGGACCATTTGTGCTTGACCTATGATAGAGCATTCCATGCTCATATTGGTCTGATCAACCACAGTCAGACACACTGCAAATTAACTCTAACATAGTGATTAATTTGGGGCTTCTTTGAGAATGAAGCACCACAACTGGAACAGACCAGATCAGCCACACCCCTAAATCTGTGGGGGAGCTTTTCTTGATTCTTATTCTTTTTAGGGCTTTGTCATATATCAAGACTAAAGGTTGAAGAACCACCAGCATCATAAAATTTAAGACTTGAAAGGAACCTCAGTACCTATCTAAAGTAAACCATATATAAAAGGAATGCCTGCTATATCATACTTGACAAGTGTTCATTGAGCCTTTGTTTGAACATCTCTGGAGTTGAGGGGTGATAATGGATGGAGAGAATCACCTTTCAAGAAAGTCTATTCCATTTTTGAACAGCTATAAGAATTTAGCTAGTTTTTCTCACATCAAGTCTAAACTGGACTTTTTCCAGCTTTCACCAATTGCTCCTGGTTCTGCCATTTAGCATCAAATAAGTCTAATCTCCATGGTAGCTTTCAAATACTTGAAAATATTTATCAAGTGCCTGAATTATTTTCTCCAGGTTAAATGTGCCCATTTCCTTCAGTCAATTTTTGTATGGTACAAATTCAAGGCCCTTCACTATACTGATTGCCCTCCTCTGAACAATCTTCAGTGTATCAATGACCTTTGTAAATTGTAGTTCCCATAATGGGACATGATACTCCAGATGAGTTCTGATATAGGCAGAACTCAAGTGGAACTATCACTTCCCTACTCCTGAAAGCTGTGTCTCTTTTAACATACTCTAATTTTGCTTTTTCAGTTTCCACCAGTGCTGGCTCATATTAAGCTTGCAATCTAGTGAAACTAGTATATGTGTGTGTGTGTGTGTGTGTGTGTGTATGTATATATATGTATATATATACATATATATACATATACATGTATATATATGTATATATATACATATATATACATATACATGTATATATATGTATATATATATATATACATATATATACATATACACACATATATACATATATGTATATAATATTATGTTATATTATATATACATGTGTGTGTATGTGTACATGTATATGTGTGTGTATGTATATATGTATGTATATATACATATTTTGCAGAACTGGTGATCATGTTACTACAACTTTATATTTGCAAAGCTAATTTTTTTGCGTGCCCAAGTAGGAGTTGTTAATATTCATTCATATTTAATTTAATCTCAATGAGTCAATACAATGCTCAAACCTGTTAAGCATTTTTTAGATCCTGTCATTCAGGTTATTAGTGTCCTGCCCAGCTTTCTGCCTTCTATATATCTGAGTAGCATGCATTTATGCCTTCATTAAAGTTATTTATGAAAAATATTGAATAGCATAAATCCAACCATAGACCCCTTAGAGTAATCCAGAAGAGACTTCATGCTGAAGTGACATTAAACATAAACAACTATTTTTAAGTCAAACTCGTCGATCAATTCTTAATCCATTAATATTAGAGCATAAAATATATCTCTCCATCTTTTCCATAAGAGTACTGTGAAATATTTCAGCCAAAGGTTTGCTAAAATCTAGGAAAAACATTTCCAAAGCATTCCTTTAGCCTACTAATTTAGTGATCCTGTAACTAAAGTAAATAAGATTAGTTGTCTGTAACCTATTCTTTGATGTAAACATTGTGGCTCTTTTTAACTATTGGTTCCTTTCCTAGATATTAATCAACCATTTCTTTAATGATGTTTTCCAGAATTTCCCCAGGAATTTTAATCATTCATTGGCCTACAGTTTTGAGATTTGTTCTTTTCAATAGTTCTTTAAAATCCACACCTTTCACAAGAAAGAAAAAAATCTACTATTAATCAGTCAGTAAACATTTATTAAGCATTTTCTCTGGGCCAAGCACTGTTATAGACATAAAAGTGCAAAAGCAGAAAAAATACTTAAGAATGTGTACATTTTCAGAGAGTAATGAGTATATAAAATTTGCATAAGTAGTACTATAAACCACATGGAACATTAAGGAAAATATAAACTGAATAACGGGCATATGGATCTAGTAAATTTTAACTATCTCATGAAAACAGAATTTTTAATGATTATCTAAAAACACACATACACTGCACTATTATTCCCAAAAGGAAAATTGCAATAGATTGTGGACAGATTTTTCTAAATTCATTAGTGTTTACCTGGACACATTTACAGAAACTTCAAAACTCTGTCAGGTCTGCCTGACTAATTGGTAAATGTAGTATGAAATCAAGAGAAATTTTCACTCATTGGACAGCAGAAAATCTCTCACTCCTGCAAGCTGTTTGGGAACAGCCCTTTTAGCTGGGGCAAAGAGAGAAAGTGAAAAGATAAGCGAGTTAGACATTATCATGGGGGGAAGAAAGGAGCAGCTTAGTAGATGCTTATAACACTTGGTCACCCAATTTAATCAAAATCAGGATGTGAACCCTTGTTTCTTCTGACTTCAGGTCCAATGTTTTTTTCAATTACCTACATTGTGCCTCATTAGAAAATGTAAAATGGAAGTGACTGTTATTTTAAAGTTATAAATTATCTGTCTTTCATTACTGTTTATTTAATTTAGGATAGAGGGTAAATTTTACTTCAATTCTAGGAAATTTGAAAGACTGATTCAAAAACTGAAAAAGTATTTAATGTTCAGAAATGTACTAATAGCATCTGGACACAACATGAAAGAACTGAATGGGTTCACACTGTTATCAAATAATCTATTGTAACATCTGCCTACAGTACTTATTTTATGAATGTTTTTAACTAACATTTAATGCAAATACTTGAGCATCACATGCCATATATGCGTATGCTATAATTGTTGTACAAAAGGAATCCTTCCCACAAGGTCTCCCCCACTCATGGAGTAAAGAATAGTCAATTTAAAACATCTTTCTACTTTGCTAACTTTAAAAAAGGGACTAATTATAATGAAGTTTGCAGAACTATAACAAATGCCTTGTGTTTGAAGGAATATTATGCAAGCAAGAGCTTGTCTCTATCAATATTGGCAAGATTTTTTGGGGAAGGGATTGAGGAATATGATTGAAACTATTCTGAGCTTTCCAACATAAACTGAACTACATTGAATCAGACACATCATGTAATAGAGTTTACACAAAAAGTTTTCCTAAAAGTTATAAATGGGAAGATGGCTTTTAAATGATTTCATAAATTAAAATGCACCCCCAAAAAACTTTCATAAATATGGTTTTTATCTTTTTCTTTCTATTTTTTCTGGACCTGCAATTTTCTTGGTGTGGGAAACTCAGATTAAGTAAATTCCCTCTCCCAATGAATAATAACCAATGTTTAACATCTTATAGTATAGCAAAGTTGTGGATGTAGAGAGGTTAAGTAACTTGCCCAAGGTCATACATCTATTACATGTGAGAAATGGGGCTTCAGTCCAAGTTTTCCTGAGATCACTTCCTAAAACACCAATTATCTACTGGGTATTTCAAACTATATGTCCTAGAGATATCTAAAACTCAGTATGTCCAGAATAGAAATCATTATCTTACCCCATAAACTCATCCCTCTTCAAAATTTTCTTATGTTCAGAGAGCCAGCATTCTCCCATTTTTTCCTGGTATTTGTTTTTATCCTGAGTTCATTGCTCTCTCTCACTGTAGATAGTCAATCAGTTACCAATGTTATCCTAGTTCTCCTTCCACACCTTCTCTTTCATATGCTTCCTTTTAACTAGGCACAAAGCTAGCACCTTAGTTTATGTCCCCATCACCTCTATTCTGGACTTTTACAATGACCTTTACCCTCCCCCTCTCCCTCCCATCACTACCACTGGTCTCCCTGTGCCAAGTTTCTCTGCAATCCAATCCATCCTACACTTAGCTGATAATGTAATTTTCCTTATGTGCATTTCTGATCATGTCACTCTTCTACCAGTAAATTCCAGTGATTTCTTATTTTTTGTAGGATAAAATATGAACTTCTCTGTTCTGCTCTTAAAGTTAATACCCTTACCCAAAACTATCCTTCCAGACTCGACCACTTCCCTTTTCACAACCCAATTTACCTTCTATCTCTCACACATTGCATTCCATCACCCATGTCTATGCTTTGCATTGGCTGTCTCTCTGTATTCCACCCCCATGCATTCCCTTTTCACCTCTCCTTCATTCAGGATTCCTTTTGCTTCCTTTGACACTTAAAAAGTCTTTCCTTGCTCTCCCCAAAAACTGCTGTTATATTTTCCTATGTCATATTTCACCACCGTTTTTTAAGTCTGTGTATAAATATGAATATATATATACACATATCTATATACATATACATATATACATACATTTATATGCTTATAAAAGTGCATTTTCATTTAAAAGCATTTAAAAGCCCTTTGTTTTAAAAGCATTTTCAGGAAAATTGAATGTCATAAAAATTCTGATGAACATAGCACAAGCAATATTATCCTTGATTTGTAAATGAAGGACTGAGAATTCAGTGAATTTAATGGCTTACAAGTCATTATAGGTAATATATAGGTATTATATATAATATATTATACAGGTAATATAAGTATAAAAGGTAACACCGAGATTTCAACCTGACTTCTAAGTAAAAAACGTTTAGTACCCTTTTCATGCAAAAGACTTTCAAAAATTTATGTGTGGTTGCTGGCATTATAGGAAGAAAAAAGCAAAGTCAGCAGGAAGCAAAGCTGTGAGAGTGAGTGAGGGCACAGGGCATATTCTCCTATAAAATGATTACCAGAGTCTAAAAAAATAATCAATATTTTTCTTTACTATCCTTTCACATTTCCTTGTTTGATGAATTCACATTACCACAGACTTCCATCCCCTCTCCTAAAATGAGCCAATATTATAGGCAACAACAAACCTTTTGTTCCAATATCAGATTAAAAGTACCAGAGAACCAGTTGGAGTCAGACTCAGCCCAGAATGATTGTCATAGTCATGTAGAATTGTGGCAGAATTATCACTGAAAGGGAATTGGGGAATGAGCAATAGAGAGGAAGATGAGGTTGGATAGACCTTTGGGCTTCAGGTACAACTTTCTTGTGGGGCTTCAAAAAGTTCGAGTTGCTTACAGACAGGCATTCTCCAAAGGTGGGAACTTAGAAAGTACCTATGGCCATTCAGCAAGGAGAGACCAGTATCAACACTATCTATCCATTGAGAACTGTACCTAAAAGAAAATTACAGTAAATGTTGTTGGTCAAATGTATGTAATTAATTATATTTGGAGATGATAGTGGTCTCCAGATCCAATAGCTTACAGATTTAGCTATTGGCCTTGACTAGGACCTACCACCCTCACACCTAAACTGTATTTTAGGGATAATCTGAAAATCTGTGCTGATGGAACTGCTTGGGAATGTGACCATTGGGAGTTGTAATGCACACAATTTGTTGAGAGACACTTGAAACAAAATTACTTGATTCCACTTAAGAGTCCAGAGACATTTCTAAAATTGGGGATATAAACTAATGTTCCAATTGTATTCCAGCTTATTTTCTAAGAACAGGGGATATTGCTTGAGCTTAAGAGTTTTAGAGGGACAGATCCCCATCTTACATATAAATTATAAAGCCATTCATGCATTCTTTCATTCTGTTTCTCTATCTCTCTGTCCATCTGTCTCTCTGTCTCTATGTAACTATCTTTGTCTCCATTAGTCTGTTTATATATATATATTTGAGTCTGTGTATACACGTGTACGTATATGTATATACATACGTATGTGGTTATACCTATCTATATGCCTATATGTATGTATATATCCATATATTGATATATCATCCTCTTCTCTTGAGTCTCTTTCATCTTTAAACATATCACTGATTGCACCTTACAAAGGCTCACCCTTGTATCACTACCAACATCTGCCTGTCTCCTTCCCTCCTACATGTGTAATGATGAGCAAAAGGGGACAAAATAATGCAATCATTCTGATTCAATCCTCTACAAACTTAAATTATTCAACCCCAACAGGGCCCTCATTTCACCCCCCAAGCAATCTTTCTACAACTCCCTTACCAAATCACTATTCTACTTCCCCCACATAGCTTTTCTAAACCTTGTTATCACTCCTCAAACCTTAAATGTATCCTCCCCACCACATTCTCTCAGCTGAGAAATGTGCCTTAGATTGTATAGAAAATTTTGAAGTCATTCTCCAGGAGGACTTTTCTCCACTGTTTATCTCATATCATTTAGATGTCTTCTGCCATTATCTCCTCCTTCACCTTTGCCTCACATTAAGAGATGGCCTTACTCTTTACCAAGACCCACCCCTGTACCTGTAAAAGCTATCCCTTTACATAAAGGATGCTCCAAAAGTGTGCCTTCTCTGTCATCTATATGCTATTACATATCTTAAATCTTCTCCTATCAGCTCCGTTCTACAAATATGCCTATGTCTCTCCCCATCCTAAAAAAATCTCATGTGATTCTTCCATTAACTATGATATATATATATATATATATATATATATATATAATCATTCTTCTATATTCTACATCATTCTTCTGTCCTTTGTGACTAAATTCTTTGAAAAGGCTATCCTCCTTAGGTTCTACACTTTCTCTTCTCTCAGTTTCTTCTTATGATCCAGCTGTCTACTTCATCATTCTCATAATTTGTCCCTCCAAATTTACCAATGATCTCTTAATTGATAAGTCCAGTGAGCATTATCCAGCAACATTCTTCATGATCTCTCTGCAGCCATTGACACAGTTGATCAGCCTCTTTTCCTTGTTACTCTAGTCTTTCACATTTTTCTATACAATATTCTCTCATTGTTCTCTTCCTATGAGACCACTCCTTATCAGTCTCCTTTGCTGAATCTTCATTCAGGTCATACCCTCTTACCATAGTGTCTCACAGGGTTCTGTCCTAGGCCCTCTTCCCTTCTCCTCTATATAACTTCAATTGGTGATCTCATACATTTTCATGTATTCAATTACCATCTCTATCTAATGATTCTCAAATCTTCCTATCTTGTCCTAATTTCTCTGCTGACTTCTAATCTCACATTTCGACCTGCCTTTCAGATATTTTGAACTGAATGTTCAGGAAACACCTTAAATTCAATATGTTCAATATAGAACTATTTTCTTTCTTCCTATATACTTTTCCCTTCTAACTTTCCTATTAATGTTGGGAAAAATAACATCCTCCCAATCCTTCAGATTTGAATCCTATAGTAGGAGTCATCCTGGATTCCTCACCATCTGTCATCCTCCATACTCATTTTGTTGCCGAGGCTGGTCAATTTGATCTTTGCAACATATCTAATACATACCCCCTTTTCTTCTGACACAGTCACCACTCTGGTGCAGTCCTTCATCATGTCACACCTGGACTATTGAAATAGCCTGTTGGTGGCTCTGCCTTGCCTCAGCTCTCTCCCCTTTCCAACTCATTCTCCTTTCACTAGTGATTTCTCAAAAACACAGGAATGATCATATATCCAACTCTACTCTATAAAGTCCAATGGCTTTCCGTCACCTCCAGGATCAAATATTAACTTCTCTACAAGTCATTCCCCAATTTATAAATGGTCAAATATATAAACAGGCAGTTTTTAGATGAAGAAATTAAAGCTATCTATAGTCATATGAAAAAATGCTCTAAATCACTATAGATTAGAGAAATGCAAATCAAAACAACTCTGAAGTACCTCATCACACCTATCAGATTGGCCAACATGACAAAACAGGAAAATGATAAATGTTGGAGAGGATGTGGGAAAATTGGAACACTAATGCACTGTTGGTGGAGTTGTGAAATGACCCAACCATTTTGGAGAGTCACCTGGAACTATGTCCAAAGGGCTACAAAAATGTGCATACTCTTTGATCCAGCAATAGCACTTCTAAGGCTACATCCCAAAGAGATCAAACAAATGGGAAAAGGACCCACATGTACAAAAATATTTATAGCAGCTCTTTTTGTGGTGGCAAAGAATTGGAAATTGAGGGGATGCCCATCGTTTGGGGAATGGCTGAACAAGTTGTTTTATATGAATGTAATTGAATATTATTGGGCTATAAGAAATGATGAGCAGGCAGACTTCAGAAAAACCTGGAAAGATTTGAATGGACTGATGCTGAGTGAAGTGAGCAGAACCAAGAGAATGTTGTACACAGTAACAGTAATGTTGTGCGATGACTAACTTTGATAGACATAGCCCTTCTTAGCAATGCCAAGATCTAGGATATCTTCAAAAGTCTCATGATGGAAAATATTATCCACATCCAGAGAAAGAACTATGGAGTTTGAATGTAGATCGAAGCATACCATTTGCTCTTTTTTCTTCTCTTCTGTTTTGTTTTGTTTCTTCTTTCTTGTGGTTCCTCCTATTGGTTCTAATTCTTCTTTACAACATGACTAATTTAAAAATATGTTTAATAAGAATGTATATATAGAGCCTATATCAGATTGCATGCCATCTTCGGAAGGTGGGGGAGAGGAGGGGAGAACATTTAAAACTCAAAAGCTTATGGAAGTGAATGTTGAAAACTAAAAATAAACTAACAAAAAAAAATTACCTCCTCTAATTCATGTACAAAGCCTTTCATATTCTAATACTCACCCCTTTTCAGTCTTCTTGCACCTAACTCCTACCACATATTCTTCAGTCCATTGACACAGGCCTCCTTGCTGTTCTACAAATAAGACACTTCATATCTCATCTCTAAGCATTTTCTCTGCCTGTGCCTACGGCCAGGTGCTCTACATTTTCATCTTCATCTACTAGCTTCCCTAGTTTCCTTCAAGAGCCATCTAAAATCCCATCTTCTACAGGAAGCCTTTCCTTACCTTTCTCAGTTCTAGTGTCTTTCCTCTTTTAATCATTTCCTATTTATACTGCACATTGTTTTGACATATGTGTGTTTGTTTATCTCCTCATTTGATTATAAGCTCCTTGAGGTCAGGAACTGCATTTTGCCTCTTTTTCTATTCTTATTGCTTAGCACAGCACAGTGCCTGGCACATAGCACAATTTTTCTGTTATTTTTTCCTTCTAAGAATATTTTTAGAAAAATTTACTGCCTTTTCTCTGTGTTGTTCTTTCATTTTATTTTATGCATTTCTTACTGTGTTGAGGTAATAAAGGAAGCTGGGAATAGCTATTACTACTCATGCAGAATTTCTTATCAACTGTGTGTGTTTTGTATATGCATGTGTTCGTACACATGAGTGTATAATATAAGTACTTTTTCCTGAAAGAATTTTAAATATGTGTCTAATCCAAATTAAATGAATGATTTATTTTTTTCCTCTTCTTTTTTAGGTAAGGCTAGAGGTCTTAAGAACTTGTTAGAAATATGGACAAATATACAATACAAAAAAAAACTGAATAGTAATTATCAAGAGGAAATTCACTGGTTTAGATTTCCTTAGCTCATTCAACCTACTGATTAGGTTGACTATTTTTAATTGCTTAAAAAACATTAAGAAATTCCAAGTCAGATTCTATATCTTTATTTTTTGTACATTTGCTATTTATTGGAATCAAAAAAGTGCTTAAACAATTTGGACCTAGACTTCTATAAAAGACCATGGAATCTTCTCCTTCTCATCTTAATTTTTTGTACAACTTTGGTATCTATTTTTATCTTTGTTTTAACCATTTGCTGATCGGTCTCTATAGAGATGGCTCCAATATCCATGCTTTATATAAACCATTCCATTCTTCTATATTTGGGTATTGTCAAAAGTTCATAAACAAGAATTTCACAGGATTATAGCATGTCAGATTTAAAAGAGACATCAGAGCCCTTCTAATCCAATGTATACTCAAAGAACCTATGATATCATTAAAGTGATTATTATAACCTCTGCCTGATATCTAGTGAAACAGAACTCACTGTCATCCACAGTATCCCACCGTGCTTTGGAGAAGCAGACAATGAAGAAATGTCTCCATCTTGAAGCTTAAATCTTCATCTTTGAAACTTCTACTATTAGGGGCGTAATAGAATAAGCCTAATTTTCTCTCATAAAACAATCCTACATATATTTGAAAATTTATGTTATGTTCCCTTTCTCAACTGTTTTTTGTTCAGGAAAAATTTTTTCCAGTTCTTTCAACTGATCATCACAATTCCATCTTTTCCAGCCTTCCAAACCATTATCTACTACATGCACTCTGATGTGTCTCTTTGTATCTTCTAATGTAATACCCCTGACTGATAACAAGTCTCCAGACATTGTTTGAATAGAATAGATTTGACAGTACCTTATTGTTTTTGCTGTTGAGTCCTTTTTGGTCATTTCTGATTCTTTGTGATTCCATTCAGGAGTTTTCTTGGCAAAGATACTAGAGTGGTTTGCCATTTCCTCCTCTAGCTCACTTTACAGATGAGGAAACTGAGGCAAACAGAGTTAACTATCTTGCCCAAAGTCACACAGCTAGTAAATGTCTGAGGTCTGATTTGAACTCATGAAGATGAGTCTTCTTAATTTCAAGCACAGTGCTATGTCCAATGAGCCACATAGAAAAAGTATTTTTAGCTATATTTCACTTTGTTGATTCACACTGAGCTTGTAGTCTTTTTTGTGTCTTATTCCTCCAAACTTTATGACATCTTCAATTTTGACTGGCATGCCTTCTATGGCTTCATCCAACTAAATTGAATTGGAAGAAAAGACATTATTAAGGACACATAGTACTAAGAAAAATTTAAAAGACAATGATATAATGAAACAAATGACAACACATGGGTTACCTGATCTATAATAGTATCAGTCTCTATGAGAACCACAAAAGGTCTCCCTGTATAGAGGATTTCTTGTGAAAACATGAACATTAAAAGCGTGGCATAAGAAGGCATGGATATTTGCAATTTACATTAGTGGAAGTACTATTACCACTGATGAAACTGCAAATCTCTTGAGTATTCCAATGCTTTGAAGGGGAGAATTATTAGAAAACTCTAGGCATTATAGGAAGGTTAATATGATATTTTGTGATGCCAATCAAATCACATCTCTGATGTCATTACCTATTCCATTTTTACCTAATGGATTCCTTTGTTGTTGTTAATGGATATATTGATGATGATGATGCCATCATTATTTCAAGTTTCAATTGTATCTCTCACAATTGCCTTCTGTAATAATATCTTAGCTCAACAAGTCAGTTTATCTCAACAAGCATTTATTATTGTTTGTTGGAATGTGCTATACTTCAAATATTGCGCTAGGCATTATAAGTAATAATGAATGATAAGTAATATGAAGTTTAATCAGCTATTGCTGTTAGCATCAAGGTGAGTATAGAAGATTAGACATGTACTCAACTAGAAATAGTAAATGTTATGCCCAAGGAGTTATGAAACTATGTAAATCCTTTGATCCAGCAATACCACTATCAGGTTTGTTTCCCAAAGTGATCAAGAAAAAAGGCAAAGAACCTATATGTTCTAAAATATTTATAGCAGCATTCTTTATGTTGGTAAAGAACTAAAAGTTGAGGGGATAGCCATCAATTGTAGAATGGCTAAACAAGTTTTGGTATATGTTTGGGGTGTAATACTACTGTAGTATAAGAAAGGGTGATCAGGTTTATTTTAGAAAGAAAACATGGAAAGATTTCAATGAAATTATGAAGAGTGAAGTGAGCAGAACCCAAAGAACACTATATATAGTAAGAACATAATTGTCCAAAGAATAACTATGAATGACTAGCTATTCAGAATATTACATATATTCAAATTAACTACAAAACACCTATGAAAGAATATGCTATCACCTGTAGAGAAAGAACTGATAAACAGAAGTAAGTGTAGTATGATTGTGTGTGTGTGTGTGTGTGTGTGTGTGTGTGTGTGTGTGTGTATGTGAAATGATGGTATTTTCTAGTGAGGGGTGAAGAGGGAAGGAGGGAAATTTTTCAAAACATAAAATTCAAAAAATCAAATTTAATTAAAAAAGGAATAATAAAGTTTGATTTATCAGCAATGATAAAAGAAACATTAAATAAAGTTCCTATGACAGCAAGAAGAAATAAGTCATTTCTGAGCAGGGAACCAAGAAAACCTTAATCTAGAAAGTCAAAATTAAACTGAACCCTGTAGCATGGATAGTATTTTAAGAGATGAAGATGAGAGGGAATAACATTTTAAACATAAGGAACAAATTATGAGCAAATGAAAAGAGATTGAAATCAACGAGACATTTTCTGAAAATCATAAATAGCCCTATTTAGTTGGAGCATAGCTAGCTTTGAAGTGGAGACAGAAGTCTGAAAAGGAGTAGTAGAGTTAGAGTATGGAAAGTTGAAAATGTCAAGCTAAGGAATGTGGATCCTTTTTTGTAGGCAGTGGGGAGTAACTAAAAGTTTTTAATGAAAGAATGATATGGACTTCTGCTTCCAGGAGCCAAGATGGTGGAGTGAAAAAGTAGTCACTCTCGCTCTCCCCTATCAACCTCTGAAAACCCAGAAAATATCACCCCAGAGAAAAAAACCCTGGAACACCTGAACTAAAAGAAAGACGAGAAGCAGCAGTGCAGCAGCCCAGCAAATGGGTCTCCCAGCAAAAATAAGGGAGGCAGAACTACAAGGGGCCCAAGGCAGACAAGTACCCTGCAGAATTCATCTGAACGGAGGTGAAGAAAACAAGCAAAAGGCTTCCTAAAGCCCCGGTCTTGCTGATTACAACCCAACACCAGGTGAGCTGTAGGAGCCCTTGAAGGCTCCAATTGTGAAGAAATCCTGAAGCCCTGGTGGTAGAGCAGGCAAACACCAACACCTGGACCTCCAAGTGCCTCAGTGAGGGCAGGGGGAACAAGTGGAAACCAGCTCAGAAAACCACCAGGAGGCTCAGCATTCCACTGCAAAGGAATCTCCCAGTGCATTAGCAGAAAGAGGGAGACAACACTGCAGGGGCCCCAGGCAGATAAACATCCTGCAGCACCCATCTAAAAGGAGCTGAAGAAAGCTAAAGGAAAGGAAAAGCAGGCAACCTAGAATTGCCTGAAAGTTCCAGCCTTGCTGATTCCAGCCCAACCAAGGTAAGCTGCCAGAAACCTACAGCTCCAATTCCCAGCATAAGAGGCCCCAGAACGCAAAGCCAGTGACCAAGACCTAGGCTCCCAACACAAGAAGCTTGGGTCAGTACCCTCTGTTCCCCAGCAGGAGAGCTCAATCTCTTTAAAGGCCAGGGAATAAAGAAACACCATGAGTAAAAAGAAACGTACCATAGATTCATATTATGAGAAGAGTGAAGATCAAGACAGAAATTCTGAAGAGGACAACATTGTCAACAAACCCACATCTGCAACAACAAAAGGGAATATGAACTGGTCTGAAGCCCAAAAAGCCTTCTTAGAAGAGCTCAAGAAGGATTTTAATAGTCAAATGAGAGAGGTAAAAGAGTCCTTCAAAAATACAATTGGCCATTGGAAAAAAAATACACTGAAGAAAACAAGTCCCTAAAAAACACAATTGGCCAATTGAAGAAGGAAGGACAAAAACTAACAGAAGAGTACACTGAAGAAAACAAGTCCCTAAAAAACACAATTGGCCAGTTGAAGAAGGAAGTACAAAATCTAACAGAAGAGTATACTGAAGGAAACAAGTCCCTAAAAAACACAATTGGCCAGTTGAAGAAGGAAGTACAAAAACTAACAGAAGAAAACAATCTGTTAAAAACTAGAATTGGACAAATGGAAACTAATGTCTCTATGAGAGAGCAAGAATCAGTCAAACAGAAACAAAAAAATGAAAAAATAGATGAAAATGTAAAATACCTCATCAGTAAAACAACCGACCTGGAAAATCGACTCAGGAGAGACAATTTAAAAATTATTGGACTACCTGAAAATCATGATAAAAAAAGAGCCTGGACAGTATCTTTCAGGAAATCATAAAGGAAAACTGCCCAGAAGTCCTAGAACCAGAAGGGAAAATAACCATAGAAAGAATCCACCGATCACCACCTGAAAGAGATCCCAAATTGACAATGCCAAGAAATATAATAGCAAAATTCCAAAATTACCAGATGAAAGAGAAGGTGCTGCAAGCAGCCAGAAAGAAAGAATTTAAATATCATGGAACCACAGTCAGGATTACACAGGACCTTGCAGCTTCTACATTAAAAGACCGCAGGGCATGGAACATGATATTCCGTAAGGCAAAGGAGCTTGGAATGCAGCCAAGGATCAATTACCCAGCAAAAATGAGCATCATTTTTCAAGGGAGGAGGTGGATATTCAACGAAATAGGAGACTTCCAAACTTTCCTGATAAAAAGACCAGAGCTCAACAAAAAATTTGATCTTCAAGTACAGGACTCAAGAAGGACTTAAAAAGGTAAATGGGACAGAAGGATACAATATGTTGTTAATGGGGGGGCTGTTTAAACCCCTACAAGGGAATATGAGACTTGCAACCCTTGAGAACTGTATTGTTATTACACCTTGTTAAAGGAGTATACATAAAGAGGGTGGATATTAGTTGACTTTGATGTAATGATAAAAAAAAATCTAATCAAGTGGGTTAAATGGATCCAAATAAGTGGATCAATCTGATCTTAGAAAATGTACTGAGAAAGGAGGAGGCAGACAAGGGTAAATTACATTACAGGAAAAGACACAAAATCCTATTACAGCAAAGGGAAAGAAGGGAGGTGGGGAGCATTGTTTTAACCTTACTCTCATCAGATTTGGCTCAAGAAGGGCATAATATAATCAAGTTAGGTATAGAAATCTAACTTGCCCTATAGGCAGTAGGAGGGAAAAGGGAAAGAAAAGGAGGGGGAAAGAAAAGAGGGGGGGAAAGAAGGGAGGGAAGCAGCAGTAAGACTAAAGGGAAGAAAAGGGAAAGGGATAATAAAAGGGGGAAGGGACTGAAGGAGGCGGTGGTCAAAAGCAAAACACTAGTGAAGGGGAAAGGAAAAAGGAGAAAGAAAAGCATAAATAGGGGGAAAAGGATGGAGAAAAAGACACAGATAGTAATCATAACTGTGAATGTGAATGGGATGAACTCTCCCATAAAACGGAAATGGATTGCAGAATGGATTAAAAACCATAATCCTACAATATGTTGTTTACAGGAAACACATTTGAAAAAGAGTGACACATACAGGGTAAAGGTAAAAGGCTGGAGCAGAATATATTATGTCAGCTGAAGTAAAAAAAGCAGGGGTAGCAATCCTGATCTCAGACAAAGCAAAAGCAAAAATAGATCTAATCAAAAGAGATAAGGAAGGAAACTACATCCTGCTAAAAGGCACCATAGACAATGAAGTAATATCATTACTAAATATATGCACCAAATGGTATAGCATCCAAATTCTTACAGGAGAAGTTCAGGGAGTTACAGGAAGAAATAGACAGCAAAACTATACTAGTGGGGACCTGAACCTCCCCTCTCGGCACTAGATAAGTCTAACCACAAAATAAACAAGAAAGAAGTTAAGGAGGTGAATAGAACATTAGAAAAGTTAGGTATGATAGACCTCTGGAGAAAACTGAATGGGGATAGAAAGGAATATACTTTTTTCTCGCAGTACATGGCACATACACAAAAATTGACCATGTACTAGGGCATAAAAACCTCACAATCCAATGCAGAAAGGCAGAAATATTAAATGCATCCTTTTCAGATCATGATGCAATAAAAATTATATGTAATAAAGGGCCATGGAAAGATAGACTAAAAAATAATTGGAAACTAAATAATCTAATCCTAAAAAATGATTGGGTCAAACAACAAATCATAGAAACAATCAATAATTTCATTCAAGAGAATGACAATAATGAGACAACATACCAAAACCTATGGGATGCAGCAAAAGCAGTTCTTAGGGGAAGTTTTATATCTCTAAATGCTTACATAAATAAAATAGAAAAAGAGGAGATTAATGAATTGGGCATACAACTAAAAAAACTAGAAAAAGAACAAATTAAAAATCCTCAACTAAACACCAAATTAGAAATATTGAAAACCAAAGGAAAAATTAATAAAATTGAAATTAAGAAAACTATTGAACTAATAAATAAAACTAAGAGCTGGTTTTATGAAAAAACCAATAAAATAGATAAGCCTTTGGTTAATTTAATTAAAAAAAGAAAGAAGAAAACCAAATTACTAGTATCAAGAATGAAAAGGGCGAAGCTACCACCAAGGAAGAGGAAATTAAAACAATAATTAGGAATTATTTTGCCCAACTATATGCCAACAAATTTGACAATCTTAGTGAAATGGATACATATTTACAAAAATATAAATTGCCCAGATTAACGAAGAGGAAGTAAAATACTTAAATAACCCCATCTCAGAAAAAGAAATTGAACAAGCCATTGATGAACTCCCTAGGAAAAAATCTCCAGGGCCAGATGGATTTACATGAATTCTATCAAACATTTAAAGAACAATTAATTCCAATACTATATAGACTATTTGGGAAAATAGGTGAAGAAGGAGTCTTACCAAATTCTTTTTATGATACAAATATGGTGTTGATACCTAAACCAGGAAGAGTCAAAATAGAGAAAGAAAATTATAGACCAATTTCTCTAATGAATATAGATGCAAAAATTTTAAACAAAATACTAGCAAGTAGATTGCAGCAACTTATCACAAGAATAATACACTATGACCAGGTAGGATTTATACCAGGAATGCAGGGTTGGTTCAATATTAGGAAAACTATCAGCATCATTGAGCATATCAAAACAAAACCAACAGAAACCACATGATCATCTCAATAGATGCAGAAAAAGCTTTTGATAAAATACACCCATTCCTATTAAAAACACTAGAAAGCATAGGTATAAATGGAGTCTTCCTTAAAATAATAAATAGCATTATCTAAAACCTTCAGCAAGCATTATATGTAATGGGGACAGGCTAGAAGCATTTCCAATAAGAGGGGTGAAACAAGGATGTCCATTATCACCACTGTTATTCAATATTGTACTGGAAACCTTAGCTTTAGCAATAAGAGAAGAAAAAGAAATTGAAGGCATTAGAATAGGCAAAGAAGAAACAAAGCTATCACTCTTTGCAGATGACATGATGATATACTTAGAGAATCCTAGAGAATCAAGTAAAAAACTACTTGAAATAATAAACAACTTTAGCAAAGTTGCAGGCTATAAAATAAACCCACATAAATCATCAGCATTTCTATATATTACCAACAAAGCCCAACAGCAAGAGATAGAAAGAGAAATCCCATTTAAACTTACTGTAGACATTATAAAATATTTAGGAGTCTACCTCCAAACAAACCCAGGAACTCTATGAACACAATTACAAAACACTTTTCACACAAATAAAATCAGATCTAAATAATTGGAAAAACATCAGTTGCTCATGGGTAGGCCGAGCTAATATAATAAAAATGACAATCCTACCTAAGCTAATTTACTTATTCAGTGCCATACCAATCAAACTACCAAAAATTATTTTATAGAGTTAGAAAAAATAATAACAAGATTCATTTGGAAAAACAAAAGGTCCAGAATATCAAAGGAACTAATGAAAAGAAATGCAGGGGAAGGTGGCCTAGCAATTCCAGATCTTAAATTGTATTATAAAGCAGCAATCATCAAAACTGCTTGGTACTGGCTAAGAAATAGGGAGGTGGATCAGTGGAATAGGTTAAATATGCAAGACACAGTAGTCAATGACTATAGTAATCTATTATTTGATAAACCCAAAGACCCCAGCTTCTGGGATAAGAACCCACTCTTTGAAAAAAACTGCTGGGAAAACTGGAAAAGAGTATGGCAGAAACTAGGCATAGACCCAAATCTCACACCATATACCAAAATAAAGTCAAAATGGGTTCAGGACTTAGATATAAAGGCTGATACCATAAGTAAACTGGGAGAACAAGGAATAGTTTACCTATCAGATCTATGGAGAACAGAAGAATTCATGACCAAACAGGAGATAGAGAACATTATGAAAAGCAAAAATAATTTTGATTACATTAAATTGAAAAGTTTTTGCAAACAAAGCCAATGCAACTAAGATTAGAAGGAAGGTAGAAAATTGGGAAAGAATTTTTACAACCAGTCTCTCTGATAAAGGCCTCATTTCTAAAATATATAGAGAATTAAGACAAATTTATAAGAACACAAGCCATTCCCCAATTGATAAATGGTCAAAGGATATGAACAGACAGTTCTCAGATGAAGAAATTAAAGCCATCTATAGTCATATGAAAAAATGCTCTAAATCGTTATTGATTAGAGAAATGCAAATCAAAACAACTCTGAGGTACCACATCACACCTATCAGATTGGCCAACATGACAAAACAGGAAAATGATAAATGTTGGAGAGATGTGGGAAAATTGGAACTAATACATTGTTGGTGGAGTTGTGAAATGATCCAACCATTTTGGAGAACAATTTGGAACTATGCCCAAAGGGCTACAAAAATGTGCATACCCTTTGATCCAGCAATAGCACTTCTAGGGCTATATCCCAAAGAGATCAAACAAATGGGAAAAGGACCCACATGTACAAAAATATTCATAGCAGCTCTTTTTGTGGTGGCAAAGAATTGGAAATGAGAGATGCCCATCAATTGGGGAATGGCTGAGCAAGTTGTGGTATATGAATGTAATGGAATACTATTGCTATAAGAAATGATGAACAGGCTGACTTCAGAAAAACCTGGAAAGACTTATGGTCTGATGCTGAGTGAAGTGAGCAGAACCAAGAGGACTTTGTACACAATAGCAGCCATTATGCAATGACTAAGAATGTTAAACTGAACCCTTCTCAGCATTAGAGGATCTAAGACATCTCCAGAGGCCTCAGGATGGAAAATGCTGTCCACATCCAAAGAAAGAACTATGGAAGTCTAATCGCATCACTTATTTTTACCTTCTGTTGAAGTTTTGTTTCATCTTTCTGATGGTTCCTCCTATTGGTTTTAATTTTTACTTACAACTTCACTAATGTGAAAATATGTTTAATAGGAATGTAAATGTAAGCCTATGTCAGATCATGCGCCATCTTGGGGAGGGTGGGGAGGAGGAAAAGGGAGAAAAATTTTCAACTGAGAAGCATATGGAAAAAAAACATAAAAAAATTAAAATTAAAATAAAAAAATAGAAAGAATGATATGATATGAATTATACTTCTGGCACCAAAATGAAAGAAGGGTGAAAGAATTAAGGTTTTGAAGTCATATAAAGCAATTGAGTGGCTACTAAAATAAACTAGCTGTTGGATGCTTGAATTGAAAACTACCAGTAGAATAGAAAAGAATAGATGCATCTTTAAATTTGTATAGATAGAATGGACAAAATTTGGTATCTGATTGGATAAAGGAGTGAGGGAAAGGAGATATGGAAGATAAAAAGTTCGAAGCCTTAGTAATTGGGAAAATGATGGAGCCATGGACAGAAATAAGGAAGATAGGTAGTGGTAATTACATTGGTCAGATAGATGGTGAGTCTGGTTTTGAACATGTTCAGAATGAGATAGTAGTTCTGGATGTAGTTGTGGAGCTGAGAAACACAATTTAGAAAAGATACAAAATTGAAACCATCTGCATTCATCTTTGCATAGCACTTTGCTTTTATTTTCAAACATCAATAATTTTTTGAACACCGATTTATTTTCTCTATGGGATTCTAAAGATTTTGAACACTTCATTAAAAATAACAGATTTTAAAATAATATTATGGAATATAATAAGTCACTCCAAATTTATATGCTTATTTCTTTACAGCCATTTTGATATTCAAAAACAATTGTGTTATCTTATGTTTGGTCTTTGATAGCTGAAGGTTGCCTCTTTTTTGTAATGCCTAAAGGTTACTTTTAGAATCAGTTTTAATTTTATCAATTTAAGCCTTTTTCCTTATGTAAAATAGTAGGGATTGTTGTCTAGTGAAACTTTGATAGGGATAATACATACTTAGAATTTTTAAAGTCTGAGGAACAACCTTTAGGATTAAATTATTTCACTATTCTTTTATACTATTCAAATGCTCTTATCCAAACTTGAGAGGCTCTGACTGGTGTCACCATTCTAATAGCACAAATGCACAATACGGAGGTAATTGTGTTTTGAAGAATGTAAGTTGAACTATCAAATTATGTAGGTAAATATAACACTATGGCAATAGTATTTTGATAGATTGTAACCTCTTTTAAGGGATTTTATTTGTTTTAAAAATTCATGAGGAAATTTCAAAAAGATATTCATGAGGGTATTAGAATTAAGGTAGGTGCTTAATAAATACCTTCTCATTAAATTTTCCATTTTCAAGTTAAGCCAACATGTCTTAGAAGTGTAGCATATGATTGGGTTATTATTGTTAAGTGGTACACCCATTCTTCCACAGTGCTATGGACAGATATTTAAGTCTTCAAAATGTCTCATGCTCTGAAGTCTCCCTCTGAATGATATATCACATTGCACAGATGACAGTTTTCCCTGTAACCAGTTTAAATGAATGATATTTTTTATTTCTTTTTTTTAAGAGAGACTGCATTTGAAATGTTCATGATAAGGTATCTGTCACTAGGAACTCACTGTCTGGGCTATGTTCCAGTCCAAAATCATATTTTTTTATAAATGCAATAAGCTTCTTTGTAGACTTGGTGAGTTTTATTTAACTCTGAGTCTGTCATCTTGTTTTAGGGGATGATTTCCTTTTTTATTGATTTCAGCTAAAAGACTTAAGATTTCACCTTTGGAACTTAAAAGTATAGAGAAAAAATTCCAGGCTCCAAATATGAAACTTCATATTTCTCCCAATGCCAATAAATGAAGCAATGGAAAATATGTTTCAATAGTAAAAAATATTAGGAAACAAAATTTCTCCTTCAATTATTGCTGTATCCAAAACATATCACAGTCAAACCACCACCACCACTTTGACCACCCTCTGCCTTCAGGTCTGGAGGGAAGCAGCCCAGGACTTTTAACCCAAGAGCCTTGGAAATAGCAACATCTCCCAAACCATTAGACTTGTTTTTATCCCAGCCTCTCAGAGCCATCTTTGTTGGGGAGATAGAAATAATTATGAAGAGGAATTCTAATTATCCATTTTGACTAGCAACAATTGCGGACCAACTGCCACCAACAGGTTAATAGGTTTAGGAGTCCTTGAAGTGAAAGCATACTCTGATGAATATGAGTGGATTTCAGTCCAGCTTTCTTATTCATAGCCATCACCCAGGGGAGAAATTCCAATGGAAAAAGAGCCATACATAAACACAAGTTGCCAATAAGCTGCCACTGATAGGACAGCCAAGCTAGCCCAGGTGAAGTTGGAAAGCATCCTGAGGGAGCAACAGGAGGCAGTAATTACAGGATAAGTCACACCACAACCTTAACCACCATCTCAACTCATACCCTGATGCAGATAGCCCAAGATCCATATGTGAGCCCAGCCATCATCCTGGAAAGTAACCCCTGTGTAGATGCACCTGCTCTTACAGGTGCTATAATCACAACTATTAGGGACAAAATAGTCCTTGGCAGTATCAGATGAATCAATATAAAAAAACTGACATATTTAATCAGTGTAAATTATATAAAAAAGAGGCATTAACATGGCTTTGCTACTGCATCCTATAGATTATGGAGTCTTTCCATGTGACATGTAGCTGAAACCTATCATGTATTGTCTCTCCTTGAGAGCAGGGTCTGTATCACTTTTTAAATATCTATTCACCTCTCTGGCAACTGTGGAACGGTTAAATATATTGTGACCTATGATTGTAACAAAGAAATATTGTTCTATAAGAAATGGCAGGGGGATGGTTTCAGAAAAAAAAAATTAGAACTGATGCAAAGTGAATTGAATAGAATCAGGAGTTCATTGTACACAGTAACAGCAATATTGTAATGACGATCAACTGTAAAAGACTTACCTACTCTGATCAGTGCAGTGATCCAAGAAAATTCCAAAGGACTCATGATGAAAAATGCTGTCTACCTCCATGGAAAGAACTGATAAACTGAGTGCAAATTGAAGCTTAGTTTTCTCACTTTAATTTTCTTCCTGTTTTTGCAATATGGCTAATATGAAAATATGTTTTGCATGATTTCACACATGTAATTGATATTATATTGCTTGCCTTCTTAGTGAATGGGTGGGGGGCAGGAAGGAGGGAAAGAATTTGGAACTCAAAAAAATCTTAATGCTAAAAATGAATAAATAAATTATAAATGATTTAAAAGGTGTAAATTTTCTATCCCCAGTTCTTACAATGCTTTGCATATATTAATTGCTTATTAAATGCTTTATTTGTTTATCTATTCATTCATTTGAAAAATTATAGAATTCCAGAACGTAAAAGTACAACAGAGGCCATCCAATCCCATACATATTATGACGTTAGTAGCCTCTGTAATTTCAGAGAGGATCACAGAATCTCAAAGGTAGAAGGGATCATGGAGTCTTTCAAGTCCAACTTGTAGCTAAACAAGTGTTCCCTCCACAATATATCTGACCAATAATCACATAATCAGTTTGTTGGTTAAAGACCACTAGTGAGGAGAGACCCACTACTTATAAGACATTTCAACCATTACATAGATCTAATCATTAGGTTTTTTTCTTTACTTCATGCCAAAATTTACCAATTTGCAACCCCAACCTTTTTGTCCTACTTCTGCCATCTTCAGTCAAGTAGACCAAAGCTAATCCTTCTTACATATCCTTCAAATATTTGTCCTCCTTAAGTCTCTCCTCTCAAAAAGGCTGAACGTCCCCAGGTTTTACAACTACCATCCAGTATGAACTCCAGGCTCTTTAATAACCTAATTCCCTTCTTTTATTAAGTACCTATTATGTGCCAGGCATTGTCCTAAGTGCTTTACAAATATCTCATTTGATTCTCACAACAGAATTGTGACAGAGGTGCTTTTACTAAGCCCATTTTATAGTTGAGGAAATTGAGGCAGACTGAATTTAAGAGATTTGTCCATGGTCATAGAGCTGAGGACCAATATAAACTCAAGTCTGTCTGATTCTAGGCCCAGTGCCCTAGTCACTTTGCCACCTCACAGCCTTTGGAGGCCTTCCTGTATATCATCATAATTACTAGTATAGAAGGTAATACCTGAGGTATGATCTGACCAGGAGAGACTATAAAGTTGCCACTGCCCTAGTCTGGAACACAATGCCTCTGTTAATGCAGCTTAAAACAATATGAATTTTCTGAGCTTCCATATCAATCAAACTATAAGGTCAGACTGAAGCTGAATACCACTTTGAGTCACAGGGTCACTTTCAGATGAACAGCTGCATAGGCACAACTCTCTCACCTTATCCTTGTGAGATGAATTTTTTAACCTAAATAAAAACCTTTACATTTGTCCCTTTTAAAATTCCCTCCTATTAGATTTAGTCCTTTGGTCTAGCTTGTCAGAACTTCTTGAATCTTGAAAACTGTTGTCTGTGGCTCATGTACAAATTTTATAAGAATGTCATCTATGTGCATATCTAAATAACTGTTAGAAACTTAAAGTAGCATAGGATAAAAGACCAGTCCCCAGAATTCTCCACTGAAGAGCTCCTTCTAAGCTGATAAAGTAATATTAAGACAACGTTTTTAAGTTTCGTCATTAAAACAAATGTAATTTCATATACCTATAGCATCTTATAGCCAATATGTCTCTAATGTTTCTACAAGACAACAAGAGAGATTTCATGAAATCCTCCGTTAAAATCTAGTTAAATCATAACAGGTAAAACAATATGCACAATGATTTCAGTAAAGCAAACTGGAAAAAGCACTAAAATAATTGTGAATTATTTGTAATTATAGCGATCAATCGTGACCCAGTAGAATAAATGGAGGCGTACATTTCCCCTTTCGTTGGAGGTGGGGTGGGAGACTACGAGTATAGAATGTTGCCTACGTAATCAGATATCATCTCTCTGTGTATATTGTCTTTGCTTAACTATATATTTTTTTTGTTTCAGTAGTAAGCTCCCTGGTGGTAGGGGAAGGAGATAGAAATATATCCAGAAATGACTTTGATGTGAAAGCTAAAAATATCAATAATTTTTTTTAAATCTACATATCATACAATGACATTCCTTTGATCTATGCATCTAATAATTTTCATGAGAAGAAATAAGGTTATGACATTCTCAGAACAAGTCATGAAATATCATGTCTTACTCTTGATGAAATTATGGTGGCCTCTAGAATAACTACTTTCTTTTCTAAATGTTCACTAACCATCCCTTTAATAATATATTAAAGAATTATTTCAGGAATCAAAAACAATCTCTTTGACCTATAATTTCAGGATCCATCCCTCTTTTTAATGAATTGGGACATTTGACCTTCTCAAGTACAGGGATACATTTTCCATTCTCTATGATAATCGTTGTTAAATCATTTCGGTTATGTCATATTCTTTGCGGCCCCATGTGGGGTATTTTTGGCAAAGATACAGGAGTGGTTGGCCATTTCCTTCTCCATCAATGATCTTATAAATTTCTTTTTTTAAATGCGTCTTGAATTATTAGTGCAAGTGCTTTTTGTGCCCAATAGTGTAGTTCATCTGAGTGAAAATAATGACATGAACTCATCAAGAGTAGCTAGAAATTATACTACTATGAATTAACAAAATGATTTTGTGAAAATAACAGTGGATCTTAAGTCAGAGTGCCTGGATTTGAATCTACTTTTGAAACAACCAGAAACATTGCTGCAGAATCCTTATTCATTTGACTGTTGAAGCAAGGGAAGGCCAGAAGCATGCATTAAGCACTGTGCTAAGTACTGGGAATTTAAATAGAAACAAAAAGACAATCCTTGTTCTTACTGCTTTGTATTCTATTAGGAGAATATATCACACAGAAGGGAGCTGAAAAGTTGAAAAATGTGGTACAGTGAAAGTACCTGTAAGTTGGAAGCCGCAAAGAAAGAAGCTTAGCTGAAAGGGGAATGATGTTTAGCTGACCTCAGCCCTTGCCCAGAAATGGAGGCACTGGGAGAAACTGACCAATGGGACAAAGAAGTAGCACATAGAAATATATTTGCACACAATAGGCACTTTATAATTTTTTTTTTGTTGAATTTACTAATAGATGATTAAAACCTCTCAAACCATATTCAAATCACTAAAAGGAAAAATAAAAAAGTTAAAATTTTCAGCACAGGGAAAAAAAATCATACAAAAGATTTTATGACAAGAGGCATTCTACTTAAAGCTTTCCTATAACTGAGAGGTTTTGTTAGAGTTGAGATAAATGGAAAGAGGGAGTAAAGTGATGTAGCAATAGCCAAAGATAAATATAATGCTGCAGGTTTCTAAATCATCAAGATTAACCCAGAATTTTTCTGAAGGAATTGAAGACCTGTAGCATTTAGTTCCACTTTCCTTGGGCAATGCTGATGAAACATTGCAGAACAGTCTTTCCCTTCCTGAACTAAAAGGAGTGAATCTGCTTGGTGAGTGCAAAAGTTTCCAGCAGCATCAGTTTCACAAGAGCAAAGGAATTGATTGTGAGACAAATCTTCCTTCACTCTTTTTCCTTTTTCTCCCCCTCTGTCTTCTCTCTGTCTATAGTATTGATCTAACCCTGGCTGTAGTTTTCCACTAAAACTTTCAGGTACCTACGAAATATAAAAGACATATAGAAGTGTACCTGCACACACTCTTTCCCTTACATTTCCTATCTCAAAAACAAAATCCTGAGAGCAGAATCTTGACATTGTGGTTATAGTCAAGTAATAAGTCATGGTTGAAAATACCCCAAGGAGACTGCCAGGAGCCAAGATGTAGAGTAAGAAATAAATTGCCATAACTCTCCCATCTTCATCTCCAAAAAAACCACATAAAATAGAGCCCTCAAACAAATTCTAGAATGTCAGAACCAGCAAAAAGATGGGGTGGAACAATCTTTTAGCCCAAGACAATTGGAAGATTGGCAAGAAAGGTCTGTCTCACTTAGGTAAAAGGAGAGTGTAGTCCAGGACAAGAAGCATCTCAGCAAGCCAGCTGCAAATGCCACCTCAGCAAATCAGTGGGAGATCCTGAGGCCCAGTGTGGTAAAGTAGGTAAATGTCCACACCAGGCCCTGCCTTATGCTTCAACATGGCCCTGGACAAACAGGTAGATGACAACTCTACAGGGCATAAGCAAACAGGCAGCTTCCAGCCCCAGGGCCCCTGCATGTACTTAGCATAGCCCTAGGCAATGGGTAGCCTCTAGCAGCCAGACCACCTCTTCCTTCAGTATAGCCCCGAGGGAAAGGCAGAAACACCACATGAGCTTCAACATACATTAGACACCAGCACTAGGATCCCAACTCAGCACCAGGTAAGCTGCCAGATTCCTACAGTTTTCAGCACAGCCAACCACCTCAGCACCCCCTCAGGCTAGCATGAGACATAAGGGTCCCCAGAGGCTTCAGGGCAATGTCATCACAGTACCAGGTAAATAGCAAAGGCCTGCAACCCCTGGCACAAAAAGCCTGAGACAGTGCACCTTCTACCCTGGGAGCAGGGCTCAAATGTAAAAGAAAGGAAAAAGGCCAAAAAAGGTGAGCAACAACAATAACAATAACAACAAAAGAATCTTACAATGGAAAGTTATGATGGTGACACAAACTAAGAAGAAAAAAAATGTCAAAATACCTATGGGAAAAACCCTAAAGAAAAATGGGAAACAGTCTCCAGCCCAGAAAGAATTCATCGAAGAAATCAAAAAGAAGCTAAAAAATCATATAAGAGAAGTAGAAGAAAAATTTGGAAAAGAAATGAGTGATGCCAAAGAATTATGTAAAAAGGAGTCAATAGCTTGGAAAAAAGAAAACAACTGCTTAAAAAGTAGAATTAATCAAATAGAAAAGGAAGTACAAAAACTGAGGAAAACAACTCCTTAAAAGTTAACATGGAGCAAACAGAAGCTAATGACTCTATGAGACATCAAGAATCAATCAAATGAATTTTTTTAGAAAATGAAAAAAATAGAAGAAAATGTAAAATACCTCATTGGAAAAATAACTGAACTGAAAAAAAGATTCCAGAAGTGATAATGTCAGATTCATTGGACTAATTGTAAGCCATAATCACAAGGATAACCTAGGAAGCATCTTTCAGTAAAATATCAAGGAAACTGCACTGACATCCTTGAAACAGAGGGTAAAATAGTCATTGAAAGAATCCACCAATCACCTCAGGAAAGAGATCCCAAAATAAAAACTCCAAGGAATATTATAGCCAAATCATGTAACTATCAGGTCAAGGAAAAATACTGCAAGTGGCCATAAAGGAATAATTGAAGTATGGGGAAGCCATAATCAGAACTACACAGGACTTAGAAGCTGAAATATTACAGGATCAAAGGTCATGGAATAAGGTTTTCCAGAAGTCAAAGGAGCTATGACTACAAAAAACAATCATCTACCCAGAAAAATTAAGCTTAATCCTTCAAGGGAAAAAAATTCAATGAAATAGAAGGATTTCAAGCTTTCATAAGAAGAACACCAGAACTGAACAAAAAAAAATGATCTCCAGTATCAAGACTGAGGAGAAGCCCCCAAAAAAGCTAAAAAGGGAAAGAAAACATAATGGATTCAATAGAGCTGAACTGCTTACATCCCTATATGGGAAGATGACACTTGTAATTCTTAAAACTTGTACCACTAATAGTGCAGCTAGAAGGAATACATACATACATACATACATACATACATACATACATACATACATATATATATATGTATATATATATATATATATATACATACAAATACACGCACACACACAGAGACAGAGGGTACAGATATAAGGTGAATTTAAGGGAATGATATAAAAATAATTAAAGGATGATAAAGAGGAGTTCACTGGGTGCAGAAGGAAGGGAGAGGTAGAATGGAGTAAAGTATTACACATAAAGAGGTGCCAAAACCCTATTAAAATCAAGGGGGAAATGGGAGAGTGGGTGCTGAGCATTACTTGAAACTTGCATTGGTTCAAAGAGGGATTAATATACACAATCAGTTGAATATGGAAATCTATCTTACCTGACAGGGTAAGAGGTGGGGAGGAGATTAAGTAAAGGAAGGGGGGACTAAGAGAAGAGATGATAGTCCAGGGGAGGCCAGAGACTGAGGAGGGAAAGGGTGAAAGGACAGAAACAACAAACAGGAGGAAAAGTAGGTTGGAAAGAAATACAAATTTAGTAATCATAACTGTGAATGTGAATGGTATGAACTCTCCCATGAAATGGAACTGGATAGCAGAGTGGATCAAAGAGCAGAATGCTACAATATGTTGTTTGCAGGAAACACACCTAAAGCAGAGAGACACACAGAAAGTAAAGGTAAGAGGCTGGAGCAGAATGTATTATGCTTCAGCTAAAATATTTTTTTTAAAAAAGCAGGGTTAGCAATCATGATCTCAGACAAAGCAAAAGTAAAATTAGAAGTAATTAAAAAAGATAAGGAAAGAAATTACATCTTGTTATAAGTTACCATAGGCAATAATATTAAACTAAAAGGCTTTTGCACAAACAAAACCCATACAACCAAGGTTAAAAGGAAAGCAAAAGGCTGGGAAACAATCTTTACAGAAAATGTCTCTGAAAGAAGCCTCAATTCTCAAATACATAGATAAATGAGTCAAATTTATGGAATATAAGCCACTCCCCAAATGATAAATGTACAAAGGATATGGACAGGCAATTTTCACATGAAAAAATCAAAGCTATCTACAGGGATATGAAAAGTGTTCCAAATCCCTTTTGATTAGAGAAATGCAAATTGAAACAACTCTCAGGTACCACCTCACACCTATCAGATTAGCTAATATGACAAAAGAGGGAAAAATGATAAGTGTTGGATAGGATGTGGGAAAATTGGGACACTGATGCACTATTAGTAGGGTTGTGAATTGATCCAATCATTCTGGAGAGCAATTTAGAGCTATGTCCAAAGGCAACCAAACTGTGCATACCCTTTGATCCAGAAATATCACTACTATGTTTGTATCCCAAAGAGATGATAAAAAGGGAAAAGAACCAACTTGTACAAAATTATTTATAGCAGGCCTTTTAATGGTGGCAAAATATTGGAAATTGAGGGGATGACTATCAATTGGGGAATGGCTAAACAGGCTGTAGCATATGAATGTAATAGAATACTACTGTGCCGTAAGAGATGATGAGCAAGCAGAGTTCAGAAGAACCTGGAAAGACTTGCATGAACTAATGCAAAATGAAGTGAGCAGAACCAGGAAAACATTTTACACAGTATCCGCAATATTGTGTGATGATCAACTGTGAATGACTCAGCTCTTCTCAGCAACACAATGATTCAAGATAAGTACAAAGTAGTCATGAAGGAAAATGCTATCTACCTCCAGAGAAAGAACTGATGGACTCTGAATACGGATCGAAGAATACTTTTTTTCACTTACTTTGTTCCTTTTTGTGTTTTTTTCCCTTTGATCTGTTTCTTCTTTCACAACTGTGACTAATATGGAAATATGTTTTACATGATGGTGCATATATAACCTTTATCAAATATGACCTACCATTTTCGGAAGAGGAGAAGGTCAGGAGGGAGAGAGAGAAATACACTTTTAAAAATGAATGCTAAAAATGATCTTGATGTGTAACTGGGAAAAAATAAAATATTATTAAAAAAGAAAGTACCACAAGGATTTTATCCATGAAAAATGATATACAATGACAATAATATAATTTCCTCCAAAATGTTTTTCCCCCTTCAAAACATGAATTAGGGCCGAAGTAATAAACCAGTAATTTTTTTAATATACTTTCATTCATTTATCTGTTCATTCATTCATATAGCAAACATTTAGTAAACACAAAAGCTGAGCACAGCACTGGAAAGATGCAAAATTTGATAAGAATCAGTCCCTAATTTCATGAAGCATACAATCCTCCCACTTATTCTTTCTCTCTCTCTCTCTCTCTCTCTCTCTCTCTCTCTCTCTCTCTCTCTCTCTCTCTCTCTCTTCTTCCTCTCCCCCTTCCTTTCTCATTCTCTTTCCCTCTCTCTCTATCTCACTTTCTCACTCTTTCTCTTTGTCTTCCCCTCCTTCACTTCCTTCATCCCTCCCTCTCTTTTTCCCTCTTGCTTTCCCCATCTCCCTCCCTCCCTTTTCCCCTTCTCTCCATACACACGCACACACACACACACACACACACACACACACACACATATACACACAGATGCAGTATATGTGTGTGTCTGTAATTAGATGTTTCTATATATACATATATGCATGTGTGATTAATGCATAAGAGAGGTACAAAGTGCTATATGTGTTTCAGAGATGGGGGCGAGGCAATTTCACAAGCTTTCCTGAAGTAGGTAGCATTTAAGGACAGATATGGTTTCAGCAGATCAAAATGAAAGGGTCTTTATAACATAGAAAATGGAATGAAGTAACGAAAGATGGAACACTATAATAAGAGGTAGAACAGATTATCAGTAAAATTATGACTACACCTTCTCTACCTTGGACAAAAAGAACAGAAATCACTGGAAACAATTTCATTCCTAGACAGGTATAAAGGTTTTGGATGAACCATTCTCTACACTCTTGTTCTTACTTATTTTCTTCAAACAAAACTGATTTAAATTACCATGATGGTCAATATTAGAAAGGTGAGTATGCCAGGTGTGGGGAAGTTAAAGAAAAACAAATTCATAATACTGCAAGGTGCACTGTCATTATTTAATAAATATAATTAGATAGATGTAAAATGAACACATTAAAAAGTGATCACGTGTGAAAATGTGAATACAAAATTGAAAAGAGATATTTTATGGGGTTAAGGTATGTGGAATCAAGTGCTTGATGGTAAAGACCAATCCAAAAGCTAAATTAACAACCACTAGCATTTCATGCTGTACTTTCAGGTATTCAAAACACTTTACATACATTTACCCACTTAATTCTCACAACAGTTCTGTTTGCTTGGTGTTATTATTATCCCCATTTTATAGATGAGAAACCTGAGGCACAAGGTAGTAACTAATTTGCCCAGAATCACACAGCTTGGGCTCCCAGTCTTGGACTCTAGCCATGTTGCCACCAAGCTATAATTTAAAATGTCACACTTTTAGTGAAATCTTTAAAATAGTGAGCTTATTTGGACATTGTGATTGTATAAATATGAAAATATTTATTTAAATATAATATGTTAATATTTGCTTCCTAATTTTGTTGCTATTTTATTAATAATTTATTGTTATTTCATAAAATGTTTACATATTTTATATGCTTATGGTATATATGTTTAGTTGAATGACAAATTAAAAGGGATTTAATACTTAACTATGGAAGCTAGAAGCAGTGGACAGAAGCCTGGGCTTGGAGTCAGGAAGACCTAAATTTAATTCCAGCCTCAGACACTTACTAGCTATGTGACCTTAGCCCTGTTTGCCTCACTTTCCTCATCTATTAAATGAGCTAGAGAAAGAAAGGGCAAACTACTCCAATATCTTTGCAAAGAAAATCCCAAATAGAGTCACAAATAGACACAACTAAGACAACTGAACATAACAATAATATTACTTGACTATACTCACAGTGTCGAAGACTAGCATCCCAGGATCATCTTTGGGATAAAAAAATGGAGGACAAAGAGTTGTGTGTGTGGAAATTAAAAAAATATATATTAAAATGCAAATAACTGAAAAACAGACAAATTAATGTTCATGAAAAAGGGACTAAAATAAAAACAAAAAATAATCTGACCTGAAGTTCTCTTCTGGAAAATTATAAAATTCAGATGGTATGTTAAATGTTAATCTGCATGAAAAGGTTACCTGAATTATTATGTCTTGTCATTTCCAACTAAATCTAATAAGAATAGATGTTTAATGTACCTCTTAAAACTTCTAACTTGGGAACAACATTACTGAAAATCCATTAGGCCAATGTTACCAAAACTCAGTCTCCATATAACATTTTTCTTGGTTTAAAAAAAAATCACCAAGCAAAGTAGATGGAATAGTGCAGTGAAAAGAACATATGTTATGGAATTAATAAAATTAGATTTAATTTCAAATTTTATGTTTCTTATCAGAATAATATTAAGGAATTCATTTCACTTTCTTGGGCCTCAGTTTCCTAATGTGTAAAATGAGTCAATTGGCCTGGAAAGCTTCTGAGAATTTAAGTCCCAAATACATGTTGAAAATTTCCAGAATGTTAGTATTTTTATAGACTCCCTTGGTCCTGCAAATCTGTTTTCATAAGGAAAACTAAAAAATACTCTATGAAATTATTTTCTGTCATATCATATTAAACTTAACAAAGTAATTAGAGATGAAAGGACACTATAATTTAAATCACCTAAAGTCTTCTTCAGTACTCAAATTCCTCTATTATTATTGTTATTATATTATTATTATTATTATTATTATTAGCTAGCATTTATATAGCATCTATGTATGTCAGGCACTGTGCTAAGTACTTTTTTCTATAGAATTTACATGCCTTCTTTCTTTTTTATGAAATTAAGTTATTTAATACCTATATGTTCATTTGATGCTATTAGAATAGCATGTGATCATGTTGGTGGAATGGGGCCAAAAGGGAAAAAAAAATTCTGCTGCATGCCTGATACAAGGATCTGGCCTTTGTAACAACAATATTTTAATTACTTTAGACATAATAAAAATTGACTGTCTATAAGACTTTAAAGTTTTTCAAGAAATTTTTTTTTCCCATAGCACCTTTTATTTTAGTTTTTTCTAAAAAGAGTACATTCCCCAAAATACATTTTTCTTGTGCAAGATCCTCATCACAGTCCTAAAAAGGTGCTAAGCTTCTATAATTCCAATAATTTTTAAAGGAGAATTTTCATGCCCAGGACAATATGTTAATCTAAAAATTCAAGACTACACGCAATTTCAAATGAGTTGAGAATTTGCTAATACCAGAGTTGGTGTGAATTTTGCTGGCAAAATTGTTTAATCTGGGAAATCCTGGGTAACCCAGCCTGGAATATTCATCTGTCAATTACTCTTACTTTGATAGAATATCCAAACTAGTTTTCTGTTAACAAAACAAAAGAATATTTTGTAGTTCTTACTTTGAAAAGTTCCTAAACTTAATTTGTTAATTTCTTAAATTGCTATCTCCATATTCTTGTTTTATTTTTTCTTTTCATAAGTTTACAAATATAATTCCTATGAAAATTAGGTATCCTATTGTTCTATTGGAAGTAAACTTGTCCCAACAGTCCTCAGGTTTATGGAAGTCCACAGTGCAAATCTGGTGAGACAAATGAGCCCTTCTGTCAGCCACTGCAGAATAGTAGAGGACAGTCTGGTCACAATTTAGTCCAGCCAGACATAGGCTACCCAGAATGACAGTGCTGAAGCTGATTAACCACTGCTTGGTGTCTTCCTTGAATTGCAGTGCAGTGGATTTGAGACCAATCAGGGCATCATCTCATTTGTCCTGATGGGTATAAATTGTGTCATATTTTAATGTCCACACAACTCCAGAAAGATAAAGGGTAAGCAAACAGACACATCACAGGAGCCCTTGATGTCAGACCATCCAAGTAATGCTCCCCAGTTAAAGGTCAGTCCCATGGCTAACTGCGGACAATCAGTAATTCTTTTCATCATAGGATAAATAACCATCAGAGACAATGATGCAGTTCCCAATGCTATAGTGTACTGCAATAACTCATACACAGAAGTACACATAGAATGCCAAGCACAGCTGTCCTCCAAGGAAAGCAAGGATTGAAAAGTTGAAATATTTCCAGTAGCTGTTGGTCAATTTGTTGTTCTTGCAACCTTTTTGTCCTAGTCCTGATCCCATATATCATTAATGGTACAGCCATCTCCCTGCATCAGAATCACTGCAACGCTAAAAAGGGACAAAATGTACCAGTCTGGAAAACAGCCTGGCTCTGCTGCCATGCCAGTAGTCCAGGTATATGGTAAATACAATAGTCATGTTCCAGTGGGCTTGTCCAGGCTCATGAAGTGCAGAGAGGGCTGCAGAGCATAGGGTGAGGGGCTGTGCTTCCAAAATGACTGCCACCATCAGGATCAGTTCAGAGATCCTGGGCTGAGAGAAGGGCAGAGGAGGCAGCAGGTGCTTGAGATAGTGCGGGCTGAACACACAGCAGCCATTGCAGTCCGGCCAGCAGCCCCAGGGCCGGCCCAACGCCATCCTGCAAGACATGTTTGAATATGCTATCTCAATCTATCTCAAGAGTATAAAATATCATTTACTATTATCTCTATTTAACACAGGAAAATACTGGGGTATAGAAAAGTTAAATGATTTGTCCAGTGTCAGGATGGAAAAAGTGTTCTTTCCACTAAACTTGTTTGTTAACTGGTTTTAAGGCAATATTTGGCTCTATAGAACAGAATGCCTCCCTGAAGGTTCACTTTGAACAAGCTATCTTCCCTACATACATTAAAAATATATAAAATTCTAAGGAGAAAAAGTAACCTTATGTATATTTATTAGTACTGACACTTAAAATGAGGTATGAAAAATGGGGACATTTTGATGAGGTGCCAAGTAAGAATTTGCTATTGATGGTGAGTTTATAGAGGTAACTTTTATTAACAGACAATACTCTATTAATGTCATTGAACCTTAAAACACCACAATACTTCCTCAATAAAATGTGCAACAGTATAAAAGTTTATAGTCCTAGCCATCTACACTGGTAAAGTACATGAAAACCCATTACCCAGATTATGACATGAAGCTGTACTGATATCCCATTGTATGACTCTAATAACTCAGTATTTATAGTATTTAGAGATAGCTTGATGATGCAGTGGATAGTGCACTGGGCCTTGAGCTAAGATGACCAGAGTTCTGGACTTAGACTCTTATTAGCTATGTGACCCTAGTCATCATTTAATACCTACTGCAGTTTCCTTAACTTTGAAATGGCGATAATAATTGGACCTACCTCCCAGGATTGTGAGCATCAAATAAGATATTTATAAAATGTATAGCACAGATCCTGGCACAGAGTAGGTGTTTAATAAATATTTGTTTCCTTCCTGCTTTATTTATTTTTTTCTTTTAAATGGTATTTTATGTAAAGACAATTTTTAACAATTATTTTTAAATGAAATTTTGAGTTCCAAATTTTCTCCCTCTTCTTTTCTCCTCCTTCCTCAATAAGACAATAAGTAAGCAAATTGACATAGGTTACATTCGTGCAATCGTGTAAAACATGTATCCATATTAGTTGTGATGTATAAGAAGGAATAGGACAAAAGGAGAAAAAAAATTACAAAAAGAAAGAAAGTGAAAATACATGCTCCAATCTGTATTCAGAAACCATCAGCTCTGTCTCTGGAGGTAGATAAGCATTTTCCATCTTGAGTCTTTTGGAACTGTCTCGGATCAATCTATTGCTAAGAAGAGCTAAGTCATTCATAGTTGATCGTCATACAATATTGCTCTTACTGTGTACAATGTTCTCTCGGATTGGCTCACTTCAGTTTGCATCAGTTTGTGCGAGTCCAAGTTTTTCTGAAATCCTCCTGTTTGTCATTTCTTACAGCATAATAATATTCCATTACATGCATATACCACAACTTGTGCAGCCCTTCCCCAACTGATGAAGATCCCCTCAATTTCAAAATCTTGGCCACTACAAAAAGAACTGCTATAAATGTTTTTGTATATGAAGGTCCTCTTCCCTTTTTTATGATCTCTTTGCAATACAGACCTAGAAGTGGTATTGCTGGGGTATGCACAGTTTGGTTGCCCTTTGGGCATTGTTCCAAATTGCTCTCTAGAATAGTTGGATCCATTCACAATTCCACCAATAGTACATTAGTGTCCAAATTTTCCCACATGCTCTCCAACATTTATCATTTTTCTTTTCCGTAATATTAGCTAATCTGATAGGTGTGAGGTGGTACCTCAGAGTTCTTTCAATTTGTATTTCTCTAATCAATAGTAATTTAGACCTTCCATACTTATATTTTGGTTGTGACAATGAGCTTGGCCCAGAATCAAGTAAAAGATAAAGATCATGCTAGATTACATTTGAGAAGTTTTGTACCTCTTCCAATGATCCTAAATTGTTGGCTGCCACAAAATTCAATTTCTTTAACATCAACCTTCATCCAATAAGGCTATATAACTCTGAAATTTGGAACACCATGATCTTGGAAGAATTAACAATGGGAATGCATAGGCTGCAATCATCTACCAAGGATCAAAAGTCTATAAGAAATGGTAGAAAAGGATATAGATAGATAGATAAATAGATAGATAGATAGATAGATATAGATATAGATAGATATAGATAGATATAGATATAGATTTACAGATATAGATAGATATAGATATAGATTAGATATAGATATAGATATAGATATAGATATAGATATAGATATAGATATAGATATAGATATAAGATAAGATATAGATATAGATATAGATATAGATATAGATATTAGATATAGATATAGATATAGATATAGATATAGATATAGATATATGATACATAAGATATAGATATAGATATAGATATAGATATAGATATAGATATAGATATAGAATAGGATATAGATATAGATAAGAATAGATATAGATATAGTATGAGATATAGATATATATATATAGATATAGATATAGATATCACATTATAGATATAGATATAGATATAGATATAGATATAGATATAGATATAGATATAGATATAGATATAGATATGGATATAGATATATATATAGATATAGATATATAGATAGATATAGATATATATATAATAGATATACATATACATATACATATATAATATATATGGGTATATTATATGTAATATATACACACACACATATATTACATATACATATATATACAAACAATATATATTTATATATCCATATACAAGGAAAATTACATGTCTTAATCATTAATAAGAATGACAGAAGTTAATTAGCCCAAATTGAACACTATTACCATTGCAATTTTAAAAGTTCCCAAAGGTCTCCAGTACATTGGGTAGATACTATATGGAGCTATAAAAGAGATACATGTATTAAAAGCAGTGGGGATGAGATGTACAGTTGTATAGGGATTGTTACCTGTGCTGTCAGAGAGAGCATTCAGACTGGTGAAATTATGGATCCTACAAAAATCTGGGTCTACTCATTACTTTTGCTTGGTTTAAATACTTTAAAGGTACAGTGTTTCTCTTTAAAACTCCACTGTCTACTGCTTTGGCACTCTTTCTAATGATTTGTCAATCAATGTAGTGAAGGTAATTTGCTCCAGTGGTTTGGTAGTGTACTTTGTGTGAAACAGTTCTATAATAGCAGACATTAAGGCTACCTATAGCAGTTTTAAGATTTCAATAGTATAACCACTATGACAGGTCAATGAATAGAGCACTTAATTTTTTTTTTCCTTCAGAATGTCTATTATTTTAACTTAACCACTTGGATGAGTAGATGAATTCTGAGATAAGAACATGTTGTATCTGGGTCCAATAAATACATTTATTCATCAAGCCCATCTTCTAATAGCCATCTTTCCTGGTTCACCACAAGTTGGCACTATATAGATGCCAGTATTTGGTTTGCATTGGAATTCTTCATGAGAATATGATATTCAAATGACTTCAGTTTAAGGGAAGATGGGTAAATTCCACCAATTTTAGATGTCTTTGTACTTCAAGTTGTGTGAAAGACAATATTGCCATATCTCATTGAAATTCAGCTGAGTGGGTTTTACATGCTCATCCTGCCTAGAAATATATTCAAAGGCTTTCACTTTAATTATAACCCTGACTAGAATTACATTTCATATGTCCTATATTTAAATTGAATTCACTTGAAAATGAGGAGGCATGATCCTTTGTTTAACTAAGGTGTACTACTGCATTTTCTTAAGGGGAAAAACCATAATGTGGTGACCTTTAAAACAAATCTCTTGGGTTTTTATTGAGACAGTAAAAGTATAGTACAGTACATAGCACAGGGCTTTCTACCAGGAATGGTACTCTTGTCTCCTAGTCTAATAAAAAATTAAGGTTTACATATATCTTGAAAGAGTTTTGTGGAATTTTTTTAAAGGACCCACAATCCTAGAGTATATTTTATTTATACAGCAGCCAAATCTCTCCATGTTCTTTTTGACAGAATTCTAGCTATGTCTGGATAATGTTGATTTTAGTAAAACATTCTGTCTTTCAGCTAATGAAAAGTGAGCTAATGGTAATATATTCATCTGGAGAAATCAGGGTTTTCTGTCTCAAAGCTGCTATTGATGTTGGATTCTTTGTGATAATCATGTCCATAGAGGTTAAGAAACAGGTATTGCTTGTTCTAGAGATATACTGTACAAACAGTATTTTTAAAGGCAGGATAAATATCTGAAATGGTACAAATTTCAAATCCCTGCCTGTTTGTATGTTTTTAATTTATTTTAACCTCTTGAAGGACTTGGAACTTATACACTAAACAGAGAAGGAAGGAATACTTCTGTGGTTGAAGATACATATAGTATTTATGTCATGTTCTCTTGCTAATGAGTCCTTTGAGAATAGTTCTATTTTAAAAGGTGTAATGCATGTCTATTACTGACATTTTCCCTAAGTTAATGAACAGTCCTATGGGGCATCTGTCCCTCCTGGGGAACAGATAATCCTATTACTGTTAATAAGTTACACAGGAAAAACCAGAAGTAGAATATTCTCTCTTGTTTAATAATGAAACCTATGCATTTTTTCAGAAAATGGCATTCATTACCCAAAAAACTAATATCCACAAATCAAAAGTCATACCTAATTTACTTAAGACTAATACAATAAAACATGTACATGATATTTGTGGGGGGTGTCTGCTAGGGGATTGGATTATAAAAAAAGAAGCTTCTTCTATAGAAACAGATCTGTCTCTTCTTCCCTCCCCATTCCCTATTCCTTCTGAGTCTCATTCCCTCTTTCCTGACAATGAGATACCATGTGATTCAGGAAATATAGAATCTCATAGAAGATAAAACAGAAATGATGTGGTCAAATCTATACAGGAAAAGGAGCCCCCAGTACAGCATACCTAACAAGTTATCACCCAGTTCTTACTTGAACATCTCCAAAGATGGGGAAATCAATTTCTATCATTACCATGATTTTTCCTTTTGTTATTTTGACCATGGCCATGAGAAATGTCTGTGTATATCTCAACAGAATTTGATTTGTGACATCAGTGCTGCAGAAGTAGGAACAGAGAAGTACAGCAATGGTCACATATACCCACCCATTCACATTACATTCCTTCCACTACCTCCTCTCTCCCCCCACTTTTGTGACCCATGTCCAATATTATTTCATTAACTTCACTGGATAAGCAATGATTCTGGGACAGTCATTGCAATGTTCTTCATAATCATCTAGCCCTACATTGCAGTGAAAAAAAATAACAACACATTAAAATGCCCTTTTATTTTAAAACCTTTTAAGAAATGTTTTCTCAAAGTACTTTTTTCTCCAACACACACACACACACACACACACACACACAACACACGGACCTATATGCATAATATTCCAATTGCTTTTGGTTCCCCTAAGTTTCCCCTAAGTAGAAATAGACCTGAAAAATACAATTTGAATTATTTATTTATAATGAAAACTTCATTGTTTTTTGCTGTATTTTCATTCGTTTTGTGTGTTTGTTTTTAAGCATTTCTAGAAAAAGCCACATTATAATCTGTGAGAGTTTTCACTTCTTCCCAACTCCTATAATGATTTATTGTGTGGTCTTCAGTACTATCTTCAGTATTCAAAAGACTTATTCAAAATTTGAGATCTTTTCCCCAGTACATGCCAGCAATTCTCCCCTCTGTAAACACTGACCTAGCTGAAGAGGAGAAAGCCAAGGGAAAAAAGTGACAGGGTGATTACTTTTGACAGAATTTTCATTCTGATCATGGCTTGCAAAATGGGGACATTAAGTTCAATTTCTGTTAAATGTATCATTTGAGGGTAAATGTCATAGAAATTTAAAGTTTTTATATTAATCCACTTACACAATGTCAAAACTAATAACTTCAAATCAAACAATTTAATAAAATACTTCCTTAGGCTAATTCTATTTGAATTTATTTGTTTTCCCCTTCAAATACCCCCACCTCCATTTTACAAATTTTTACTATATTGAATGCCAGCATCCTTGCCATAGAAACATATGTTATGTCCTTTTTCCCCTACTCCTGCATTCTACTCAGCTCATTAAAACACTTTAAGTGAAATATAATGGGTAAGATTTACCCCATGTCTCAGAAAAGAAATGCTACTTTTATAGCTATATTTTTTATAGCTTAAAGAATATGCAAAAGGGCTTGCATTGAAGAACTATATGTATCTTCCATTTCCATTTTGAAATTGCAATCTGGACGCTGGAGGGTGGATACCAATCAGTATATGCTATTCAACATTCTGTTGGGAAAATGAGCCTTCATCAAAACATATCTGAAGTAGGTGGGGAATCCACCCTGTGGAGAGAAGAGGCCCTATGGCCTGCATTACTAAGACATGCTCAGTCTTTCTTCCCCACACAATAGAGAACTAAGGAGAGCATGAACCATCATTATGTGCTATCTATCATTACAGCTATAAAACTAGTCCTTACACAACCGTCTGTAATTATATAATCCAGTAGTCAGAAACATAGAATTCATTGCCATAAGGTGTCCAACTTTCCATCTTAAAATCAACATTTGTACAGAATCCACCATGAACTCTATGTGCCAGAAAACTGGCAAAATCTGTATTCCCTAGACATGAGATTCTATATCCTGCCTCAATTCCTGATCTGTTCTTCCATCTTATTTCTGCCTCATTGTATCTCTAACTTCCTTTAAAGAACATTTCAGGTGCCACTTCCCACTTTCCCATCTTATCAGCTGGTGTGCTGCCCTTTGCCCCCAGAATTAATTCTTATTACTTTGAAAGTTTAATGGGGATCTGGTGAATGCAACCTCATCCATGTAGATGCAAATGAGCTGCTTCCAAAAAACTCATGATCACATGTAAGGGAAATGATTTGGAGAAACCTAGGACCATAAGTAGACATTCCATAACTAGTCTCAGTCAACTAACCATGTGGTAAATGGGGAAGCTCTTTGACTGGCTACAGAGCTTCTGCCATGGCTCTCTTGCTCCAGTTCTTTTAGCTGCTAATTTTGTATAATATCTGGTAAGATAATGTAAGGAAATAGGCTTTAAGATCTTTTCCACATTGATGCCATAGGGCTCCAGAGAAATAAGCCTTGTTCCTTTGACACTGCATTTTTTTCACTTTCTAGTTGAAAGGAATAGAATCTCTTTACCTTATGAGGCCAAGAAGAGATAGAGTGACTTGTTTGTTGTCACACAGACAGTAAGTAGCAGAGCCCAGATTGAAATCTAAGTCTTTCAACTCTTAATATCATAGACTTTCTACAGTATCACTCTCTCTCTCTCTCTCTCTCTCTCTCTCTCTCTCTTCTCTCTCTCTCTCTCTCTCTCTCTCTTTCTCCTCTTCTTCTGACTCCTTCCAATGTTTTTCATGGAAACTTCTGTTCTTCAGCTCATACACCCCACCTATGTACCTACCCTACCCTTTGTTACTTCTTTTAAAATATTTTCATTTCTTGCATTCACAAAAAAGGATGTCTTCCAGAAGCCCCTGCCTTCAAGTAGCTCACCATGTAATGAGGAAGATAACAAGCAAACAAATATGCAAAAAGAAACCACTTACAGGATAAATCAGAAATAATTAGAAATAATAAGATGGCTCTAGAATTGATTTTCAGGTAAATATTTCTGGTAGAAGATGGGATTTTATTTGTAAATAAAAAGAAGCCAGGAAAGCCAGTAGATGGGAATGAGAAGAGAGAATATTCCAGGCATGGGAAGAGCTGGAGAAAATGACTATAATCATGAGATGGAATTGCTTGCTTGTGGACTAGGGAGAAGGCCAGAGTTGCTGGATCAAAGAATATGTGGTAGGTAATAAGATACAAGAAGACTGGAAAAGTAGAAGTGGCTTACAATATGCAGAGCTTTGAATGCTAAGGAAATTTTGCATTTGATCCTTGATATGACAGGAAGCCAATGAAGTATATTGATTAAGTGGTGCTTCTGGGTAGGGGAGGCAATCATACTATGACCTTTGCTTTACAAAAATACTTTGGTGGCTGAATGGATGGATTGGAATAGATAGAGACTTGAGGTAGGCAGACTCACCAACAAGTTATTTCAATTGTCTAGATATGAGATTAACTAGGGCCTGCCCCAAGTGGTGGCAGTGTCAGAGGAGACAAGAAGGCATGCTCAGGAGCTATAGTGTCATATAAGGGGACAGGGCCATAAAATAGTAAGGAGTCAAGGATGATACCTATTCTAGGATGCAAACTTGAAAAGCAGGGAGGATGGTTGTTTCCCTTTATAGTAACAGGGAAGATAGGAAGCAATAAAGGTTTAGGAGAAGAGACAATGTGTTTTGTGTTGAAAATGTGGAGTTTAAGATGTTTACTAAACATCCAGTTTGAGATATAGGAAAGCAGTTGGAGACATGAGTTTGGAGATCAGTACAAAAGTTAGTTGTTAGAGGTTTTAAATTGGAAAATTTGAGAATCATCAGCCTAAAGACAGTAATTAAGTCCATGGGAGTCAATAAGGTCACCAAGTGAAGTAGTATATAGAGAGAAGAGAGCCCAAGATAGAACTCCATGGTATATATATATACAATTGGAGGAATTAGGATCCAGCAAAGGAGACTGAGAAGGAGCACTCTAATGTGTTAAAGAAGAACAAAGAGAGTGGTCAAAAAGAAAAATGGTGACTGAGAAACGTTTTTGGATTCGGCAATTAAGAGATCATTGGTATCCCTGGAGAGAATAGTTTTGGTTGAATGATGAGATCAAAAGCTAGATTATAAGTGGTTAAGAAGTAGCGTGAGGAGAAAAACTGGAGACATTTATTATATACAGTCTTTTTGAGGGATTTAGCTTCAAAGGTCAGCAGAAATTTATGAAATTCATTAGGAGAGATAGAAATTTCAAATGAGAGTGCTTGGAGGATGGGGGTACATGAACATATTTTTATTCAGTAGGCAATGAGTCAGTAGACAGGAATAAACTGGTAATAAATGATGGAGAAGTGTGGAGCACAGCCAAGATGGCAGATACTAGAAACCCAAGTGAACTCTCTAAATATTCCCCTCCAAACAACTTTAAAATAATACCTCAAATCAAATTTTGGAGTAGCAGAGCAAATAAATGGTCAGAGGGAAACATTTTTCTAGCCTAATAAAACTTACGAAGTCAGGAGAAGTTTATAACATTGGGTACAACTGGCACTTATTGACAACTCTATTGTCTACACAACAGTTCTGGATTGCAGTGCTAGGGTGGAGAGGAATACTGGAGACTTGTCACAAGGGATCAAGGCCCTGGTCAGAGTTCCAAGGCAAAGATAGTGCTAGTATTTGTGGCTGCAGGAGACCAGGGGCCCTTTCTGGGTAAAGACCAGAGTGTAGACTAGAAGAGTAGTGACCATATCTCAACCAGCATCATCTCATCTTGGAAACACCAAAAATTTTGAGACCCCCAGAGCTAGTTCTGAAAAACAGCAGTATGAAAAAGCCTCATGCTTAGGAAAGTGTCTCCCCACTCCCAGGTGGACAAAGCCCAAAGTTAACATACAGTTCAAAGTTAAGAAATAGGCAGGAAAAATAAATAAATAATAAAAAAAGAATTTGACCATAAAGAACTATTACAGTAGCAGAGAAGATCAAGAAACAAACTCAGAAAAAAGACGACAAAGTGAAAACATCTAAAATCAAAGCCTTAAAGGAAAAATGTTAATTGGACTCAAGCCCAACAAGAATTCCTGGAAGCTTTTTTTTTTTTAACAGATAAGTAATAGATGAAAAATGGGAAAGGTAATGAGAGTGATGCTAGAAAATTAGAAAAGAGAGCTAGTAAATGAGGCACAAAACAATACTGAAGAAAAATAACAGCTTAAAAAAAAGAATTGGCCTAATGGCAATGAATGGTACTGAAGAAAATAATTCCTTAAAAATTAGAATTGGGCAAGAGGGGAATGAATGACTCAATGGGACATCAAGAAAAAATGAAAACAATGCACAAAGAATGAAAACATAGAAGAAAATGTAAAATAGCTCATCAGAAAAAACAACTGACTTGGAAAACAGAGGAAAGATAATTTAAGAAGTATGGGACTACATGAAAGCCATGATCAAGAAAACAGCCTAGAAATCATATCTTGAGAAATCATCAAGAAAAACTGCCCTGTTATTTGAAATCCAGAGGGTAAAGTAGAAATTGAACGAATGCACCAATCACCTCCTGAACGAGATCCCAAAATTAAAACTCCCAGGAATACTGTAGCCAAATTCCAGAACTCCCAGGTCAAAGAGAAAATACTTCAAGAAGCCAGAGAGAAATAATTCAAATATTGTGGAGCCACAGTCAAAATCACACAAGACTTAGTGGTTTCCACACTAAAGGAACAGAGGGCTTGGAATATAATATGCTAGAAGGCAAAGGATCTAAGAATACAACAAGAATAACTTTCCCAGCAAAACTGAGTATAATCCTTCAGAGAAAAAAAAAGAAATGGGCATTTAACTAAATAGAGACTTTGAAATATTCCTGATGAAAAGACCAGAGCTGAATAGAAAATTTGACATTCAAACAGACTCAGAGGCATAAGAAAGTAAACATGAAAGAGAAATCATAAAGGTCTCAATAAAACTATACTGCATACACTCCTATATGAGAAGATAATAATGTATCTTTTAAGAACTTTATAATTATTAGGGCACATAAAAGGAGTTCACATAGACAAAGGGCATGGATATGAGTCAATTATGTTGGAATGATCTCCAAAATAAACAAAGGGGTGAGAAAGAGTTGTGCATTGGGAGAAAGGGGAAGTGAGAGATAGAACAAGGAAAATTTCTCATGTAACAAAAAGTGCAATAAAGAGCACGAGACAGGGAGGAGAATAGGGGTTAGTCAGATGATGCTTGAATGGCAAATCTTTATTTGTAGATACAACCCACACACATACTCAGCTGTACACAGAAGTGAACTAATCAACAGGGAAACAGGAGGGAAAAGGATGAGAAAAGGGTGAAATGATAAAAAGGACAGATTAAGGGAGTCATTGGTTAAAAGCAAAATACACTTTGGAGGTGGGACAGGATAAAAAGAGAGAGGAGAAGAAATAGAGGAAAATGGAATGAATAGAAATACACAGTAATCAAAACTGTGAATGGGATGAGATCATCTATAAAAGTGAAATATATAGCAGAATGGATTAGAAACCAGAATCAAACAGTATGTTGCTTAGAAGAAACACTTGAAATGGAAAGACCACACAAAGTAAGAATTAATGGCTTAAGCAGAATCTATTATGCTTCAGCTGAAGTACAAAAATCAGGGGTAGCTATCATGATCTTAGACAAAGTGAAAGCAAAAATAACCAAATTAAAAGAGATAAATAGGCAAACTACATTTTGCTAAAAGGTACCATAGATAATGTAGTAATATAAAAAAATACACGTTTCTCTGATAAATTTTTAATTTCTTACTGAGTATAGAACTAAGTCAAATCTAGAAAAACAAGAACTCTTTCCCATTTGATAAATAATCAAAGTTTTCAGAGGAAGAAATCGAAGCTATATATTGTTATAAGAAAAATGCTCTAAATCACTATTGATTAGAGAAAGGCAAATTAAAACAATTTTGTGCTACTACTTCAAATATATCAGAAATGATGAATGCTGGAGGGGATGAGGCAAAAATAGGTACACTAAAGGTGGAGTTGTGAACTGGTCCAACCCTTCTGGAAAACAATTTGGAACTAATGCCAAAAGACTATATAACTGTGCATACCCTTTGACCCAGTAATATTGTTACTATGTCTGTATCTCAAAGATATCAAAGAAAAGGGAAAAGGATCTATATATACAAAAATATTTGTAATAGCTCTTTTTATGTTGGCAGAGAATTTGAAATCAAGGGTATTCTCCTCAATCAGAGAATGGCTGAACAGGTTGTGGCATGTGATTGTGATGGGGTATTATTGAACTATGGGAAATGATGAAGGGGGTGGTTTCAATAAAACATGGCAAGACCTATGTGAACAGATGTGAAATGAAATGAAAAGAACTGGAAGATTATTGTACATAGTAATAGCAATGTTGAAATGATGATCAACCATGAAAGACTTGACTACCCTGATCAATACAATAACAGTTCCAAAGGTCACATGATAAAAAAAAATGCTATCTACCTCAGGATTAACTTTGAGTAAAAATGGAATCATGATTTCCCCACTTCCTTTATTTCTCTTGTTTTTGTATGGTATGGCTAATATGAAAATTTGTTTTGCATGTTGCCACACATGTAATTGATATCATATTGTTTACCTTCACAGTGGGTGGGGAAGGTGGTGGGAGAGACAGAGAAAGAATTTTGAACTCAAAGGGCCCTGCTTCAGCCTCCTTCATGGCCATTGGAAGACATTTTTCTCATCTGCCCATTCGAAGGGGAAATCTTCACATATTTGTGGTAGACGGCCTCCTAACTCACCTATGGACCCATTGAATTATCCTCAACCTGGTTTAGCCCTTCTGCCAAGATGGTTTTATTGGAAAGTGGCCACTGCATTTGCTGCAGATTTTTGGAGCCGCAATTACTGAACTACTGAAGCCCAAATCTCAGAGATAATATTTTTTCACCAGTGTCTCTCTTCCCTTGGATATTGTTTTCATTTCTGGATTTGAACCAACTTCCTTTGAAGCATTGCTTGTAGTCGTTTTATTTTGTTGTCCTCTTCTGAGTGTGTTTCTTGGTCTTCCCTGACACTGTAGAAGCTTTTGTTTTGTTTTGTTTTTGGTCATGTTCTATTTTTCATTGTTTGCTTATTTTTTTCCAGCCTATTTCTTGACTTTAAACTTTATGTTACACTTGGTCTCTGCTTACCTGAGGGTGGGCTGGCATTGTGCCAAGCTTCAGGCTTTATTTTTTTTTTGCTGCTGTTTTCAGAACTAGTTCTGGTGGTCTGTAATTTTTCAGTGCTTTCAAAGTGATGTGATCTAGTAGAGGCATAGTCACTACTGTCCTGTTCTGTGCTCTATTTTTAACCAGGAAGGGCCCTGTTCTCTCCTGCAGCTGCATGTACTAGTACTTCTCTTGGCCCTGCAACTGTGACCAGGTGTCCTGCACTCCTGAAGCCACAAATACTCCTCTCTGTCCTGGAACCTTGAACAGTGATCCTAATCTTCTGCAGGTGGAATTTCTAGTGCTCCTCTCTGCCTTGTAACTAACCTGGAACTGTGTCCCAGGAACTAACCAGGAGCTGTGTCCTGAGTATAGGTAGTATAGTTGCCAAACAGTGCCAGGTCCTGCTCCCAGTGCCTGCAATCTCTTTCTGACCAATTATCTGACCCCCTTACCATTTCTGGCCAGAGAGTTCCCAAGGCTCCTGCTGTTTTTGCTGCTCTTGCCACCACCAAGCCCCAGTTCTGCTTTTGCCAGATTGTATACTCCAGGATGGCTGAGACTCCAGTGTCACAGACACCTCTTTCCAGGCTCCTAATTTTTCTTAGGCTGAAAAAGTGTCTCACCCTTACCTTTTTTTGGCTCTGTTGCTCTAGAATTAAATTTGAGGCTACTTTAAAATTGTTTGGAGTGGAATGTTAGAAGAGCTTGAATGGGTTGCTACCTCTACTTCAACCTCTTGGCTTCATCTCTACTCACTTTTCACACTCTCTTCCTTCAACTCCCCAGTGTCATCATGTAATGTTTGGATATTCTGTGAAGGGTTAGTGGAGAAATGCAGCTTACAGTTTTACCCAGTCTGACCACCTTAAATAAGGCTAAGAGGAAGTTAGTTAAAGCCCATGTGTTATCTAAGTAAACCTAAAAAAGGATTTCAGAGGCCTGTCTTTCCTGTTTCATGCTTCCTTCATTGACCAAATATTGACCTCAAGATGTAAATTTTAAGCCTTGGAGGCAGCCTCATGAATCACAAATATTTTGAAGGTCCTAGGTCCATCAAATGGAATTAACTGGCAGTGAGAAAGTTTCTGCATTAGAAGACGGCACAGGTGAAGGCTCTGGACTATGGTTCAAATCCTGGCTCAACCACTTCTGTGATGTTAGACAATTCATTGACTTTCCATGGGCCTCCATTACATATTTTAAAAATTAGGTGCTTAGTCTAAATGGCCTCTAATACTTTCTTTTGTCTCTAAATAGATTACACTATTGTTACTTAGGTTTTCTCTGAGCTCACTCTTCAGGCTGTCTGTTACATTCCTATCTAACCCAGTTCTTCAGTACCATGAAAGGTTTTGAAGAATTTCTGTTCTCTCCCATAAACTAGAGTCCCTGCATCATGTACATCTAATTTTAGAGGGTCAGTTACTTTAACCACAGCTTCATTTAGCACATTTTTTACAAAGAAATATTTGCACGTCCATGCATGATTAATTACCATACATTGACAAATTTCCTTCTAACTCATTTGGCTTTAAACATGAGCCAAAACATAAGCTTCAAGTAAATCTTGCTTGGGGCTGAAGTGGGGCATCAAAGAGACAAAAACAAATATGAAAAACAGAACATAACCCCCTGAATAGAGTTTAGGATCCCCTCATGACTCAATCTGGTCCATATTGCTTGTATCAGCCCAGAAGAAAAGAGCCCCTGTTTTAGATAGTGTTAATTTCTATGAAGCACTTCTTTAAATGAAACTGAAATCTTCCTCCATGCAAACTACAAAACTTAATCTCTCTTACAAGTGACAGTTCTTTAAATATTTTAAAATAGCTATAATTTCCTCCATTGCCTTCTATCCTTCAGGCTAACCATCAACAGTATCTTCAATTGGACTATCTTATTGAAATTTTCTCTCAAATGTGGTGCTTCAAAGAGAAGATTTAACAGAAGTGGTAACACAAGTTAGGTATTAACAGATGAAAATAATATCAACAAGTTGAAGTGGGTAAGGTTGTATTCAGAAGGTTATTAGAGCAGTTTGAACAGGCTAATGGGAGATGATCATTAAATTTTCAGTGTAGATATTTATACCTGAGAAATCACCAAATGCTACAAATCAGTTTTTCATTTATGATTTTTTGATTTCTAGACTTGAGAAAGGGTGCTAGATGGTGCAGTGGATAGAGTGCTGGGCCTGAAATCAGGAAGATCCCTCTTTATGAGTTTAAATCCAGCCTCAGACACTTGTTAGCTGTGTGACTCTGTGTAAGTCACTTAACCCTGTTGCCTTAGTTTCCTCATCTGTAAAATGAGATGGAGAAAGAAATGGCAAACGACTCCACTATCTTTGCCATGAAAAACCCAAACAGGGTCATGAGGAATCAGACATGACTCAAATGAATGAACAACAACAACAATTAAAATAAAAAAAACCTTGAGAAAGTGGTGAAGGAAATGCTAACCATGCAAATTAAAGTTATATGTCTATCACACATACATTTCCCCAATCCCCCCAAGAGGTTTTTTTTTGTTAAATATTTATTAGCACCTTCCTGAGTGTATTCTAGGCACATAGAACAGCATGAATATTGGAAAGGGAGGGACGAATTTTGACATTGGTGAGTAGGCTTGCTAGAGTATAGAGTATGTAAAAGAAAGTAATGTGTGTCAAAAAATGCAGGGGGGAAAACATTGTATTCACAATCAAAAGACCTGGGGTTTGAACCCAGGCTCAATCTCTTAACGGATCTGTGACCTTGGTCAAATCATTTCACTTCTCTAGGCATCAGTTTAGGTATCTATTAAGATGAGGAGGTTAGATTGGATCACTAAGGTCCATTTCAGCTTCAGTATTTTGTGATTCTGATCTTTGCCTTTTCTTTTAGAATCTCTTATGCCATCACCTAAGATCCTCATTATCTGTCCCCTGGGGTTTCTATATGAGCCATGGCAGGCCCCCAGATGTCCTTGGGCCTACTTTAGAAAACACTCCTTTGTCACGCCGAACATTATACAGGAAAGATGAGATTTTGGAACCTCTTGGGATTTTCAAAGCCACAAAGATGAGAATCAATAACAAGATCTCTCAAAGCAGAAACACATTTATAAAATATGCCCAGGTGCTATAAATATAATAAATAAATAAAAATAGAAGAGAAGGAATGGAATCAGATTCATCAGTCTGTGGCCAAACCCAAAAGGAAAAAAAGGCAGAATCTTCGGTGGGACAGACACAAAATATAGGTAAAATAAACAGAAAATGAGAAAATAGGTGGATGTAGAAGACGGGTATGCTTGCTATTGATGGAAAGCTTATTTCAGTCTTATAAATTGGAGAAATTATTGAAATACAGTACAATAACAAAAAAGAATGACCTCTTCTCATGCGTCCCCAGTCTTAAAGACCTACTGTTACTCTGAGCAAGTAACAATCTAGAAAGCTAAAGATGCCTGAGGACAGTTTTAACAGAATCACCCAATTTCTCTACTATTCTGATGAAGTTTAGAGGAAGACTACATGTAGTGCTACTTAGAGAACTTCACTATTTCCTAATCAATTTTTTTTTGACATTGTCTACTACACGTCTTGACATGTACTATCTGAGCTCAGACAATGGTAAATTTCTGAATTGGGAGACCTAAATGCAAGGCATATGAAGGGACACGTCCTCCATCTCTCTTAACTAAAATAAGCAGGCGCTATTATATGTCTTGTCATTCAACAACAAGTATTTATTGAGCACCTACTGGGCAGAATGCTGTACTTGGCACTGAAATGTGGAAATCTAGGCTATGCCAAGAATAACGAGAAAATGGACCCTGCCAGTTAAATGAAAACAAAGCAAAATTTCTAGGCAATGTGCAGTTAACAATCTCATGCTTCATAAACATATTAGTAAGGGATGTGAATTTGTCATAGGTTGGCTGTCCTTCATAAATGAAAATGATGTTGCTGACCCATCAGAAAGAGAGAATGTACTTTGAGTAGCTTTTCAAGTCATTGTGATGAATTGATATGGTTCTTGTCTCTCCTCATTTACATCCAGTGGCAGGTCTTTCTAAGTTAGTTGGTGGGAGTTAAAATATAGTGCGCAACTATGGGATAGTCTTCTGTGTATAAATAATTCAAATTTCCATAGTGTTTTAAGGTTACATAATTCTCTGCTGCAATTCTGTAAGCTGGATAGAACATGAATTATCACTCTCATTTTATACATGAGGAAACTGAGCCCCAAAATTTGTCCACAATTACATACAAAGTAAGTGGAAGAGCTGGAATTCAAAACTTTGTCTTTTGGATTCAAGTTTTGACATTCTTGCTGGTAAAAATTACTGGCTTTCATGTAATATTAAAATGTAAAGTTAATTAAATAGGTGTCAAACCCCAAACAGTAGTATGATTAGTTTTATTATCTATTATCTGAGAGAGAAAGATTGAGGGAAGAGAGGAGGGAGGGAGAAGAAAGAGTAGAAAGAAAGGAGAGGCATAAGAAAGAAAGGGAAGGAGGGAGGAACAGAGAAAGAGATAGGGGGACAGATACAGAAAGGCACACAGAAAGAGACAGACAGAGAGAGAAATATAGAAAGACAGAGAGAGACAGTTGGAAACAGAAGAGTAGGAGAGACAGATAGACAAGTAAGGGAATTCATGGGCCATTTGGGCTTCTCTTCCTGAGAAGGTGGAACCAGGAATAGTTTTGTAGAGTCTCTAAAAGAAATTTCTGTCTCATGTAGCCACCATGGGTACACCAATATCCATCACATTTTGCTTCCTACAAAAAGATGTTCATGGAAGAATTCAGGAAAATGTGTATCAAATAGAAGTGATTTTTTTAAAATTTTGAATGTTGAATCCCAATTTGGAAGAGGATCAATCAACCTTCTCTTCTGGGTCCTACCTTCTCTAGAAGCCTAAACAGTGCACAGGATTTTGTTTTCATTTCTCTTTGGTGTAGATAGTTGCCTGGTGCATTGTCCTCTCTCTTTCAGCTCCAGCCCTAAACTATTTTGCTTTAAGGCTTTAAGGCAACACATTCTCTCTATGTCTTCTTTGTAGGTCTCATGGGATACCTTTCATGCAAAAGCAGATCCATATATATATAGATAGATATAGATATAGATATAGATATAGATATAGATATAGATATAGATATAGATATAGATATAGATATAGATATAGATATAGATATAGATATAGATATAGATATAGATATAGATATAGATAGATATAGATATCGATATAGATAGATATCGATATAGATATCGATATAGATATCGATATAGATATCGATATAGATATCGATATAGATATATAGATTATATATGGATACAGATATATAGACATATATAGACACACACGTATATACACATATACATATACATACACCACATACAAAAGCATACATATATATGTGTATGCATATACATATAAGTGTGTGTGTGTGTGTGTGTGTGTGTGTGTGTGTGTGCGTGTGTATCCTGAAGGTCTTGCTCTCATCATCAAGGAAAAAGGGGATTACAGTTTTTTATTAGAATATGCCTCTCACATGTATAACAGCTAGCCCTGTGCATGTCATGGTTCCTTAAAACATTTCAACTTCATTTGATTTAAAAGCAATATCTTTGTTGTGGTCTATATGTTATCCATTGCTGAGAACCAAAGTTATGAATTTACATGGAGAAAGTTAAATCTTAATGTCTTCCCAATACATCCCTTTCTTTAAAAAATGCACCTTTTTTTTTTTTTAATCCTAAAGCAATTTTATTAAGGTTGTGCATTTCTTTTTTTCTTCCAGAGAGATATTTTGCTTTAAAGTTCAATGCACAATCCTGGCTTGATGACTGCAACTCTAGGTGACTATTTAAGCAAACAGTATCAGGTTCATGTTTTGAAGAATGTGAACTTTTGTTAATTGGGGAAGATTTAACAATATTCTCATTTAAGGTTGTATTTTAATAGGTTTCTCATGAAAGCAGCAGCATCTCATGGAAAGTTGGTTTGGTTGTAAAAAAAAAAACAAGCAAAAGACAATATATATCATGTAATAAATAATTCCAATAAGTAGAATTTCAGTGGCACACAGCCCATTAGTAATATGCTTTTCTCCTGAAAACACAAGAATTTGGCTTATGCTCAGTTCTCCTTAATAAAATGAGAGGGATCTTTAGGTCTCATGAGGAACTTAGAATAATAAGACATAGAATCTAGGATATTTTTTTACTATGATTAACAATAATAACAAAATGTAATGAACCCAATCTCAGGTTTCTAACAATCAACACAATTACAATCACTTTTCAGGTAGTTGCCAGCACCATAAAAGACTTAATTATATAGTTCTTCAAAATGTTAGTACCACTCTGGAATGAAGGAGTTCTCCCAAACCCAAGGTGAAAAAAGAAGTTAGGATCACTCAAACATTGGACCTCTACCTTGGCCCTACACAATCTACTCATGGTACCAGTGAAGTACATACTTGCTATTTCTTATAATGATTTCTTTCGTTGTTATTCATTGGCTCTTCCTCCTCATTCCAGGAACTGATCTGCAGGTTTTGTGTAGGAACTCTTCTCATTTAAGAGATTAGATTCAGAGCCACTTGGTCCTCTTTATCTGTTTACTCTTCTCTATGTACATGTTACCCTGGAATACATATTATTATACACCGCATGCTTCCCCAGCTTGGATTGAACAATCTGTTCTGAGAGGGAGCAATGTATTACATATATTATTTTTTACTGACTTCTTTATTAATTTTTTTATTTCATTTACTTATTTCTTTTTAGTTTTCAACATTCATTATCACAATATTTTGAGTTCCAAATTTTCTCCCCATGTCATCCTTCTCCCCACCCCAAAATGGCATGCATTCTGAATACTCCTTCCACTAATCTGCCCTTCTTTCTATCTCTGACCCCCGTTCTCTTATCCCCTTCCCCTTCAATTTCATATAGGGCAGGATAGATTTCTATACCCCATTGCCTGTGTATCTTATCTCCCCATTACATGTGAAAACAATTTTTTTTAACATTTGTTTTTAAAACTTTAGGTTCCAAATTTGCTCCCTTTCTCCCTTTCCACCTAATCTCATTAAGAAGGCAAGCAATTTGATACAGGTTATACATGTGTAGCCATACAAAATACTTCCATAGCAGTCATGCTGTGAAAAACTAAGCACATTTACCCTCATACTATCGCACCCCCTATTTATTCTATTCTCTCTTTTGACCCTGTCATTCTTTACAACTGTTTGCTTCTGATTACCCCCTGCTCCAATCTATCCTCCCCTCTCTCCCCCCCCCATTTTCCTGTAGGGTAAGACAGATTTCGATAACCAATTGAGTGTGTATGTTATTCCCTCCTTAAGCCAAATCTGATGAGAATAAGGTTCACTTATTCCCTCTCGCCTTCCCCCCCTTCACCTCCACTGTAAAAGCCTTTTCTTCTCTGTTTTATGTGAGACAATTTATCTCGTTCTACCTATCCCTTTTTCCTTCTCCCAGTATAATCCTCTCTCATCCCTTAATTTTATTCTCCAGATATCACCCATTCATCTTCAACTCACCCTGAGCCCTTTATTTATGTATTTTATATATACATACACACACACATCTATATTTATATCTATATCTATCTATCTATCTATATCTATCTATCTATCTATCTATCTATCTATCTATCTAATTATCTATCTATATATGTATGTATATATGTATACACACACATATGTTTCCCTCCAACTTCCCTAATACTGACAAAGGTCTTATGAGTTACAAATATCATCTTTCCATGCAGTATGTAAAAAGTTCAACCTTAATAAGTCCCTTATGATTTCCCTTTCCTGTTTACCTCTTCGTGTTTCTCTTGAGTATTGTCTTTGAAAGTCAAATTTTCTATTCAGCTCTGGCCTTTTCATCAAGAATGCTTGAAAGTCCTCTGTTTCACTGAATGCCCATTTTTCCCCTGAAGGATTATACTCAGTTTTGCTGGGTAGGTGATTCTTGGGTGTAATCCTATATCCTTTGCCCTCTGGAATATTGTATTCCAAGCCCTCCAATCCCTTAATGTGGAAGCTGCTAAATCTTTTGTTATCCTGATTGTGTTTCCACAATACTTGAATTGTTTCTTCCTGGCTGCTTGCAATATTTTCTCCTTTACCTGGGAAATCTGGAATTTGGCTACAATATTCCTAGGAGTTTTCCTTTGGGCATCTCTTTCAAGAGGTGATTGGTGGATTCTTTCAATTTCTATTTTTCCCTCTGATTCTAGACTATCAGGCAGTTTTCCTTGATAATTTCTTGAAAGATGACGTCTAGGCTCTTTTTTTGATCATGGCTTTCAGATAGTCCAATAATTTTAAAATTCTCTCTCCTGGATCTATTTTCCAATGAGATATTTCACATTCTCTTCTATTTTTTCACTCTTTCAAATTTGTTTTACAGTGTCTTGATTTATTAGAAATTCACTAGCTTCCAATTGCTCCATTCTGATTTTAAGGAAGTATTTTCTTCAGTAAGCTTCTGAACTTCCTTTTCCATTTGGCCAATTTTGCTTTTTAAGGCATTCTTCTCCTCATTGGCTTTTTGGACCTCTTTTGCCATTTGGGTTAGGCTAGTTTTTAAGGTGTCATTTTCTTCAATATTTTTTTAAATCTCCTTTAGCAAGTTGTTGACTTGTTTATCATGATTTTCTTGCATCACTTTCAGGTTTTTCTCTATTTATCTTACTTGCTTCTCAAAATCATTTTTGAGCTCTTCCAGTGCCTGGAACTGATTCATATTTTTCTTGGAGGCTTTGGGTGTAGGAGCTTTGACTTTGTTGTCTTCTTCTGCTTGTATGTTTTGATCTTCTTTGTTACCAAAGAAAGATTCTGTGGTCTGACTTTTTTGCACTTTTGTTTACTTATGATCCCAGACAATTACTTGAGTTATAAACTCTTTATTAAGGTAGGGGTCTGCTTGCAATGTGGAGAATGTACTGTCCCAGGCTTTGGGGGTTTGTGCAGCTGTTTTCAGTGATGCTTCTAAATACCTATAAGTTTTCAGTTCTCCCAAGTTGGTATGATCAAGGGTGATATGTTTACTCCTTTCCTGGCCTGTACTCTTATCTATGAGTGACCACAAGCACTCTTTTCTGCCTTGCAACTGGGAGGAGGATTCTCTATTCACCACCACTACAAGCTCCACCAGGACAGCACTCCTCCTTGCCCCAGAACCACAACCCAGAACTATGACCCAGATCCAAGCACTGATAAAGCAAGAGAATCCTGCACCACCAGAGAGATCGCTGCACATCCCCTCTGATCAGCCACTCAATTCCCCCTTAGTCTGTGGATTGGAAGCTCTGGAAGCAGCCAGGGCTGCAGGGTGGGGCTGGGACTACGCTTTTCTCTCACTACAGTCACAGACTTTTCCTACTGACCTTCTAAGTTGTCTTTGGTGTTTGTGGGTTGAAAAGTCTGGAAACTGCCACAGCTGCTTGTGATTCAGTCCTCTGAGGCGTGCTCAGGTTTGCTGAGGCCTGTTTTGCCTGCACATTCATGCCAAACTGCATTCCTCTCCCACGATAGAACTTTCTAATCACCCATCCACGTTGTCTTTGGCTGGAAATTAGTTTCACTCTCTTTTTATGGATTCTGCTGCTCTAGAATTTGTTTAGAACCATTTTTTTTTCACAGACATTTGGAGTGGTTTGGAGTAAAGCTCAAGCAAGCTACTGCTTTCACTCAGTCATCTTGGCTCCTGTCTGACTTCTTAGGTTTTCTGTTTTTCTACAACTAGGCTTCTTCCACTTCTCTGAATAAAATGCAAAGCCACAGTAGAATGCAAGCTATTCCAATGGAATGCAGTTCCTTAAGGTCAAGAGGGTTTGCGTGTGTGTGTGTGTGTGTGTGTGTGTGTGTGTCTGTGTCTGTGTGTGTGATTGTAACTTCTTAACACAGAGCCTTGATTGTTGTGTTAGATTGAAAGTCCAAGAGTGGATCACAGATTAAGTGAATTAGTGTGATTCAATCAAGCAGCATTAATTTTGGTCATAAAAAATCTAGAAAAAGAAAAGGACTTCACAACTTATTAAACATTTTAACATTGCTAAGATAATTTCTCACCTTGTTGAGTAGAAATATCAATGGCAAGAAAAAAGTGTCTATCACTAGGATCAATGAGGAATTTTATGAGTTTATAGGGAAACATTATCAATGCTGGAACAAAATTCTAATCTAAGGGTGCCAATGAGGAACAAGGAAAACGTTTTGCCTAACTCCTACTGACAACTCAATAAATGTAATTTCCAAGATCAACTACCACAGCATGGGAATAGGAAACTAAACAACCACCAATATAACCATGCAAATAAAAATTCAAGAAAGTGAAAGATGATTCAGAAACTGAAATGGAAACAACTACCTTAATTATATGTGATTTGTAGGAAAGACTATTTGTATTTTGTGTATTTGTAACAACTGGAGTAAAGGGCATAAAAGGAAGGAAAGCCCCAGAAACATATATTGCTACAAATACTTAGTAAGGATTATGTAAAATTTTCTTTCTAGTGCTAAGCATTTTGAGATTTATGATTTATACTGTGAAAGTTCTAATGGATCTAAGTACATAATATAAATTATCTACTGAGACATTCACATCCTCCAGAAACATAGATGTAACCACAAGGTAGGTATAAGAAGCACCTTTCAGAGTCTTATTTTCAAAGAAAAACAAATCTAGTTCAGTTTTGCAGTGTCTGTTGCTCAAGGTTTGAGACAATACTTCTCCAATGTCTTTCTTAAAATTGAAATTGCATATTACAGGTAAAGGATAAATGATCTGATAAGACAATATCTTTTCCTCTTTAAAAAATCTTTTAAAAAGGTGTTTTATTATTAAAAGAGAGGTGGAAGAGAGGAGGCCCTCTTGGGAAAAATGTAAACTTTTTGGTTTATTTCAATTAGGCTCATTAAGAAATCAGACAGTCATGGATTTATCCATGCAGATAAGATACCTTCTGCATGATGTGATTTCAAAAGTTCTGGAAAAGGACCTTGCCACTCAAAATATCTCCCAATCAGTTTCCTAATATCTGCAATTCCTTTAAAGAAGAACCAACTTGGGGCAGCTAGATGGCACAGTGGCTAGAGCCCTGGCCTTGGAGTCAGGAGGACCTGAGTTCAAATATGGCCTCAGACACTTGACACTTACCAGCAGTGTGACCCTGGGCAAGTCACTTAATCCCAATTGCCTCAACAAAAGCAAAAGTGAAAGAAGAACCAACTTTTCTTTCCACATTTTGAAGGAAGCCATAAAATTTAGAGACCTTTGGGATAAGATGTTCTTAACCTAGACTTACACTAAGATGTGGCAATGGAGACTAATACTGCTTACTTTACAGCTTTGTTCAGTACTAACCACAGATAAAAATTTTTGACACCATGTGACTTTCAGCAAGTTACTTAACTGTGATCCTCTGTTTCCCCATCTTTAAAATGATAGATTTGACTAAATCATCTCTAAGGATCCTCTCAACTTAAAATATATGGTCCTTGCAAATGCGATAAATCCAGCTTTATGGGGAAGATATGTAACACAGGTAAAGTACATTGAAAATCTCAAAGCACTATGTAATGCTAGCTCTTGTTATTACAATTATTATTGTTAATCACAAATAATCACAAAGTGAGAGCACAGTTGATGCAGCTCAAGAGAAATGTGTTAGAGAATTCAATTCAGTTCAGTTCATTTTAGTTTAACAAATATTTATTACTACCCAACTATTAGTAAGAAATTAAAATTTCATCCAAGGAATGAACATAAGTCATCTTGCCATGCACATGTGTTCTGAACCAAACTTTCCTTTTAGAAACAGTTATATTCAGTAAACCACATTTTATTTTATTTTTATCCCTGCTCTTCAAAAGTCATCAGCCAGGATCCCTTATCTCATCTGCTGTTTATCTTCACTTGAAAATCACTCACACAGTCTTGCACATACAAAGCCTATGCTTTGATAGAGGGGAGGGGTTGGGTAGGCAGAGAGGATGGAAAAGGATATTCATTACATAATCATTTAGTATTAGGAACTCAGCTCATTATCTAAACCAAGTTCCTTTTAGTTTAGTATTCCTACAACCATATGATGACCACCTCCTCTTCTTACTGGTATGTGATGATTCTGGTTGTGCCCATGCTTCATGGTGCTCCATGAACCTCTTCTTTCTCCTACTGCGTTTTTTAGGTAAAATGTCTAGAAAACATAATTAGGCCATACATTCCTAAGAATAAAGTTTTAAGCCATTAAAACTTGTTTTTCAAGAATTTTAACCAATTAATAAGCATTATATCTACAAACTTTATTTTTACTAATATCATTTTATATATGAGATCCTTGTCCAATGACCAAAACATTTAAAATAAAAATTAGAGGAATGAACCTTTTAAATATTAACATTTCACAATAAATTAAACTAAAAGACATAAGGAAGTAGCTACTAAATGAAGGATGGTTCACAAAAAAAATAATGCGTTATGTAAGGCTGCTATTTGGTCTTGTGTTAGTTCAGGTACTTTATATTTTAAGATAATACTCCCATTTTTGTTTTCAGTTTTGTTCACCCATAACTTGTTAGAATATTTTCTAATAGTGCAATTTCCTGTAGTTTTGTTGTGATATCAACTTTTTAATTAAATTTTTTATTTTGTTTTCTGTCTTTTAATCTGATGAACTAAAGGTTTATCAATTTTATTAGTTTTTTGTCTTTTAGGCAATTGGAGTTAAGTGACTTGCTCAGGGTCACGCAGCTAGTAAGTGCCAAGTGTTTGGTCTGAGGCCAAATTTGAACTCAGGTCCTCCTGACTTCAGGGCCAGTGCTCTATCCACTGCACAACCTATCTACTCCAATAAAGAACAGTGGCTTGCCCAAACAAGGACTTGAATCTGGACCCTCAGATTAAAAGTCTGATGCTCCACCAACTGAACTATAATGGCCCTAATTTTTTTTCAAATAATCCACTTATAGCTTTATTTATATATTCTATAGTTTCGTTCTTTTCAACTTATATACTTGTGTTCTAGTTATTATTTACTTAGAAATTGATTTTAGGTTTATGTGTTGGTTTTCTAATTTTCTTGATAACTATTTCCTCTGTTTTTCTATTTGGTTGATATATGTTTGTACATATATATATATATATATGTATATATATATATATGTGTGTGTATGTGTGTGTGTGTGTGTGTGTGTGTGTGTGTGTATACAAATACATGTCGACACATACATATATATAATTTTTTTCTCCAGAGGACTGTTTTAGCTCTATCTAAGGAATTTTGGTATATTATTATCATTTTCTTTCACATAATTATTAATATTTTCTCTGATTTTTTTGGCTCACTAATTAAATAAAAGTATTTCTTTAGGTCTGTATTTGCATTTATCTTCTGTTTTGCCACCTGAACTAATTGCTGTTTTCATTGCATTATGATCTTTAAAGGATTTGCTACTATTTCTTTCATTTTATGTTTGTTTAAACAAATAAGTTTGTTCCCTAGTAAAGAGGAGAGAAGCATGTGGCCAACAACACTCTGGAGTATAGCTCAAACCAAATTAAAATATAATTGTAAAATATTTAACAAAGCAAATAAAAATAATTTGGAAGATAGATAATGCTAATATATGATTTTCTTATCAATATGTGGCCCAATGGGATACTTAGGTATGGTTTAGTAGACCCTTTTTTCGTTTGATTTTGACAACAGTGTTCTAGAATAAAACAATTTTTGGAAAAAATCCATGTGTTGCTGAGAAATACTCTTTAGTAGTACCATTTAGAAGATGCCATAAATCTTTTAGTATTCATTTCTCCCAAAATTTGTTTGGTTTCATATTTCCCTTTTTTGTTTTTCTTTCATTTAGACATAACTAACTGAAAGGATGTGGAAATCATCTGCTAATATTATGTCACTGTCTATACCTTTTTATGACTCAGTTATTTTTTTCCTTTGCACATTTAAATATTAAGGCATTTGGTGGATATAAGAACAGTACTGATTTTTTTTATCTGCAATTTTGTTTAGTTTTGTTTTCAGCAATGGAGTTTCCTTCTTTATCCCTTTTGATAATCTAAATATTTGAGTGTGTTTTGTCTCATAGAATGATTTCCACTTATGTTTTTTATGGGACAGTCACCTGGTGTTTGATATTTTAACTATTCATTTTTTATTCTGTGTATATCTTCATTTTAAAAATCTATTTCTTATAAGACACTGATCGTGGGGGTTTGTTTCCTAATAACACTAATGCGTATATGTTTAGTATAAATATTCTTCATCGTCTGTGTTAATTTTAGTAAAATGTAGTTTCCTTCCTTATCTCTTTTAATTAGGTGTATTTTTCCTCTTGCTTTGTCTAAGAGTAGTATTGCTACTCCTCTTTTTTTTAACTTCAGCTAAAGCATAAGAGATTCTGCTCCCACCCCTTACCTTTACTCTGTGTGTATCTCTCTGCTTCAAGTGTGTTTCTTGTAGGTAACATACTATAGGATTCTGTTTTTTGATCCACTGTTAACTGCTTCCATTTTATGGGAGAGTTCAGCCCATTCACATTCACACTTATGACTACTACCTGTGTAGTAATCCCTCAATCCTGCTCTTCCTCCTGTTTGTCCTCTCTTTCCTTTCACTCTTTCCCTGATCAACAATGTTTTGATTCTATCTAGTACATCCCAGTCTGCCCTCTCTTCTCTCAATCTCCTTCCCTACCCCTCTTTCCTTAATCTCCTCCCCCCCTACTTTCCTGTCAAGTAAGACACATTTCTATATTCAAATGATTGTATATATTTTTCTCTCTTTGAGATAATATAAGAATAAGGTTCAAGTGATGCCCAACTCCTACCTTCCCATCTTTCCCTCCTCTGTAATAATTATTTTGTTTTTTGTTCCTCTTCCTGCGAAATTATTTACCCCATTCTATCTTTCCCTTTCTTCTGTACCCACTGTACTCCTCCTTCTTATCCCTTAATTATTTTTATGTCATTCTCTCAAATTCACCTTATACTCATACCCTCTGTCTATATATATATTCCTCCTAGTGGTACTATTAGTGGTATAATTTATAAATATTGCAAGTATCTTCTTCCCATGTTGGATATGAATAGTTCAGTTGCATTTAATTCTTATGTTTTCTTTTTTTACTTTAGCTTTTTAGACCTCTTTTGGGTCCTGATATTGGAGATCAAAATTTTTGTCTAGTTCTGGTCTTCTTATGAAAGCTTGAAATCTTCCTATTTCATTGAATGACTATTTTTTCCCTTGGAGTAATATGCTTACTTTAGCTACTTAAATGATTCTTAGTTGTAGTCCTAGCTTCTTTGCCTTCTGGAATATCATCTTCCATGACCTCCAGTTCTTAAATGTTGCAGTTGCTAAGTCCTGTATTATTCTGATAGTGGTTCTCCTGTATTGTAATGATTTCTTTCTGGCCACTTGCAGTATTCTTCCCTTGACTTGATAGTTCTGCAATTTGCTATAATGTTCCTTGAAGTTTTTATTTGGGATCTTGTTACTGAGGTGATTGGTGGATTCCTACAGTGCCGATTTTGCCTTCTGTTTCCAGGATATCAGGGCAGTTTTTCTTGATATTGTCTTCAAAGATGTTTCCCAGGCTATCCTTTTGATTATGGCTTTCAGGTAATCTAATGATTCTGACATTGTCTCTCCTGGATCTATTTTCAGGTCCTTGTTTTTCCAGTGAGATATTTTACATTTTCTTCTATTTTTTCCAATACTTTTGAATTGGTTTGATAGATTTATGATATCTCATAGAGTCATTAGCTTCCATTTGCCCAGTTCTAAGTTTTAAGGAATTGTTTTCCTCAGTTAGCTTTTGTACTTCTTTTTCCATTTGGCTAATTGTACTTTCTAGGGAGTTTATTTGCTTATTTGTTAGTTTTGGGTTTTTTATGACATTTGTGATTAGGTTAATTCCTGACACAATGGTGAGCTGATTTTTAATGGAGTTTTATGAAATCCTGAGTCATAGCCAACACAAGATTATCCATGGAAAGAGAGAATATGCATCCTGTTGATCAATACAATCCTTAAGTTTTATAATAGCTCACTTTCTCAGAAGTCCTCAATGACCTTATCATAGTCTTCAAGTTTCCAAAGCACTTTTCATATATATTATCTCATTTAATCATCACACAAACCTTGTGATGTAGATGCTGTTAATTATAACCATGTTCCTCCATTAATTTACTTATTTTTAGTTTTCAACATTCACTTCCAAAATATTTTGAATTCCAAATTTTCTCCCCATCTTGTCCCTCCCCCCACCCCAAGATGATGAGCATTCTGAATGCTCCCCCTAATCTGCCCTCCCTCCTATCTCTCCCCCTCTTTCTCTTATCTCCTTCCTCTTCCATTTTCCTGTAAGGCAGGATAGATTTCTATACCCCATTGCCTGTATATCTTATTTCCCAGTTGCATGTGAAAACAATTTTTTAATATTTATTTTTTAAAATTTGGGTTCCAAATTTTCTCCTTTCCTCCCTTGCCACCCAATCTCATTGAGAACGCAAGCAATTTGATAACAGGTTATACATGTGCAGTTGTGCAAAATACTTCCATAGCAGTCATGATGTGGAAAACTAAGTATACTTCCCCTTATACTATCCCACCCCCTATTTATTCTATTCTCTCTTTTGACCCTTTCATTCTTTACAAGTGTTTGTTTCTGATTACCCCCTCCTCCAATCTGTCTTCCCCTCTATCACCCTCCCCCCAATTTTCGTGTAGGGTAAGATAGATTTCAATAACCAATTCAGTGTGTATTCGCTCCTTAAGCCAAATTTGATGAGAATAAGATTCACTCATTCCCTTTCATATTTTCCCCCTGCACCTCCACTGTAAAAGTCTTTTCTTCTCTGTTTTGTGTGAGACAATTTATCTCATTCTACCTCTCCCTTTCTCCTTCTCCCGGTATAATCCTCTCTCATCCCTTAATTTTATCCTCCAGATATCACCCATTCATCTTCAACTCACCCTCAGCCCTTTATGTATATATGTATGTATCCATCTATCTATCTATCTGTCTGTCTATCTATCTATCTATCTATCTATCTATCTGTCTGTCTATTTATCTATTTTTCCCTCCAACTACCCTAATGCTGACAAAGGTCTTATGAGTTACAAAGATCATCTTTCCATGCAGTATGTAAAAAGTTCAACCTTAATAAGTCCCTTATGATTTCTCTTTCTTGTTTACCTCTTCATGTTTCTCTTGAGTTTTGTCTTTGAAAGTCAAATTTTCTATTCAGCTCTGGCCTTTTCATCAAGAATGCTTGAAAGTCCTCTGTTTCACTGAATGCCCATTTTTCCCCTGAAGGATTATACTCAGTTTTGCTGGGTAGGTGATTCTTGGGTGTAATCCTATCTCCTTTAATCTCTGGAATATTATATTCCAAGCCCTCCAATCCCTTAATGTAGAAGCTGCAAATCTTTTGTTATCCTGATTGTGTTTCCACAATACTTGAATTGTTTCTTCCTGGCTGCTTACAATATTTTCTCTTTTACCTGGGAAATCTGGAATTTGGCTACAATATTCCTAGGAGTTTTCCTTTGGGCATCTCTTTCAACAGGTGATTGGTGGATTCTTTCAATTTCTATTTTTCCCTCTGATTCTAGACTATCAGGCAGTTTTCCTTGATAATTTCTTGAAAGATGATGTCTAGGCTCTTTTTTTGATCATGGCTTTCAGACAGTCCAATCATTTTTAAATTCTCTCTCCTGGATTTACTTTCCAGGTCAGTTGTTTTTCCAATGAGATATTTCACATTCTCTTCTATTTTTTCATTCTTTCAAACTTGTTTTACAGTGTCTTGATTTATTAGAAATTCACTAGCTTCCAATTGCTCCATTCTGATTTTAAGGAAGTATTTTCTTCAGTAAGCTTCTGAACTTCCTTTTCCATTTGGCCAATTTTGCTTTTTAAGGCATTCTTCTCCTCATTGGCTTTTCGAACCTCTTTTGCCATTTGGGTTAGGCTATTTTTTAAGGTGTTATTTTCTTCAGCACTTTTTTAGGTCTCCTTTAGCAAGCTGTTGACTTGTTTTCCATGATTTTCTTGCATCACTTTCATTTCTCTTCCCAGTTTTTCCTCTACTTCTCTTCCTTGCTTATCAAATTTCTTTTTGAGCTCTTCCATGGCCTGGGACCAATTAATATTTTTTCTTGGATGCTTTGGATGTAGGAGTTTTGGCTTTGTTATCTTCTTTTGGGTGTATGTTTTGACCTTCTTTGTCACCAAAGATTCTATGGTCTGACTCTTTTCACACTGCTTGTTCATGGTCCCAGCCAATTACTTCAGTTATAAACTCTTTGTTAAGGTAGGGTTCTGCTTCCAGTACGAAGAATGTACTGTCCCACGTTTTGAGGATTTTGGGCAGCTGTTTTCAGAGACACTTCTAGGGACCTGTAAATTTTCAGTTCTTCCAATGTGGTATATTAAGGGGCAAGATATTTCCTCCTTTCCTGTTCTGTACTCTGATCTATAAGTGACCACAAGCACTCTTTTCTGCCTTGGGACTCTGAGGAAGATTCTCTCTTCACCACAGCCAAAAGCTCCACCTGGCCTGTCCTCCTTCTCACCCCAGGACTGCAACGCAGAACTGTGACACAGATACAAACAAGGCAAGGAAAGAGAATCCTGCATGAGCACCAGCAAAGAGATCCCTGCAATCCACTTCTGATCAGCCACTTGATTCCCCCACTATTTGTGGGCCAAGCTAAGGAAGCAGCCATTGCCCTGGTGCTGTTCCAGGGCTGGGGCTGGGAAGGAAGTTTCTCTCTTACCATGGTCATAGATTTTTCCTACGGAACTTCTAAGTTGTCTTTGGTGTTTGTGGATTAAGAAGTTTGAAACTGCCACAGTTGCCTGTGTTTCAGTCCCCTGAGAGACCTGCTCCCAGTTCACTGAAGCCTGGTCTTTGCTTGCATGCCCATGTAGAACTGCTCTCATTTCCAATCAACTATCCAGGTTGTCTCAGGCTGGAAATTTGTTTCACTCCATGTTTTTGTGGGTTCTGCTGCTCTAGAGTTTGTTTAGAGCCATTTTTTACAAATATTTGGAACACTTCGGGGGAGAGTTCAAGCAAGTCACTGCTTTCACTCTGCTATCTTGACTCCCAGGAGTTGTTTGTTTGCTTGTTTGTTTGTTTGTTTGTTTTTTGGTGGATTTTTTTATCTCCTTTTCTATTTGGCCGGTTCTACCTTTTAAGCAATTGTTTTCTTTTTTCAAAGCCATTGACTTTTCATAATTCTCATCTATCACTCTCATTTGTTTTTCCCAATCTTTCTTCTACCTCTCTTACATTAATTTTAAGCACCTTTTTGAACTCCTTAATGAGTTATTTCTGGGCTTGAGAGCACTTCCCATTTTTCTTTGGGGTTTTGCCCATAGGTATTTTGACATTGTTGTCATCTTCTGAGTTTGTGGCTTGGTCTTCCTTTTACAATAATAACTTTCTACGGTAGCCAGTTTCTTCTGTTGTTGTTGTTGTAGTTGTCGTAGTTGTTGTTGTTGTTTGCTCATCTTTTTTTCTTGTTTTGCCTTTTTTCTTTCTTTTAAATTTGAGCTCTGTTCCCAGGGTAGAAGTAGTCCTCTCTCAGCCTTCTTGTGCCAGGTGTTGCAGGCCCTGGTTGTTTACCTGGTGCTACACTAATGTTACCCTGATGCCCATGGAGGAATCTTGTGGTCTGGTGCTACACTAGGGGAGGTGGGGAGGGTGTAGCTGGCTCTGCTGAAGGTGGTAGGGCTCTGGAAGCTTACCTGGTGCTGAGTTGGGGTTGTAGTGCTAGTGTCTGACATGTGCTTAGACCAGTGATGTGTTTCTGCATTTCCTTGGGACTACACTGAAGTATGTGGTGGTCTGCCCTCTGGCAGCTGCGTATTTGCCCAGGGCTATGCTGAAGCCCATCGAGGTTTGGCCATTAAAGGATGCCTTCTTGCTCAGGGTACACTGAAGCACTTGGTGGTACTAAATGCTGGAATCTTCCCATTTCCCTAGACATGCTGAAGCAGGTGGCAGGGGTGGGGCCTGGGGAGGGATCCTGGTGCTGGTGTTTGTCTGTTCCACTGCACTGGAGATCAGGATCTCTTTTTGGTTTGCTGAAGTGGGGCTTGATACTGGCTTGCTGGGACACTTTCTGTCCTGGACTGCACTCTCCTTTTACCCAAGTGATACAGATCCTTCTTGCCATTCTTCTAAATTTCTTGGGCTAAAATATTTTTTCACTCCATTTTTTTTTTTTTGCTGGTTCTGCTGTTACAGGATTTCTTTGGGGGCACTATTTTATGGTTGTTTGGAGGCAAGTATGAGAGTGTTACTGTGATTTTTTCATCTTGGCTCCTAGAAATCCCCTAGCTTAATGTATTTTTTTTCTTTTTTCCAATATAAATTTATTTATTTTTAGTTTTCAATATTCACTTCCACAAGTTTTTGAGTTTCAAATTTCTCATCCCTCCCCCCACCCCAAGATGGCAGGCATTCTGAATATCCCTTCCCCTGGTCGGCCTTCTCTTCTGTCTCTCCCTCCTCCCTTCTCTTATCCCCTTCCCCTTCTATTTTCCTGTAGAGCAGGATAGACTTCTGTGCGCCATTTCCTGTATTTCTTATTTCCTAGTTGCATGTGAAAACATTTTTTTTCAAACATGTGTTTTTAAAACTTTAAGTTCCAAATTTTCTTCCTCCCTTCCCACCCACCCTCACTGAAAAGGCAAGCAACTCAATATAGGTTGTACATGTGCAGTTACGCAAAACATGTACATAGTAGACATGTTGTGAAAAACTAACTCTATTTTCCTTAATCCTATCCTGCCCTCCCATTTATTCTGTTTTCTTTTGACCCTGTCCCTCCTCAGAAGTATTTGCTTCTGATTACCCTCTCTCCCAATCTGCTCTCCTCTCTATCTCCCCCCTGCTCTCTTGTCCCCTTCTTCCCCTAATTTCCTGTAGGGTAAGACAGATTTCCATACCCAATTGAATGTGTATGTTATTCTCTCCTTAAGCCAAACCCTATGAGAATAAGATTCCCTCATTCCCTCTCACCTTCCCCTGTTTCCCTTCCCACTGTGAGTGACTTTTCTTTTCTGTTTTTGTTTTTTGGGGGAGGTAATTTACCGCCTTCTACCTCTCCCTTTCTTCTCTGAGTATCATCCTTTCTCATCCCTTAATTTTATTCTCCAGATATGACCCCTTAATCTTCAACTCACCCTGTGCCCTCTATCTATCTATATATACATACATACAAGTTTTTTTCCTTCAACTACCCTAATACTGACAAAGTTCTCATGAGTTACAAATATCATCTTTCCATGCAGGAATGTAAACAGTTCAATCTTAATAAGTCTCTTATGATTTCTCTTTCCTGTTTACCTCTTCATGTTCCACTGGAGTACTGTATTTGAAAGTCAAATTTTCTGTTTAGCTCTGGTCTTTTCATCAGGAATGCTTGAAAGTCCTCTATTTCACTGAATGACCATTTTTTTCCCCCAAAGGATTATACTCAGTTTTGCTGGGTAGGTGATTCTTGGGTGTAATCCTATCTCCTTTGCCCTCTAAAATATTATATTCCATGCCCTGAGGTCCTTTAACGTAGAAGCTGCTAAATCTTGTGTTATCCTGATTGTGTTTCCACAGTACTTGAACTGTTTCCTTCTGGCAGCTTGTAATATTTTCTCCTTGACCTGGGAACTCTGGAATTTGGCTACAATATTCCTAGGAGTGTGGATTCTTTCAATTTCTATTTTGCCCTCTGGCTCTAATATATCAAGGCAGTTTTCCTTGATAATTTCTTGAAAGATGACGTCTAGGCTCTTTTTTTGATCATGGCTTTCAGATAGTCCAGTAATTTTTAAATTCTCTGTTCTGGATCTATTTTCAAGGTCAGTTGTTTTTCCCATGAGATATTTCACATTGTTTTCTAATTTTTCATTCTTTTGGATTTGTTTAACAGTGTCTTGATTTCTCATAAAGTCACTGTCTTCCAATTGCTCTATTCCAATTTTTAAGGAAGTATTTTCTTCAGTAAGCTTTTGGACTTCCTTTTCCATTTGGCCAATTTTGCTTTTTAGGGCATTTTTCTCCTCATTGGCTTTTTGGACCTCTTTGCCATTTGGGTTAGGCTGTTTTTTAAGGTTTTATTTTCTTCAGTATTTTTTTGGGTCTCCTTTAGCAAGCTGTTGACTTGTTTTTCATGATTTTCTTGCATCACTCTCATTTCTCTCCCAGTTTTTCCTCTACTTCCTTACTTGCTTCTCAAAATCCCTTTTGAGCTCTTCCAAGGCCTGGGACTGATTCATATTTTTCTTGGAGGCTTTGGATGTTGGGGGAGAGCTCAATCAAGTCACTGCTTTCATTCTGCCATCTTGGCTCTGCCCCTGTTTGTTATTTCTTATACAACAATTTCATTGTCTTCTTCTGGTTGTATATTTTGATCTTCTTTGTCACCAAAGTAAGATAATATAGTCTGACTCTTTTTGCACTGCTTGCTCATGATCCCAGCCAATTACTTGAGTTTTAAACTCTTTGTTAAGGTAAGAGTCTGCTTCCATTGTGGACAGTGTACTGTCCCAAGCTTCAGGGGTTTGTGTAGCTGTTTTCAGAGATACTTGTAGGGACCTGTAAATTTTCAGTTCTACCAAGGTGGTATGATAAGGGTCGAGGTGTTTACTCCTTTCCTGGCCTGTGAGCACAAGTATTCCTTTCTTTCCCATAACTGTGAGGAGGGGTTCCTCTCCACAGCCACTAGAAGCTCCATCATGCCAGAGCTCCTCGTCACCCCAGCACTGCCACCCAGAACCGTGACCCATATCCACACACAGGCAAACCAAAAGATTCCTGCCTCAACACTGGCAAAGAGATCCCTGCAGTCCCTCTCTGATCAGCTACTGGATTCCCCCTCATTCTGTGGGCTGGAAGCTCAGGAAGCAGCTGGCCCCCCCCCCAGGCTCTTGGGGAATGGAGCTGAGACCCTTCCTCTCTGACCACGGACAGAAACAGACTTTGCCCACTGACCTTCTAAGTTGTCTTGGTGTTTGTGAATTGAGGAGTCTGGAAACCTCTACAGCTGCCCAGGATTCAGTCCTCTGAGGACTACTCCAGGTTTGCTGCGGCCTGCGCACCCATGCTGTGCTGCGCTCCCAGCCCGGCGCGATACCCTTTCTGATCAATCATCCAGGTTGTCTTGGGCTGGAAATTTGTTTCACTCTGTCTCTTTTTGGGTTCTGCTGCTTCAGAATTTGTTTAGAGCCATTTTTTATGAGTATTTGGAGGGGGTTGGGAGAGAGCCAATCAAGTCACTGCTTTCACTCTGCCATCTTGGCTCCGCCCCTGTTTGTTATTTCTTATACAACAATAAGTTTACGTATCAAAATTTCTTTACTTTTTCCCCCAATTAATCAACATGACTGTGTTTCCACTTTTTTTTTACTACAGAAAAAGTGTTAATAAACATATTTTCTTGTATATTGAATATTTCTTTTTATTAGTGACTTCCTTGTGACATATGCCTAGAAGTGGAATCTCTGGGTCAATGGCTATGGACATTTTATTTCATTTTATTTACGTAATTCCACATTTTTTTTCAGAGTTATTATACTGATTCACAACTCTATGACCAATGCTCTAGTTTGCCTAACTTCCTGCAACAGCTCTAAAATTCCCCATCATTTGTCATCTTTCAAAAAATATTGTGTGTGTTGTTCAATCCTCAGGATTGTTTTGATTTGCATGTAGCTTATTACTAGTAATTTGGAGCCTTCTTTCATATGAATGTTAATACCTTGCAATTCTTTTAATGTTCTTGTTCAGTTGTGTCTGACTGTTTGGACCCTATTTGGCATCTTTTTGGTAAAGATGCTGGAGTTGTTTGCCATTTCCTTCTCCAGCTCATTTTACAGAGGAGGAAACAGACAAACAAAGTTAAGTGACTTGCCCAGGGTCATATAGCTAGTGTCTGAGGACAAATTTGAACTCAAGTTCCCCTGACTCCAGGGCCAGTGCTCTATCCACTGAGCAACCTAGCTCTCCACATCCCAGGATCAGATAACACATTTTGCTATTTTCAATCACTTAACATTGAAGGAAAAAATACAATGTAACAAATTTTTCGGAGACACAGTAAAGCAGATGGTCTCATCCATGACTGTGAAAAATGATTTGTTATCTCCTAAAGATTACCTCAACTCTACCATCTGAGATCAAATGAATGTCTTTAATTGTTGGGAAAAAAATATTTTGTTACCTCTCCATCCTTGCTGCTCTTGAACAAGGAACACATTCTCATTCGTTAATAGTTCTCACAAAATGCATTCCATATATTACCCTAGAAACCACCCTTTCATGCCTGTTTGATTTTCCTTCCTCCAACTCTCCCTCAACTGTGAAAAGTGTTACTTATCTATTGTAAATGTCGCTGATGGGCTGTGTATTGTAACACGAACCTGAAAAGTTATAAAAACCAAAACTACTTTCAGAAGCAGAAGCCAGCAGACTTCCTTAGCATGCTTTTTTTTTTTCAGTTTGGTTACACAAGTTATTTTATACAAGATTACACAAAAGGTTACACAAGCTTCACACAGTTACAGAAGTCAGAATTTCTAGCTTGTGGGTGAGATTCTACTCTTCAGAAACCCAGGGCAGAATATCCCCCAACAACATATTTTTGTTTCTTCATTTTTCGTGTGTGTCTGACTCTTTGTGATCTTGTTTGGGGTTTTCTTGGCAAAGACACTGGAGTGGTTTGCCATATACTTCATCAGCTCATTTTATAGATGAGGAAACTGAGACAAATAGGGTTAAGTGACTTGCCTAGGGTCACATTGCTAATAAGTGTCGAGGCCATATTTGGACTCAAGAAGAAAAGTCTTCCTGATTCTAGGCCTAGCACTCTATCCACTGTACCACCTAGCTGCCCTTCTGCCCTCAACAACACATTAGTAAGAATGATTTCTTGTACTGCTTTCTATCATGAAAGTTAGATGAAAGGGCACTGAGTTGTGTCTCATGGTCTTGGAAAAGTCACTGTACTTCTCTGGGCTTTCTCAGGGAATATTCATGATGCCTAAGTTCCCTTCCAGCTCTAAAGTTTAACAATATATAAAATAGTAAGAGGGTAGTTAGGATCTGGTGAAGAAAAATGTCCTGGAACATTGGTCATTTAACAGAGATTTGACAAGGGCCTGGACCTGGAGTTATAGTAGAGATGCCAAGGTACCAACATAAGAGCCTTGGGCAACTGGAAGGGCATTTCAAAAATAAACCGTCAATTTGACAATTTTTCCTGGGGCTGGCTCTGATACAAAGAACACAAAGGACACTTTAAGACCGTATGCTCCCTGCCAAGTGCTGAGGGGATAATAAGATCAGCATATTTCAGGTTATAAGGAGTATCATAATTAAAGAATAAAGCTTATTTTTACATTTTGCAAACTTACTAAAAATAGAAAATAGCTAAAAGAATGAGTCTGGGGATGTTCAATTTCAACATCTTAAGATATAAAAATAGCCCATTTATGCTGTTATCTTTCTGATTATGACCAAACTCTTCTCATTTATCTTAAGAATTTGTTCTTCAACTTTTTGCCTTACTTTCAAAATTTTGAAAAATCAATTCAAACAAACACCAACCAAGCATTTTTTTTAAAAAAGGGCATTTATGGTGTATTGGGGAGTTAGCATATTAGTACAAAGCTCTGTGTTCAGCTTAGCAATTAAATTCAAATGTGTTTGCATCCAGAACCAGGACCACAGAAAAACAGCTGCAAATATCCTTACAACTTTTAAGGATTTATGTCTCTGTTATATACAGAACATGAAAAACACCTGCTTCAGCTGCTACCTACATAAAAAAAAATCATAGAAATGCTCCATTATGCTGACATGATTCTGGAGGAAATATGGGCCTAAGTTCACATAAGTTTCACAGTTCTAACATGAATACCAGATGGAGATTCTTCTCGATGTCAGCTGTTAGAGCTGCTTCTCTGAAGAAAGCTATTCTCTGGTTCCCAAACATATGCTTCAACTATCATTAGTAGCTATATTCAATACAATTCAATTAACTTCAACAAACTTTAGTCAAGGACCCAATTTTGCAAATTATCTACTGTGCTAATTTTTGGAGATAAAAAGAATAATGGAAACATTTCTTCCCCTCAAACAGCTTACGTTCAATTAAGGTGGAAGGTAGATAAACCACACACACAGAGAAAAACAAAATGAGAAGTGCAAAAACTATAAAAACCTGGCTGGTTGGGTATGTGATCTGAGCCTTGAAGGAAACTGGGAATTCTAAGAGGCAGAGGTACAAAAGATGAACATTCTATGCACCAGCAGCAGTCTGTGCAAATGGGAGATGGGATGTACAAAAAGAAAGAACACTTGGCTCCCATTAAAAAATTTTATTGAGGCTTTTTTCTTTCTCACATCAGAGTCATTTCCCAATATACTGCCCCTGCCCTGACAACAGAAACTTTCTTTGCAATAAAGAAAAACAGTTCAACAAAACTGACTTGCTGTATTCTCCAAGGAATGGAGTGGGGGAGAAGGCAGAGTAAGGTCCTCTCCTCTTCTCTCCTCTTCCCTTCTCCTCTCTCTCTCTCTCTCTCTCTCTCTCTCTCTCTCTCTCTCTCTCTCTCTCTCTCTCTCTCCCTTGCTCTCTCTCCCCCCTTACTCCTTCCCCCATTTCTCTGTTTCTGCATCTATCTCTGTTCTTTCTCCTCTCTCTGTATGACATGCATAAGAATGTATACATATGTATATATGTATACACACATATACATACATGTATACATATCCATCCATACACACACATTGAGAATATGTCAATTATGAAGGCTCTTAGGTAAAATTTTCAAGTACAACAAGTTATTACTGATCTCAGTTCCTTTAAAGATGCCACAAAATACCAGTTTCTGAGATTTAATCAGGCACTAGGTACATTATTCAAACCAAGCAATCAAGATGGAGGACCTGGAGGCCAAAAAAAGGACTGGTGGCAATAATAAATGATGACAACCATGTGCTCCTGTATCTGAATTGAGTGCATTATAAAAAAAGTAAAGACAAACTTCAAGGACAACTGGGGCCTTTGATTTGGCAAAAAGTGACCTCTTTCTTACTAGAGGTGTTTTCATCATAGCTCCTTTGTTCTCTATTTTTCTTCTCTTTTACACTGGTTGATTGGAGAGAACCTGTTCTAGTCCTGTGCTTTATTAGAATTATATGTCCTTTGCATCAGACAGTTTTTGAGAAGAGCAAATGTGGAGATTAGTTAGGCAATCTTCAGTTGCTTTTTATTACGTGCCATTATTTCACTAATAATCATTCTTGGTCAAGAGTTCTTAAACTCTGTGTGAGTGAGTGAGTGAGTGTGAGTGTGTGTGTGTGTGTGTGTGTGTGTGTGTGTGTGTGTGTGTGTGTGTGTGTGATGGACCCTTCTGGCAGTCTGGAGAAATCCATTGGCCTCTTCTCAAAATAACGTTTTTAAATGCATAAAATAAGATACTTGAAATTAAAAAGGAAAGCAATTATATTGAACTACCATTATCAAAATTTTAACAAAAAAAAAGTTTATGGTAAGAACCTCTTTTCTAGAGGCTACTTAGTGAAATGAATAGTGAACCTACCAGAAGCATACGTGGTGAGTCATTTAACCTCTTATTTTCCCAGGAAACTCTCTAAAACTCTAAGGCAGAGCAAGTTCTGATCTGCATTGACAGAGGGGAATTTCCTACAGGGAAATCTCAGGTTTAGTACAACAACAACAAAATGCTCAATATTATAATATTGTTATCTACCAAAAAGGGCTATCTGGTGTAGATAAAGGAATATTTGGGCAAAGGCTTAATGGGGAATCAGTTTTCTTCTTGTTTCCCTAGGATGCTTTTAGCAAAACAAGTATTGAATGCAAAGTTCATTAAGTTATATTTCTTGCACAAATATAATTCCTCGAAGGTGGTGGTTGGAAAGGAAGACCCTAATAGACTCAGATTTAGAGCCAGAATACTTCTTAAAGGTCATTTAACCTAACCCTCTGGTCTTACAGAAGAGGAAAGAGAGTCTCAGAAATTTTAAATGATGTGCTCAAAGCTACACATAGTAAATGGCAGAACTGAGACTTACAAACTAGTTCTTCTGATTCCAAATCCTATATCCTTTTCTTCATACTATACATACCATACATAGCCCACATTATATCAAATCCCCATACTAATAATGTGGGGGAAAAGGTTCTTTGTTTGCCCCTCTTCCTTCTCTACATTCCCTTGCAAATCCCATTCACTATTTCATAATCTAGTGTTACCTTTCTGCAAATGATTCCTGACAAAATAACTCTCTTTAAAAGGGTTTTATTGACAAATTTTGTTTTCACATTACAAACATTTGTAGATTATCTCTGCACTAGGAGAGTTCTCTTGTAACAAGTAATACAATTAAATAAAATTAACAATAGAGTAACTTCATCTGAAAGCGTAAGCAATATTCCATATCTATATCAAGTAGTCACACTCTGTTTTGAAACGAATAGAACTGGGGGCAGGTAGGTGGCACAGTGGAAAGAGCACTGGCCCTGACGTGAGAAGGACCTCAGTTCAAATCTGACCTCACACCAAATACTTGACACTTACTAGCTGTGTGACCCTGGGGAAGTCACTTAACCCCAATTGACTATAAAAAAAAAGGAAAGAAATGAATAGAAGTCTATTTTTTCCTACCTTCCTGAAAGAGAAAAAGAAAAATAAATTCATTAAACAAATAAGCATATTGATTCAAAACAAAATCCTCATTCACTATATATGTATACATGTGTATGTCTGGTTGTGTGCATGTGTGTGTGCTTGTATCTGTATGAGACACATGCTTCATTCTGCACCCTGAACCTAACACCTCTCTATCAGGAAGAGGATAATGTGCTTCATCATTAGTTCTCTGGAATCATGGATGATCATTGTATTGACCATTGGTCTTACAATTTATTGTATCATTACAATGTGTTATTATTGAAAGTTTTCTCCTGATTCTCCTGATTTCATTCTTCATTAGTTAATAAAAGTCATCAAATTGCTTATATTTGTAATATACTTTAGTATAAATTATTCTTCTGGTTCTGCTTACTTCATTCTGGATCATTTAATAAAATTCTTTCTATGTCTTTTTTTTTTCTTTTTAATCATCTATTTCCTCTTTCCTTATGGTATCATGGTGGGACAGCCAGGTGGTACAGTGGATAGAGCACTAGGCCTGGAGTCAGGAAAACTCATCTTCAAGAGTTCAAAATCTAGCTGTGTGATCCTGGGCAAGTCACTTAACACTGTTTGCCTCAGTTTTCTCATTTGTAAAATGATCTGGAGAAGGAAATGGCAAAGCACCCCGGCATCTTTGCCAAGAAAACACCAAAAAAGGTACAAAGAATTGGACATAACTGAGAAACAATTTGATAACAACAAATAGTATAATGTCTGTCACATTTATATGCTTTGTGTATTCAACCATTCCTCAATAGATCATTCCATGTTTTGTGTTTGCTTTGTGTTTTGACACTGCAATAAGGGCTGATATAAATATTTTGTGCAAATATGGGCCCTTTTCTTATTGTTTTAATCACTTTTAGGTATAGGAATAGCAGTGGTAATGCTGGTTAAAGGATATGCACTATTTAATGACTTGCTTATAATTCGAATTGCCTTCCAGAATGACTGTATTCATTCACAAATTTACTACCAAGAGTGCATCAATAAGCTGTTCATAGCAGCAACAACATTCATCTTTTCATTTTGGTCCTGTTTGCCAATCGGGTAGTTCTAAGGTACAACCTTAGATTTGCCTTAATTTGCATTTCTCTGGTTAGTTATTTATTTAGAACATTTTTCATATGGCTTTTTGTAGCTTCCATTTCAGAGATCCAGAGATCCAGGATAATATTTACAAATAGGTTTAGGTCATCTGTACCTGGATTAGCCAAACTAATTTCAAACTAAACATGTCTAACACTAAGTTGATTATATTTCTCCCTGAATATGTTCCCTTTTTCCTATCTTCAAGTCACTTAGATTTTCTTTGACTTTTTTTCTCTAATCTTTTATAATACTAAAGTCCTGTTAATTCTGCTTCTCCAATAGCTCTCCACTGTCCTCTCTATTCCTACTCCCAAGGACCTAGTATCCTCATTGTGGATAGCTAATAATACTACAGAAGTTTATTAATAGGTCTTCTCATACACATTCTTTTCCTCATTTATTTCTCCATATTCCTGTCCCAACAATTGTCCACACATTGGTGAAAAATCTTCAGTGACTTCCTAATCTCTACAAAATACAATATAAACTTGCTTCTCATTTGAGACTTTTCAAAATTTTGTGCTATATTACAGATACAGTCTTATTTAGCTCCTAAAAGCATTGAACTACTCTGCCCCCTGAACTTACCACACATTTTTCCATGCCATGTCTTTGCTTAAGCAATTTGCTGTCCTTATAATGTTTTCCCTTGGCCTCTTTGCAAGTTAATCCTACAAATTCCTACATGCTCTTTTGAAATTGTGCATGAATAAAAAACTTCATGTCTTGACCATTAGGTGCCTAAAAGCTTTGACATTTTATCATACTATGTAAATATCTAGGATATGAAATTCCGGGTCATTTAGAATCTATCATCCAAGGTGAACAATTTGATCAGAAAGACAACCATTTAAATTCCATTATTTCTGCTAAGATTAATAATTCATTAATGACCAAATTTTATATTGAAACTAGGCTTGAGATTTAAAAAAATCTTCTTGTCCAAGAAAGAATTTTTAACAAGAGAAATTATATACCTTAAACTCCACTTGTCCAAATATCAAATATGTTATCTTATCCCCCTAACCAAGGGTAAAAATCTGCGGCCTCAAGGCCACATGTGGCCTTCTAGGTCCTTGGGTACAGCCTTTTGCCTGAGTCCAAGTTTTATAGAACAAATCCTTTTGTTAAGGGGATTTGTTCTGTGAAGTTTGGATTCAGTCAAAGGGCTGTACTTGAAGATCTAGAGGGCCACATGAGGCCTTGAAGCCACAGGTTTCCCACCCCTGCAGCCCTCCTCTTTTCCAACCTTCCCTATTTCTTTTGAAGATAATCTCCCAAAGTTATAACTTCAGCATTTTTTCTGAACTCCCCATTTTTTCCTCTATAACATATCCCCATAGTAACAAATTCCTGTTTTTCCTATATTCACAACCTCTCCTACATACAACCCCTTCTCTCTACTCACACAGCTACCACTTTATCTGGGACTTTTATCCCTTTTTACACCACCTTCCTAACTGTTCTCCTCAACTTAAGACTCCTCCCACTCCAGTACATCCTACACAGTCTGTCAAAGTAACTTTCTTTTAACCTAGATGAGGAAATAGTTCCTGGATTTCTGAATATGAGGTTCAAAGTACTCTCTTGGTGCCCCATGATTCCACAGCAGTAGCTTTGCCTGCATCTACCTAGGACAGCTTCCTCATATCCATAAGCAGCCATTCCATTTCACTCCAAGCATTCTCTTTTGCCTCCAACATCCCTACCCCAACCCCAACTTTCCAGTGAAATACAGATCTTTGATGCACAGAAATAATTTCACCCAAGGCTGAACTTCTATAAACAATAAAAACCTACATGATCTCATTCCTCAATTAGCAACTTGCTCCTACCTCATTATTCCTGTATTATCCCAATGATTCTAAACCCCCAACAGCCATTATTCGAATATTCTTCCACATCCCCCATTAACCACTCTCTAACTCTTATTTCCCTCTACCCAATCCCACAAAGGTCCCTTTACACTTCCAACTGTGCTCTCTGGAATGCCAATTCCATAAGTAACAAGCTGGCTTTCATCTTAAACCTTTTCTTTATCACTTCGTCCATCTTCTTATGCTATCTGAGACCTGGCTCTGATGAGGATAGGATCTACTCCCCAAAAAAGAAAAGCCCTGGACTTTCCCACATGGCCAAATCTCGCCATTCTCCCCACCCCAGTGAGTTCAGTGCTTGTTTCACAATCTTTGTCTCAACCCTCAACCCCTGCCCTTACACCAGAGGATTACAAAATACAGAATCAAACATCATACTTCCTAGTACCTCAACTTATTCATTTACGATTACATGCTCTTCTGATGAGGTTGGGATCTGGGCCCCAGAAAGGAAAAATCCTGGACTTTCCCACTTGGCCAAATCTCTGGTGTTCCCCTGAGGCTATAATCCCATCAACTGGCCTCTCATTGTGGACCTCCCTATAGTCCCATGCCACTTCTCCATACTCCCTTGGCCATGTGCCCCAGGTCCCTGGAATTCTATTACATCATAGACTACTTAGCCACTCCTAGATCCCTCTCATAATCTTAATATATATAAAGTCCATCTTGCCTCCATTAAAAGGCTTAGATTCTTATAATCTAGCCACTGCTTACTCATGGTCAGACTCCTTAAGAGTCTGCCCAATATGACGAATGTTCTAATAAATCTTCTCTTTGGCTGAAAGAAGGCTTGGGTAGAGTTCTTTTGATGTGTGTTGTGATTTTGGAGTCCCAGGACCCATGAACCCCTAAACCACATCACTTCCACTTCACCTTAGTTGCACAGAGAGACATACAGAAGTTTCACTTCCATGTTCATACATTGTACAATTCCTTTTTCTGATTATACTGTTTTACTGATGTATCTTTCCATATAACATATGAACCCAACCTTGTTCTTCATCCTCATAATTACCTACAACCTCTCTGCCCCTCATTTCTTTACAAGACTATCACTCCTGCAATGGCTACACTTTCCTTCTCTCCCTGTCTTGACCCCTTTCCAAACCAGTTCAACTCCACACTGTCCTATTCTCTCAAATTCTTTACCCCTTTATCCTATAGCCAATTATGCCTTCCCAAAACAGAAGCTTGTCTTAATCTCATTATTTGGCGTCTTTGCTCTTATTCACCTCCGCTAAATATAGAGAAAACCATTGTCACACTTACCAATTCCGCACAAAATATTTTTATTGTTGTTGTTCAGTCATATCCAACTCTTCAGGGCCCCATTTGGGGTTTTCTTGGCTAAGATAATGGAATGGTTTGTCATTTGTTTCTCCAACTCATTTTATAGACGAGGAAACTGAGGCGATTGGGGTTAACTGAATTGCCCAGGGTCACATAGCTAGTAGCTGTCTGATGCCAGATTTGAATTCAGGTCTTCCTGACTCCAGGCTTGGTGTCCCATCCACTGTGCCACCTAGCTATCCCACAACATTACATAATCTCAAATGGGTCCTCCATGCAACAAGGCAATTCTTTTGTACTCCCTAATCAAGTCACTATCCCTTTCAAGATACTGATTACTCTAACCTTTTCATGCCTTTGGTAGTACTGATGAGGATGAGATCTAGACCCCAAAATGGAGTTTCCCACATAGCCAAATGTCTGGTGTTAGCCTGATACTATAATCCCATCAACTGACCTTCCATTGCGGCTACACCCAATCTTCTAAATCTCTGTTACCCTTAACCTAGCCTAGCCTTTCATTGTCTTACCTCCCTCTATTGTCTTACCTCTCTATGGCTCCCGGCCATTTCTTACCCTTAATCCTAGCTATGCTCCATTTTCCCTTGGCCATATGGTCCAGGTGTCTGGCATTCTGTTCACCCCAATTTACTGGTCACTGCCATCCAGATCCTCCTTAGAACCTTCCTCCAGTCATCCCAAACTACTCGGCCACTCTTAGATCCCTCCCACAGTTTTCTGTATATAAGGTCCATCTTCTCTACATTAAGCTACTCAGATTCTTAGAATCTAGCCAATACCTCACAGACTCTCAGATTCCTCAAGACTCTGGCTAATATGGCACTTTAATAAAGCTTGTCTTTGGCTGAAAGAAGGGTTGGGGGAGCAGCTAGGTGGCACAGTGGATAGAGCACTGGCTGTGGATTCAGGAGGACCTGAGTTCAAATCCAGCCTCAGACACATAACACTTACTAGCTGTGTGACCCTGGTCAAGTCACTTAACCCCATTGACTAGCAAAAATTAAAAAAAAAAAAAAGTAGGGTTGGGTCGAATCCTTTCAGGTAGGAACTTCATATCGTGATCTCATGTCCCAGCACCCCTAAACCTATAGACCTCACAAGTACTTTGTCCCCATCTTCTCAACTGACCACCTTGCCTCAGAATTCACTGAAAAAAATTGAGGCCATTCATAAAGAGGTTGCTTTTGTCCTCTTCTCCATATCTCATAACATTTAGACAACTTTTGATACCATCTCATCCTTTACTCAAAGAGGTGGTCCTTCTTGCAAAGGAAAACCCCTATACATGCACAAGAGATCCCATCCCATTCCATCTCATCTTCTTCAGTAGATTGCCTCCACTGTCATCCCTAATCTTTATTAATCTTCAATTTCTCCCTTTCTATTTACTGTTTCACTTACGCTTACAAACATGCCTCATCTTTAAAAAGCTTTTGTTTGACCTAGTCATTCCTATCTTTCTATCATTCTATATATCTCATGTTTTTTCATAGTTAAACTCCATGAGAAACAGACACTAAGTGTTTCTACTTCCTCCCTTTGCACTTCTTGAAATCCTCTACAATCTGGCTTCCAACCTCATCGTTCAACTGAAATTGCTGTCTCCAAAGTTACCAACAATCTATTAATTATAAAATGTAATACCCCATTCTCAGTCCTGACTTAATTGTAATCATTGACACTACTGACAACACTTCTCTCCTTAATAATCTTTCCTTTCCAGGTTTTCACAACATTTCTTTTTCTTAGTTGTCCTCTCATCTGTCTGACTACTTTTCTCTGTCACCTTTGTTGAATGTTAATCCAGGTCATTATCAATAACTATGAATATAATAATAACAATAATAATAATACATTCATATAGTACCTGCTATGTGCCAGGCACTGTGCTAAGAATGTCAGGCACTCTCATTTGATCCTTACAACAACCCTGAGAGGTTACTGTTATTATTATCTCCACTTTACAGATGAGGAAACTGAGGTAGAGGCTAAGTGACTTGCCCAGGGTCATATGGCAAGTAAATGTCTAAGAACAGATTTGAACTCAGGTCTTCCTAACTCCAGGCCCATTACTCTATCCACCTAGGCAGATCTTTAGAGGGCATTGGATTAGAGGTCAAAGAAGAGCAATGCTCTGGAAAGTAAAGTTCAGAAGCAGGACTTGTAAAGCTCATGTGGGTACATGCATATACACACATATGTTAATATAATACACACACACAATGCACACACTAAAAAATGGAGCTTTGGAGTACCTGGGACAAATGCCCATTTTACCATTATGTTTATCTTCCTTTGGTCAGATGACATCTAGAGTATTATATCTAGGTCTGAGTACTACATTTAGAAGGATATGCATTGATGAGTTGCATAAAGTACAGCCAAAGAAGGGTGATGAGGACATTGAATGGACCTGAAACAATGTCATACAAGGAATCACTGAAGAAGGCAGGCTTATTTTGCCTGGAGAGGAGAAGATTTACAAAGACTATGAAGATAGGATAACTATTTTCAACAATGTGGAAAGTTTATCATATGTGAGAAAGATTAGACTTACTCCACTTGATACCAAAGAGCAAAAGTAGAACCAATATATGAAAGTTCCTGGGAAGAAGCTTTCATATCAATATGAGGAAAAACTACTGAACAATTAAGAGATATCCAAAATTCAAATGAGCTAACTTGATAGTTAATGAAGGTCTTCAAGTAGAATCTGTATGACACATTGAACAATAAAGAAGAGACTTAAGCTCTGAGCAAAAATTGCACTGAAGAGTTCTAGGACTTTTGGGGTTCTGCTGGAACCCCAAGATTGTGGTACCAGGCCCTGCCTGAATGAATTCAACTCAAATCTTCTTCAGCCAGAGGAAGTTTATTACTGACAAATCTCATAAGCCAACTGATGCCGGTAAGGAAAGGTGGGCATGAGAAAGTCTCAGCCTTAAATGGGGGTCAGGGTAGATCTTATATACTAAAGTAACTTTGGGTAGCCAGAGGAGGGGGTATGGGAAAAATGGGCTGGCAAAAGGGTCTGGGTGAGAATTCCAATTGGAATGTCTAAGAGATTGCATAGACAATGGAAATAGATAATGAAGGAACTGAAAGGCATCTGAATGAGATCAAAAAGGTAGGACTAGGGCTTTCAAAGGGAGATGAGGGCTTGGGGCCTGTAGACAAATGGGAGCCAATTCCCTTTGGGGCAAAGGACAAAACCCTGGGTTTGGGCCACACCCCATCAGCACTAGGTAGATGATATTCACTTATAAAATTATTTAATTTCTCTGCCATTCCCTCCAAAAAAGACCTGTGGGTCATATAGCAAGAGTATCAACCCACCCCCACTGCATCACACCACACCCTTTTTTTCCTTGGGATGTATGATTTCATTAATGTAGGAAAATCTGTTATTAAAACAAACCAAAAATACCCTTTTTCTTACCACATAAATCTGTAATTCTTAGTCATAGAGAAATGAAAGGTTAAGGCACTTATCTAGGGTTACATATTCAGTATGTCGAAGATAGAACTTGAACCCAGATCTTCCTGAATCTATGGCTAGCTCTTATCCATTCTCTATGCTTCCTGTGAGAGATGAACTCTCAAGGGTGAAGCCTCCTCAAAAGGTCAGTAATTTTTGATTATTATTTTCAAAATCCTCCCTCACTCAGACCCTGTTTTTAAGCATATAACAGAAAGAATAAACCCTGCCCCACCCCCAACCTGAGCTGTTTGCCCTTGGCTTCCCACCTTTTTCCTTGTCTTTGAATTTTGGGCCTGGAATGTAAGCCCTACCTCCCAGTTAGAATGTAAGCCCACCCCCAGTTAAGGGGGTAAGGGATAGTGGTGGGTGGAAACTTGTTTGCATACTGGTGGAGACTTTTCATGATGGGCAGAGATTTGCTTTTATAAGGCAGCCCCTGTTATGTGGTCTCTCTCTCTCTCTCTCTCTCTCTCTCTCTCTCTCTCTCTTCTCTCTCTCTCTCTCTTCTCTCTCTCTCTCTCTCTTTCTCTCTCTCTTTCTCTCTCTCTCTCTTTCTCTCTCTCTCTCTCTCTCTCTTTCTCTCTTCTCTCTCTTCTCTCTCTCTCTCTCTCTCTCTCTCTCTCTCTCTCTCTGTCTCTGTCTCTCTCTCTCTGTCTCTCTCTCTCTCTCTCTTTCTCCACATGTATGGAAGGAGCAGATAGCCATCTCCCTAGATTGTAATAAAGGTAACCTTTGCTTTCCACCTTGAGAAGTCTCTGAGTTTAATTTGGGTTAGGGTCACTGTCCCACACATTCCTGTCAGCTCCTTTTGCCTATACAAAAAGTTCAAGAGACACTGAAGAAAGTCATAAGCTCCCCATTCTTATTTTATCTCTATGTTTGGGGTGAGTCAGCCTTTGCTGTGGCCCAAAAACCTGCTTTGCCTTGGGGCCCCAGTGGCAGCAGCCCCTTCCTCCTCCCAGTCCCAGCCCTTAGGGCAGCCTCCTGTACTAGAGTCTCCCTCTGGTTAATTGTCTGCTTGCATGGAAAGCTGCCCCTAAAGCAAGTACTGGGGACCCTGTCTCCAGGCCATTTGTGATTTCTTAGGCAAAAGAAGAAGAGGAAAATCCCTCTACTAATGCATCTCTGAAATAGTTCTGGGAGTTGCTTGAGGTGCTGAAAAAATGCTAAGTGAACAAGACAGTTCCTGCCCTCAAGGAGCACAATTAAAATGAGAGAAGACAGTCTATAAAAGAGAAATGCAAAGCAGGGTAGAAGTGGATTTCTAGGCAAGATTAAGAGAAAGCTAAAACAACAGAATCCTGATGCACAGGGCTAGAGTCTGAGATTCCTATGGGAGAGAAATGAAAATATCTGAATGCTGGCAACAACATAAATGATTTGCCCAAAATTACACAAGAAAGAGCCACAAGGACTCCCTCCGGGAGATTACTGGAGAATCACATGTGTTCAGCCTAACAATCCACACGGGGGGAAAAAACGTGGACAAAGAAAGACTATTGCCCAACTTATATAATCAGATGTACAATCCAATGGTTAGGCCATTGAAATATTAAATTTATATATGTGTATGTACAAATGCTCGTGTGAATATATACATATATATAGATATAGTATATATCTATATATAGTATATATATATAGTATATATATATATAGTATATGTACATATAGTATATATATATATATATATATAATGTATATATATACAACCTTTATAACAATACATAACACACATGTAAAATATATCTCCTAAAGCATTATAGGTAATGAATTGCTATGTGCTGTATATAATACATGTGCTCAATGGCATCACATGCATAATGAATGGTTTATTACATATAATCAATAAGTAGCATATTATAAAGGACAATTAGTAAGTTATTATACATGTGTGAGGTCATTTGTTATACACTTGAGCTATGCTACATGCACACAAGATATATTAAAATGTTATATGTGTGTATCTAATATATGTATATGTAACAATATAAAAGGAATATATACACATGTGTATAATACGTTTAATATATTACATATAATATATACTTATACAATGTGTACATGCTTATATCATATAGTACGTATAATTTGTATATAACAAGGACATATGTATATATACTATACAGATTGTTTATGTATGTGTGTGTGTGTATTACCCACCGTATATATCATATAATATATTGCCCACTTGGAGCTACCAGCTCTAGGCAATTCCCTAAGGTTCTCTGATCCCTTGCTTGAAGGGATCCCTATCTTAAAAAGATACATGACCAGCAAAGCTTTATATATGTAGGAAGGACACAGACCATGATATTATAGCATTTTTTTTCCTTAAAGCATGCCTTTCAGATAAAATCTAGTTGGTTCAAATTTTTCATGAAAAACAAATCAAAATCATTTGTATTCAGCTTCATATTTTTAATTAAAGTTTCACTGAGTTTTGGAAACAAGCCTCAGACCTATACTGAAAAGTAAATGAGTCTGTGTTGGATTTGATGTCAGATAATCTGGTTTAAATACTATTTCTACTACTATACTTATATCCTGTGTGTGACTTTAAGTCACTTTACATTTCTGAGACTCAGTTTCTTCATCTGTATAAGAACAGTTGGACTAAAGGACTTCCAAGGTCCCCTCAAGCTCTGAATCTAGGATCTTATGTTACCACTTCCCTCTTTACTCCTGTCTCACATGATGAGGTAGCCTTATTCCTTACCAAACCTGGCCCTCTACCTTCTCAAGTGGTCCCATTACATTGGGCCTCCTCCAAAAGACTGACTCCTCTTTCCCCACTCTATCACTTATTTTCAATTTCTCCATATCTACTAGCTCCTTCCCTACTGCCCACAAACATGTTCGTGTTTCCTCCATCCTGAAACAAACAACACTCACTTGATTCTTCCATCTCTCTAACTATGATCTTAAATCTCTTCTGCCCTTTGTGGCTAAACTCCTTGAAAAAAAAATCACCTCTAACAGTTGCTTCCACTTTCTCCTCTCACTCTCTTCTTAACCCTTCATATTTGGGCTTCTGTCTTCATTCCACCAAAATTCTTTCTTCAAAGTTACCAATGAACTCTTAATTGCCAAATCCAATGACATTTTCTCATTCTCATTTTGTTTGACCTCTCTGCATCATTTGACATTGTTGATGACCCTCTTTCCCCTTAGTACTCTCTTCTCTTTAGGTTTTCAGAACACAATTCCATTCTGGTTCTTCTCCTATCTGTCTGCTCCTTAGTCTCCTTTACTGGATCCTCATCCAGATCACAATTTCTAACTGATGCAGTATAGGGGTTCTAGGAACCCCAAAATGCAATGGTACAGGGTGGATCTGCCTCAAAAGAATTCAATCACTCAAGCCTTTCAGAGTAGTGAGGTTTTATTTTAAAAGCAGCTGGGTAGGCAGGCGAGAGTCTAAGAATCTGTGTTTAATGAGGGTGAAAATGATACTTTTATATAGAAAAAAGGAAAAAGGGGTCAGTAAAAAGATCTTGATGGAATTAAAGAGTGGGAAGTAGCCTGGGGTGGTCCAGAGGCAAGAAAAAATGAAAGGCTGGGCTGCGTTGGAGGGCCAATGGTGAAATAACAGTTGAAAGAATTATACTGGTATGGGCTGGATGCCTCAGGGAAACACCAAGGCTGAAATGTGTGAGAGTTCAAGGACTTTATTTTAGGGGTCCTGTTGCCCCAACTGCCCCATCATAACCATAGGTAATCCACAGGTTTCTGTCCTAGGCCTTCTCTTCTTTCTCTATACTACTTTACTTGGTGATCTCATCAGCTTCCGTGGATTTAATTATCATCTCTATGCTGATGATTTCCGTATCTACCTTTCTTCTTTTCTTTCCCTAACCTCTGTTGACCTCCAATCTTGAATTTCTAACTGCCTTTTAGATTCATCAAACCAAATTCCAATAGGTATCTTAAACTCAACATGTCAAAAACTGAACTCATTATCTTTTGTTCTTATCCCTCCTCCATCTCCTACATTTCTTGTTATTGCAGAGAACAACCCCATCCTTTCAGTCCCTTCCAACCTAGATCCCATTTTCTATTGTACTTTGCTCAATCTCTTGACTCTCTTCCTACCACCACCCCTTCCATATCCAATCTACTTCCAAGGCCTCTCTGTCAATGTCACCTTTGCAACATCTCTCAAATATTTGTCTTCTCCTAAGACACTGCTACTGTTTGGAGATACTGGCTCAAAAATTCTTTAGCACCTATTACCTATGTGACCTTGGGCAAGTCAAAAACAATAAACCCACTATCTGCCTTCACTGTGCTAAGTGTTAGAGATAGAAAATCAAAACAGTCCGTGTCCTCAAGGAACTCACAAGCTACCAGAGTAGATATCATGTAAATAATTATGTGTAAAAATTGTGTGTATACATATAGAGTTATCTATCTATCTATCTATCTATCTATCCATATGACAAATTGAAGATAGCATCAGAAAGAAGGCAAATGACCTAATCTCTATGGGTTTCAGTTTCCTCATTTTTAAAAAAATGGGATTGGACCAGATCAGTGGTATCAAAATTAAATAGGAACTCAGCCACTAATCCATATATGAGGATCCCTGAGAGCCACATATTGACTTAGTTTGAAAATATATTTTCTATGTTTTATTGTATTTTCATTTATTTTTAACCTATTTTCTAATTACATTTTAGTCTGGTTTATGGCATTCAGGAGTGTTTGGGGCTGCATGAAGCCATCAAGTTATGCATTTGACATCTTTGGTTTAGATGGTCTCTGATCTCACTTCCAGCTACAGTGCCTGGCACATACTAGTCACTTAATAAATACTTGTTTACTCACTGTGGGGTAGGGGTGGGGTGGAAAGTATGGAACATTGATATTACACTCATCATAAAACCTTGACAGACAGAAAGGAAAGGATTTTAAAGATAACAGAGGGAATCAAAATAGAGAGTAGGTGTTGTCCAATTGAACTCCAACCTTATAGGTGAGAAAACTGATGCCCAGAGAAAGTAAATGATTGACTCATGGTTCCAAAGACAGTAGTGGGAAGCCTCCTTTTGAGCTGAGGTCCTCTCTCATAAAATCTAGCACTTTTCACTATACCAATTACAGGTTAACATTTTGGAGTCTAAAGGATTTAAAAGAATCACCCATGAAAATGCAGAGGCAATATGACACAGTGGATAGACGGCATTAGGAAACAATTTTCAAGTCTTTCCTCTGACACATAAATTCTCTGTGATCCTGGGCAAGTCTCACCCTCTCTGAGCTCTAGACATATGCAAATTTCAGAGAAAGTGATGACCCATTTTGGTAAGAGATTCCTCACCAAGTTCTTATACACAAGTCCAATTCCTATCCCTGGCACTTGTTGTAAATAGCAGAAACTGGTTGATTTCAAACTCAAGTCTCCTGGCTACAAATCCAATACTTATTCCACGATAATAGCTTGTTTTTCCTACAATATTTCTAGGGAAAAAATATCAAGAGCTTCATCATAATATAATCATAATCATAATAGCTTGCATTTACATGGCACTTTAATATTTGCAAAGCATTTTAAATGTTATCTCATTTGATCCTCACATCAACCCTATAAAACAGGTTTTATTCAAATCTTCATTTTGCAAAGGAAAACCCTGAGGTTGAAAGAGTTTAAATTACTTGGTCACAGTCACACAACTAATAAGGTAGAATTTGAACTTAAATATTCTTGAATCCCAAGTCTAGTGGGATTCAATGTAGCTAACAATATGCTTACACAATAGTACTATATTCAGCCATTTAAGAAAACAAACCCAACTTGTTTCTATTTCAAGTCTCCCTGAGTAAATAGCTCTGCATGTGTTTTAAAACTGGTGGCCACGTTTTCACGTGTGGTGTTATTTTATGAGCTTTGAAAATATTCAAAAGAAAATATTCAAAACAGCCTTGGGGCCTTTAAAAATAAATTTCTTCAGGGTGGAAGGGAGAAAGAAGAAAGAAGGGAGAGGAAAAAGAAAGAAGGGAAGAAGGAAGTTGGGAATGAGGAGTAAGGAGAACAGGTGAAAAGTGAAAGGGGAGAATAAGAGGAAAAGGAATTGCAGGAGCAGTGTGGGGAGGAATGAAGGAAGGAGAATGACAGGGAGAAGGAAAGGGAGTGAAGGATAGAAGAGGAGAGAGGTGGGATAGGTGAATGCCAGCACAGCATAGATCTAGCAACTTAAGAAATGTATTCAAATTTGAAAAGCTAAATCATTCTTATATTTCTATTACCAAGGCTTTTAGCAATTTGTAGACTCAGCTGCAAATGGGCCAAGATCTGGTGCTTGCTACCATATTATAGCATTAACTAAGCTGTAGTAACAAGTTGAAATATGTGATGATTTAGCACTCCTTTACATTAGGGTATGTCTTACTCCTTGAAAGCTTCCTGTTTCATTCTTCAACTGGTTAGTTATATGTAAGTATATATGTGTGTGTGTGTGTGTGTGTGTGTGTGTGTGTGTGTGTATAGTGCATATATAGTACATATATAGTGCATATAGTACATGTGTGCATATATTTCCATGTATATACTTGCACATGGATATGCAGATATGGATATATGTAAATGGGACCTGCCCTTCAGTGCAAGCCCAGATGCCTATCACAGAGGCCCCCTGGTCCCCGGTGTTTCCCCTTCCATGTATGTGTAAGCAGTCTCCTTTGATTTGTCTGCTTCCCCAGAATACATCGTATCTTTAAAACTGGCCAGACAGACAATCTCCCTCTACCTGAGCTATGCTTCCTGCACACTCTTTCCTAATGCACCCAGAGAGCGAAGGTCATAATTCACCCACAGAGCTGATACCATGAACTAAACTTGAAGGTGACATAGCCCCTCCCCTTTTCCAACCTGGCTCTGAGAAATGGTCCCTAGGTATGTTTCTATTCTGTATCACTTATTCTTTGAGGTTTCAGGTGCTGCTAAGTGATTCCCACTGGACCTGAGACTTCAACTCATGGCAACTTTGGAGTCAGGATTCCAAACATCCAACCACCATCCATCCTAGACCAGAGAAGCCTGGGTTATTGGGACTTAACCCAAAGGGGAATTTGGTCTAGGAGCTTGGAAATGAGATCTCAATTTAGCTAAGCTATGAACCTAATCCTTTTTACTTTCCCCAGAGGCAGAAATGATACAAGGAGAGAGGAGTTTATATATTTGTAAGTATACATTTTAAAGTAAATATTTCTTCGTAAAATCTAATCTTATTGTTGGTGGCTAAACAGAATTGGGATTCAGGAGACCACTCTCTCACATATGAGGGAACTCTATCAATGGAGGCTGGAGTCATTTGTTGTGAGTGTAGACATCTCCAATTCCCTTAAGGGTACTAGACAAAGGGAAAAATAGGAAAAATTGGGAAAGAGTTGAAATAAAACATACTTGGCCTTCAGAAAGTTTGAGCCTAAGGTAATCAGTGTTAGACATACAAACACAGAGTGATTAAAATGTTCCATACATATGTACACATATGTATATGTATATAAATATGAATATACACATGCATGCTAAACAGCTAGGCAAAAAACTCTCACACTGTATCCAGGATTAAACTCTATCCCTTACTCTCTCCCTACTATGCCATTAGGCAGATGAATAGTGAGAGATAGAGTTTAATCCTGGATACAATATGAGTGTTTTTTGCCTAGCTCTTTAACCTAACAAGGATATAGTACCACCTATTGGCAAGAAGCCCAAATTGTAGACACTGCCACTAAGACAATCATTAAGCCCAAGCAATGAAATTCCTAATTTCCTCTACCCAGATGACAAGGTGAGTGGCAGACATGCCTCAGTAGCATCTTTTGACTGTGTTGCTATTGTTAACTCTTATTTAGAAGAGAGCTGTTAGTTGGCAGCAGAGTTATGTAGCAGAAATGTCCGGTGTATTACAAAATGCATTTGGATTCATTTCAGAGGACCTGAGTTCAAGTTCCAGTTTTGCTACTTATTACCTTTATGTACTCTTTGGAAAGTCACAACTTCTCATGTCCTTATTACCTCATCAGTAATGTAGGACTGTCTCATGTACCCAAGATCCTCTTGATCCTAAATCCTATGGATTTCAAGTATTTCCTATCTTACATGTTTAAAAATCTATTTCAGCAACTTATGACATGACTTTTTTGGGGGGGTTGAGGCAATTTATGTTAAATGACTTGCCCAGAGTCACACAGCTAGTAAGTGTTATGGGTATGAGGCTGAATTTGAACTCAGTTTCTCCTGACTCCAGGGCCAGCACTCTATGCACTGTGCCACGTAGCTGCCCCTATTACATGATTTTTGAGAAAAAAAAAATTCCATGCAATTAAATCCTTTTTGTCTATATTATTTTTTAAAAAATATGTATCTTTCTTAAAAACAACAAGATTAGAAAACAGATGTACTGAAGCAGTTGTTCTAAAGGTAGAGTGATAAGGAAAGTCTTGCAGAGATGTAACTTCTATACATATAGCAGATGGCAGCTAAGTAGAGAAGGGGATTCACCTTGAAGTGTAACACCTGCTTCAGGCTAAAACCATAAACCTCAATTCTGTTCCATATATCCCTTTCCACAAAAGGTCTCAAAACACTTTAAAATCCAGTTTAAAATAATTTGATAGCTCTTTGCAAAAAGAAGTGACAGTGACTAGTACATACAAGAGAGGATTGAGTGTGGGGATGATTTAGGATAGCACTAGAAGATACAATTTAAAATCTCTTATATTCATCAAAGATTAAAAAGGGACAAGTGTGTAGAGCTGGGAAGGGAAAAAGGAGACACTCAGGGTTTTTGTAGAGTACAAATGGTTTTTTATAAAAAAAAAAGACAATTTAAAAGTACTGATTCTATCTCTGAAACTGACCTGGTTCAACGCTGAAGTGCAGTTCCTGTAGAAACCTTTACTCTTGAGAGTTCAGTACTACAATGATTACCTATTCCATGAGGCCAGCATGAATAGTCTAGGCTTCATATTTCCTTAAAGGTTTCTTACCAAACAAATCAAAATACACAGTCTGTGTAGCTCATGCTCCTTTCCTGAATACTTCTACTTAGTTGTGAGAACCTCCGCATATCATTATTTCTATAAAAATGCCTCTGCTGGAGCAGTCAAATGAGAATCCAAGCACTTAAATTTAAATGAAATAGGAGACAATGGACTTTATTCTAAAAAAAAAATAAAAAAGACATTTTAAAAGCCTCCCAATGCATTCTTATTAAAATATATTGGGGGGGAGAAAGTAAGACCAAATACAGACCTGTAAAATAAATTAAATTATTATAGCTTTGATAAAAAGGAAGAAGGAAAAAAAAAAGATAAAACTGAGAGAATGCTCAAAGAATGCGAAAGTAAATAGATTGTGTATCAATGGAGTTAGCCATCATTAAGAAGGAAGGAAAAAAGGAGAAGGTAAACCATATCTTTACCTTAATGTTGTATGATCCACTTTCATCAGTGTAGACCCCTTGAAGGCTAAAGACTTAAAGTTTAGTTAGTCCAATAAAAGAGTGCAATAATAATTACAATTAAACAGTTAGACATGCAGCAGATTTTAAAAAAAAACCCTCAATAGATAATTTGAATAGAACACCCATTTAACATGATTTATCTACCTAACACATCAAAATTAGAATATAATTGCAATTGCTGACTCTTTGGTATATAATGAAACATTTAAAAGAAGTCAGAGAATATCATATTTCTTATTTAGCATATTTCAATTTGAACTTCCCATAAGTAACCCTTTTAGTTTGTCTATCAATATAAACTTATATGAGGGGAAGATAGATAGCACAGTGAATAGAGTGCTGGACCTGAAATCAGGAAGACTCAACTTTCTGAGCTCAAATTTGGCCTCAGACAACTACTATCTAGTCACTTAACCCTGTTTGCTTCAGTTCCTCATCTATAAAATAAGCTGGAGAAGGAAATGGCCGGGACTTTGCAAGGAAAATCCCAAATGGGGTCACAACTGAAATGACTGAATGACATAAACATATATATCTGTGAGGGGAAGATAGAGAGGGAATGAATGGGAATGGAAATGTATATTTTTATGTTCAAGAGGCACTCCATATGGCTGGTTCAAAACAAAGTGGGAGTAGAAGGTTGGGCTGGATGGTTCTTGGGAAAATGTTCAATAATTTCAATGACATCAAATTATTCACTATCACAGAACTCCATTTCCTGAATAATGTATAATAATATCCATTTGGTGCTGCTATATGTCTAGGAATCTTCAGACAGCAGGATCTCAAAAGAATAAAAATTACAAGTAACCCAAAGGGAAATGGAAAGGTTCACAATGAAAATTTAGCATAATACTAAAAATGATTTTCATTTGAAAGGTGACATGACATTATAAAGTACTTGTATGACTGAGAAAGTTTGATGTAGGGAGAATTTCAGGCAAGTAGGAAAACCTGAGTGTTTTAATATTACACACAGGATAATGCATATATATATATATATATATATATATATATATATATGTATATGCACATATATATGTATATAGTATAGATAGATAGATAGATAGATCGATAGATAGATAGATAGATAGATAACTATAGGAAAACCTTTAGTGGGTTTGGTAGATAGTATCTATGGAACTTAGGAAAGATAAGGGTAAGAAGTGATCAGAAAGTACAAAGATATTATAATGTACTTTACAGAATGGAGCACCCGCCATGACTAAATCCCAGATCCACTAAAGCATAAAAAAAAAAAAAAACATACTTACACAAGAGTATATCCTCTGCCAAGGTAAATTGTAACTTCTCCAGACATAAGAAATAGGCTCTTTTAGTTTTATTTTATTTTATTTTTAATTTATAGAATAAAACAAGCATTTCATAACAGTACAATAAAAAAGATGATTATACATGAAACTGCTAATCTACTACTACGCACAACTTACTATTCCTTTCAAATATACAACAAAAAAATCATCATGTATTATTTTTTTCTCTCCTCCTTCCCCCCTCACCCTATAGATGGCCACCATTGTACAAAAATAGGTGTCTCTGTGTGTGTGTGTGTGTGTGTGTGTGTACACACACACATATATGTATATATACATTATGTATACGTAATTACACTTCTATTTATCAATTATTTTCTGAAGCAGATAGCATCTTTCTTCATATATCCTTCATGGTTAATTTGGGTATTTATATTAGACAAAATAACTTATTCCCTCAAAGTCATTCTGTAGTAGTAATTTAGTAGTAGCAGTAGTAGTAGTGGTGGTGGTGGTGGTGGTGGTGGTGGTAATAGCAGTGGAGGGTGATGATGATGGTAGTAGTGATGTGGTGGAAGTAGTAGTAGTAACAGCTGTAGTAGTATTACTGATGGTTTTGGTGATGGTGGTAGTAGTGAGTAGGTGTTGATGATGGGGAAGTGGTTATAGTAGAAGTGTCAGGAATAGAGTAATAGTGGTAGTTATTGGTGGTAGTGGTGGTAGGAGGAGGAGGAGGAGGAGAAGGAAGAAGAGGCATGGTAATAGAGGCCATGACAACAAAAGTGGTTATGTTAGTAGTAAATTGATATTTTATCTTATCACTTTTGCATTCATAACATACATTCATGAATTTAATATTTAATTCATAATATAGAGTTAATTTAACATTAAATTCATAACATACAGTTATGAATATTTTAATGTATCAGAATATTCATTAAGTAATAAACTGGGTTATACCTCATTAGCCAGGATATCCATTATTGTGGGGAAAGGATTCACCTCATTGTTGGTTGTGTCTACTGTGACAAATGAATAACCCTGAGAGATAGCGTTTCTGGGTAATTAATGATCAATAAATTAGCCTAGTCAGTAATCTATAAATTGGTGGTGAGTGGTTTTTCTAGGTAACCCAAAACCCTGAAAAGCTTAAATACCTTCTGAAAAGGAATTCTGCTGAAAATCAACCTTGACTGGTAGACATTTAGGAAGGAGGTGTGCTAAAAATCTTTACCTCCTCCTGCAGAGAAAGTGGCTTGATCATGAAACTCAGCAGGTTCTAGCAATCTGTACAGGGGGAAGCCATCTCCATCTAGCCATCTCTGGCTATTTTTGTCCTTCTTGAGTCGGGTCACCCTAAACTCTAATGGAGGGGACTAAGGACAAAGATTCCTTCCCTCAGGGTAAGAGTTCACCTAAACTGGATTTTGTGTAAACAGAAATTAGGTCTCCTAGTTGGATGGAGTCCTACCCAAGATTGAGGAAAATTTTCCTGAGGTGTAGGAGAAATCTTATCAATCAGTCATGTCCTTCAGAGATGGACTGACTTTAACAAGAGCTAGGTTTCTAAACAGAAATTAGAACAAGAAAAGCCTGGATCACAAACTAATAATTAGTTATTAATATAATAATAATTCTCTCATTCAATGACAAGCAATTTATTTTATTGGCTTGTTTTTTGAAGTTCTTGCTTGGGAGGGTAATATTCTTTGTATTCATTAAGTAATGAATTAATTGACAATCACTTGAAAAGTGCTCATTATATATCAAGCACTATGCTAGATACTATATACACAAATATAAAAATGAGACAGATCTGAATCTCAAAAAGCTTGCTTCCTATCAGAGAGATATAGTATATGCAGCAATAATAAATACAGGAGATATAGATAGATAGATAGATAGATAGATAGATAGATAGATAGATAGATAGATAGGTAGAAAGAAAATTAAGCAATGCCTGACACATGGGATGCCCTTAATAATTCTTTTTGACTTCACTTAAATTATGGAAAGTCAGTACATTCTGGAAAAATGAGGGAAAATCTATCATAGGAAGTCATACTTGAAGTGTGCTAGGTATCCCAAGGATTGGAGAAGGTGGGAGAGCATTCCAAGAATTTGAAGGAGCCTCTGAAAAGGCAAGGAAGCAAGAGACACAATATTGTCATAGGGAACAGAAAGCTGACTAGTTTGGCTAGAGCACAGTGCATGGCAGGAAATAATGTGTAATTAGCTTGGAAAGATAGCCAGGATCCAAAAAGTGAGGACTATTTATTTTAACCTAAAGGCAAAGGAAAGCCAATGAAACTTCTTGATTAGGGGAGTGATTGGTGGACCTCTGTTTTAGGAAAGTCACTGTGGTTGATGTGTGAAGGATGAATAAGAAATGGGAGGAAATGGATGCAGGTAGCCCAATTAGAAGGTAATTGAAACAGTTTAGTTGACAACAAAGGAGTAAGAGCTCATTAAGTACCTGTTGTATGTACACCTGACCAGAGCTGTGGGGTATAGAAAACAATAAATAATCCTTCCTTGAATAAATTAACCATGTATTTGGAGAAAGGAAACAAAAATCTAAAAGGGAGGAGACAGAATAAATTCTGACTAAAAATTAAAAAAAAACATCAGTCTAGGCCTAACTAATGTAGAGGTCAACAGTCTTATATGCCTCAAATATGTCTCATGGGTAACCCTAAGGGAGAAATAGTAGAATTAATCATTGTAACAGCAAAATAGTTTGGCAGAAATCAGTGCCAGGGCAAAATAAACCTTTAATCATTGCAATAGCCCTTGAATGATGTGCTATATCACAGCACAATAAATTGATAGGATGATAAAAGTGAAGACATGAGTAATTTCAGCTTAGAGATCAACTTAGTACAATCCTGTTATTCTTCAGATGAGAAGAGTCAGGTAAGACCTAGGCCTTGACAGGATCACACACTTAATAAACGCATAAATAGAACTCAGGGTCCTGACTCCCAAGTCAATTACTTTTTGTCTCCATGTTTCTTCTGTTACTTTTAATGAGGATCTTCAAACAGTGGTGTAGGCACAAAGTTGTTTGTTGGTTTGTTTTTTTTTTTTCTTAAGAAGAATGAGGCTACGCTTGTATATACTTTGTAAATTCAGTTAGAAAATGTGTACTGTATTTTAAAATGATGGTCATTTAGGTTATATGTAGACTTTGGTGATTAGTAAGTTAAACTTTGGTTATCTAGACAATTTTCTTATCCATATTTCTCATTCCCTAATAAAACCGAGTATTACACAACATCATTGTATTGAGATAGGGGGTTTGGAGAGGTTAATTACTATCTCTAAATTCTATCAGAAATCAAGTTTTAGTACTTGACAACTTACTCCTTACTAGAGAACCAATATGTGCAAGCTCAGTGAAAAAGAAGTTAGTGTTCAGATATCCCAGCTGTGTGATTGATGAGGCACCAGCCACAGTCTCTGGAGGACAGTGCTTAGAAAAGGTAAATTGGGAAAATTCTTCCAAATGACTTTTCTCAATTTTCCAAGAAGTTTCTCCTATATTCTGACAGGCAATAGCAGTGAGTGGGAGGGAAATTACTATCAAAGAGACTACAAAATAAAACACTTTTATTATTTGAGTGGATAAATTCCGTCTTAACATTTTGTTATCAGAATTGTTGCCAGAGGTAGATGGACTAGAAGAGGCAGAGGGATATATTCTAGGAAGTGAAAAAAGAGGGTTTGGTACCCAAAATAAGTTAATGCTGACTAAAAGTAATTTAAGATATGGCAGAAACATGAAACAGGCTTCTAATGAAAACTTCCAATACTTATCACATTTTAAATTAATATTCACTAGTAGAAAAAAATGCCTATGTATATGTACACACAATGATAATGCTGAAAAGAATAGTAAATAATCATCTCATATGATTCCATTACTTTACGAATAAGGAAAGTGATTTCTGGGTTTAAATGGCTTTCTTAAGCCCAGCAAAGAGATGGACAAGTCCAGGCTACAATGCAGTTCCACTGTCTAGTAATTCTATTATTGCCCCCCACCAGTTCATAGGGCATTTTGAAGACTAATCACATACACTTTTTTTTTTGTTTTTTGGTATTTTTTTTGGCAGTTGGGGTTAAGTGACTTGCCCAGGGTCACATAGCTAATTAAGTGTCAAGTGTTTGGTCTGAGGTCGGATTTGAACTCAGGTTCAGCCGATGCTGTATCCACTGAGCCACCTAGCTGCCCCCACATATACTTTATACAGCCTAATATCCACAAACTTGTTCCTCCTATTTGAATTTGTTGTCTAGAGGTCAAGAGTTCAAAAGGGCAGCAGATAATAATAATAATAGTAATAATAATAATAAACACATTTCTTGAGTACCTTAAATTTTATAAGGTGGTTCCCTCACAATAACCCCATGAAGTCAAGAATACAAGGATTTTCATCTCTGTTTAACAGATGCTTCCTTATGGTGACGAGGTTGCTCTGAGTTCTTGAGGGCCATGCCAATAGCACAAGCTCTGGCACACCTTATCAATCTGGAAAAGCTTTGAGTTTTGACCTAGGAACAATTTTTGGTTTGTGGCCTGCAAACCAGTCAACTTGTGTTTGCAGCCTCATCACCACAACATGCATCACCAGCTAATAACTTTATAAGTCACTAGCAATTCATGAAGACCCTATATATTGTCATTAATGAGCTTTGAACTCTATTTTTGTTAATGAAAGCAGTTACACAAAGATAAAATCACAGATTTTTCTGAAGTACAGATATGGAAGCTGGTAATTTAAAGAGGTTAAATGTCTTGCCTAAGACATTTAACTCTTAGCAAATAAGAGTGCCAGAACTCTAACCCAGATCTAACAGCACCAAAATCAGAGCTCTTACTGGTACACTGGTGGCATTTATGCCAAATCTATCAACATCATAAACCCAACCAACCCAGAGGAAAATAGAAGTCTCATTCCTCATAAATCAAACCTTGGACCATGGATATTTTGCTTCTGCCTAGTCAGTCCCTCCTTTCCAGTGGGGCCATCTTTTGGTCAAAAGGACTTCAATTCCCTGATCCTCTCAGCAGTGATGGAAGGGTTTCCATCAGTTTCTTTCCACTAATGTCTGACATGGAACTCCAAACATGCCTTAAATAGGAAAGAGAAGGGCAGAAGGAAGAGGAGAGAAGAGAAATATGAAGAGCAAGAGAGGAAAGAAGAGGAAAATGAAAAAGGAGAACCAGGAAAAAGAAAGAAGAGGAATCTAAAGAAAGATAAATCAAACATGAAATTAAATAAGGAAGAGATGGAGAGAAGGAAGAAGAGGATAGAGTGATAGAAGGATAAAGAGGAGGAAAAGAAAAGAAAAAGAAAACAAAAATGAGGAAAATAGAAACAGGGAGAAAGAAGAAGGAAAGGCAAAGGGAGAAAAAGTAGAAGCAAGAAAAGGAAAGGAAGAAGGGGGGAAAGGAGGGAAAAGTAGGAGCAAGACCATAAGAACTCTTTTCTAATATCCTCAGCATCCCCAGACTTTCTTAGTGTACATTGCTAAGGTATTATAAACACCAAACACATGAAAGAAATTCACTTTCCTCATATAGTATATGCTCTCACCACCTTTTAATCCAGATAAAAGAGTAGTTAGTAATTGCACTATAAAATCATTTAATTTTTTTTTCAAGACTCTCACCAAGTTGCTAAAAGATGTTTCATCCTGCTCCACTGATTTATTTAAGGTAATAATATTGCACCCAGGAATAGTATTAGGACAGGCAACGTATCAAAAACAAAACAAAGCTTCTCTTGCTTGGTACAAGGTAATAGCAATATGTTCAGAAAAAATTACAACTTTGATGAGGATTCATAAGGTGCTGTGGCATCAGCAGAAACACTATACATGCTGGTAGAATAATTGTGTTTTATGTCATTTAAAACCACATAAAAATAAATGTTGATTGCAAAAACACCACGTTGCCCCTGTGTATAGAAAGTCATGGACAATTTTAATAAACTCATCACTGTGCCAATCTGATCCCAAATCAGTAAGCCTATTTAGTGCTTATAAAGTGATGTTACATTGATTTAATGATGTTATTAGTGATATTTGCAGTGATTTTACGGGTATAAACAATTAGTATTTGGGATACTGTTCCTCAGTAGAAAAAACACCTAATTCCATTAATTGTCTCTAGTTCTGCTTCTATTAACTGCACATTTTGTACATGCTAATAATCTTATTATCAACTGCTGCTGAATTAATTAAAATTCATGTCTACTTATATAACCCAAAAAAAAAAATTCTGGTCAATTACATAAATATTTTAGAAATACATTTTTAGTACAAAGTACTAAACGTGTAAGACAGAATACCTGAATTCTAGCCCCTCCTTTGCCCCAACTATGGAACTACGGATAAGTCACAACCTCTAGAGCTTCTACTTTGTTTTCATTGTTTTACTATATACAATTTCAATATTGTACTAGATTACGTCTAACGTCCCTTCTAATTCTAAATTCCTATAACCTTAGAATGAAATGCGTAATGGACTTTGGTAAGAGGAAGTGGGGAAAAGGATGGAAAATAAAGTTTTGTTTCCTAAAAATTACATATTTCTTCAAAATGCCAATATCAAACATATGTTAAATCCTTCAGAAAGGAGAGTTAAAAAACCCAGAATGTTCTTATTCCATTTAACACAATCCCAAAAGAAATGGGAAAAAATACAATTTGTAAACTATAAGCCAGGAAGCTTGGCAACAACCGAAAATCTTGAACACATCATTAAAGAGATATTTAGTGAATGTCTAGTAAACTCAAAAAGCTAGCATAGCTCCAGCAAGAACTGGTTGTATCAGAATAACTTGACATCCTTTTGAGACACTGTAATCAAACTTGTTGATCAAAGGGAATGTGGGAGCAACTGTTTAAATTTCTTAAATGAAAAAGTCTCTCATGCTAGCCTGATGGGGACATGGCTGAATCATTGTACCATTACATGATTTCAAACCTGATTTACTACATGGAATATAAAAGTAGTCATATAGTCTGATGTGAACTTTGTAGAAGCTCCCTAGTGCAACTTTCTAGGAATCTGCACATGATGCTATACTGTATCCCATTTTTTTTTTATTATTGATTTGGCAGACATTGATGGCAGTATGATTATCTAATTTTTAGGTGACATAAAACTGGGAGTCAAAATCCTGGCTAAATGAGCTAAGATTTTAAAATGCCTCGATGTTTAAATAGAAATATATACAAAATCTAGACTTGGATTCAAAGAATAAATTATAACAAGTAAAAAAGGTATATGTCTTAAGGTTTTTAATGGACTGCAAACTCAATGTAATTTAACAGATAATACAATGATAAGCTGCATTAAAAAGAAGAATGAAGTCTAGAATCAGACAAACTTTTTTTTTCTTGGCAAAGATACTGGAGTCAATGGTCATTTTCTTCTGCAGCTCATTTTGCAGATAAGGAAACTGAGTGATTTAACCTTACCCAGGATCACACAGATAGCAAGTTCCTGAGGCCAGATTTGAACTCAAAAAGAGTCTTCCTGACTTCAGGCTTGGTACTCTATCCACTGTGCCAGCTCATTGCCCATAGTTCTGATATACTGTACCTTGATTAGACAGAAAGATTACTGTATCAAATTATGTATCCTACATTCTGGGAAGTATAATAATAAGATGGAAAATATGTAATGGAGGGTAATCGGAATGGTGAAGAGCCTTCTAGTTCATGCCTGATAAGGACTGGTTGAAGCAATGGGGGTATTTTACCTGAAGAGACAACTTACAGAAAAAGTAACAACTGTCCTTAACTATTTAAAGCATTATAATATAGAGTAAGAAATTAGACTTTCTTTATTTGGCTTCAGTGGACAGAACTAAGATAAACTGGTAGAAGTTGCAAAGAGGTAAATTTATCCTTGGTATAAGGAATAATTTCTTAACAATTAAAGCAAATTATTTTTGTGGTCAAGATGGCTAATTGAACAAGAGACAGTCAAATATAAATATTTGTGTAGGTATTTATGTATGTGTATGTGTATTTTTGTTTTTAGTAGACAGGCAAGAGGAGAGGAATCTATTTTACCCTAATATTTCCAGATACATATAATTTTACCTAATCCATAAAGAAATCAGAATTTAGCTAAAAATAAAACATAAATTCAAAATGTTGTTGTTGTTTCTGTTGTTGGTCCATTTTTAAAGAGGACCAATGGCATCATAGGGTCATGTCTTGACTTGTGTGTGAATTGGATTTAAGTTTGGAATTGTGCAAAGTTGTCAGCCTTACTTTGTCTTCTAGAGTTATGGAATTGCAGTGGTAAGACAAAAGTCAGGATAACTGGCAAAAGCCTGGGATACAGTGAATGACCTTTGTATCTTCAATGTCTGACCAAGTTCTCAGTGCTCTATAGGACTTGTTTCAGACATTTTCATGGCCATTGGAACAAATTATTCTCATCCATATAGGGACTTCCACATGGTAAGGGATTACATGTCCCTAATACACCAATGGTTTGAGGTTACTATCAACTTGGTTCAGCTTGTCTATCAAGATGATTTTACTGGGGAAGCTACAGCTTCTTGAAAGTTGGGTGACAGGTGGACACCAAAGGTGGATGAGCAGTACTGAAAAGGACTAAGCAAACCCTTACACCTGAGGTTCCAGTCTTCCTTGGATACCCCTGCTTAAATTTTAGAGATTTTTCTAACTGGGAGCTCCAAGCTAGTTCATCTATACCTTTAATTGTTTCTTTAATATAAAATCTATAAAGCAGAAGAGAAGAGAAATATGTGAACAAAAATGTCCTTAAGCTTTAAAAAAAAAAGTAATTGAACCAGGGAGTGGTTAATTATTCAATCCCCAGAGTAAAGAGGACAGAATATATAGACATGTCAACTACATTTTTCGCAATGGCACTTACAACTATCACTGTTTTATCAGGAAAACAAGTACATGCTTTATTAAAATTGCTATATCACAAATTTAATATCAAACAGATTTACAATTTGCTGTTTTCTTGATTATGTAAAGGATTTTTAAATTTTTAATTCCAAATGCTAATAGTGATTTCTTTAGCTTCCTCTGCCCCCTAATTTGCTAATCCTGATGTGTCAAAAGGAAATTATATAAAGAATTATCATGCTTAACAGCCAGAATTATTTGAATTTTTAAATTTTATTATTTTAACTGCAATCATAAGTGACAATGAACCCAGTTCTCAACACATTTTGGCATTAAAATACCATAAAATAATTTAAGTAGGACCAATATTATTGTTAATAAAGAAATTAAGATTGTAGATATGACTGATCTTCACTGGCTACTGTCCAAGAAGATTGTATCTAATTGGAACCAATTTGAACTGAGAATACACTCTCTTAACTTTTTTAATGCATTCCCAAAGCATTCATACTATCCATGTGATTTTAGCAGACAGAGATCTCTGCTCCTAGTATTTTTGTCTTACTCCAGTTTTATATAAATGATACCATTATGTCACACATGGGACAATATGCTTTTAAGCAAATATGTGTGTTTTTTTTTAAGTTATGGTAGCAAGAAACTATTTTGCTTATTTCTAATGAGGCAGTTCAGGAATATGTATTCCTGTGTGCTGGCCTGATGTAAGAATGACTGTGTGTCCTTGAATTAGGGATTTGATTTCCATTTCTATTCATTCATTCCTTATACAATTTGAACCCTATTCATAACCTGATCAAATTTATGGGTCTTATAATGACTGGAAATCATTTAACTAGCCTAATGTTGAAACTGCTGAAGTGGTACACTTCAAATTCCATTAAAAAAAAAAACCTTTAGATAAACAAGCTATAGAATAGCTGCCCAAATGGGAACAAATCCTACTGTCTTCTTTGATAACTCATTGAAGGTGAATTTCTGAAAATCTAAAATTTGTTCTCTTACATTTCATTCTTTTGGTCCTTGCACTTATTTCAAGAGCAGCTAACTATATCTGTGTTGCTTACAGATTTTTTTTTTCCTAAATGTGTTGACATATCATATGGTTTTGAAATATCTATATTCTTTTTCAGCAATGGAGAGGGATTTATCAGTCCATTTGCAGGCAATCCTTTCTACAAGTTTACTGGTTTCTGAAAACGAATAACTCAACTGTTAATTTCATAATTATTTGTACGTCTAAACACTGAAAAACAAAATCTCTTAAGCTTACTGAGAAACATATTCCTAATTCAAGTTGGTCTAATGCATAGGATAGGTAGATTTTACTCTACCACATATTCTCCAATTGCCTTTCTCTCAATTTATTGACTTCTGAAATTCTATTCTTGAAAGTAAATTATTGAGTTTAGCATTTGTATATAAATATAAAACTTCTTGGAATACAGTCTATTTTAAGCTCATCAGTCATTCACAGTTTACTATTTTAGCACATTCTCTTAGGAGGCTTATCCCAACTCCCACTTGTTTAAGTGAGGTCCCTAGACCTTAGCTACTATGTCCCCTCAGAACTCTAGAGGTTGGCTGGAGGTTTTGTTGGAGTTGTCTCTCTAGTATTAAAATGAGGCACTAAAGGCCTCACTGGTGGATTTTTGCTACTATCATCTGATTATCGCTTAAGAATAATTTAATCAGCCAGAGCTAAGTTACTCCTTGGAAAGATTATTAGCTAAGAAGAGATGGTACAAATCATTCTCCCAAATGTGGGAATATATACAGATTCCAGGGGAAAGTGAGTGAAGTTTTAGACAGTATGTTTGGCAAAAAGGGTAACTCACAACTCCTTATTGCTGAAAGTCTCTTTCTCTCATTCACGGGATATGTAAGAAGTTCCCCTTGGCATGATTTATCTACATTACAGTTGTGAGTTGTCAATGTGCATAAGCTTATCTATCCTTTAATCCTCATGCAGACACTGCCACCAGCAGCTGCTGTCCCAAAGGACAATTTGAGGATACCAGTGGAATGACTGGAAGTCCAAGTTCCTCTAGACACTTGGAAGCTTTCAGGATCTTCCTTATGCCAGGTGGAAGAAGACAAGATTTAAAATAAAATACTTTTCCCCCTGCCCCCACAGCTAACCCCTGCTTCCAACCCCTTCACAGGAGATTATTGTAAAATGTGCCTTGTAAAAATCCTTGCTGAAACACAAATTTCTGCTAGCTGCTTAAATCATTTGCATTACAGTATTTTACAGATGCCCTGTAGGTGTGACTCTTTATTTCACCAATCTGAAAACCTTTCCTGTCATACAGCTCAACTTTGTTAAGTAAGCAAGTCAATTACATACTTGATCTAAAGTACCTGTCAAGGACATTAAAGTATCTGATTGGTTGATAATGCTTGTTTTTACCTCATGAAGATATCAGGGCATGAAAGGCTTAGAGTGGAATGGAGTAACTTGATTGGTTTACTTGGTCAACCTTGATTAACTGTGAATGAATTTAGAATCTTTCCTGAGAGGTGGTTTTGATAGGAATCTTTTCTGGGAAGTAAACAGGGGTCCCATCCAAAGTTGAAAAAACAAAACTGGACCTACATAACAGTTGGGTTAAGTATAGATCCAGAACCACCCACAATAATTAAGGCAGGGCTACTGCTCAAAGCGCAAGAAACCTAGTTGACAAAACCATTTTCTTCCCCAGCTGACTAGAAACATTATTTTCCAAATTTGAAAATGCTAAGATTTATACAGTGCCCACAGGAATGACTGCAGAGAATGTATAAGTTTCAGAATTGATTTGGGAATTACGTTTGCAGTCTTGAGCCAAGAGCTGTGCACAATTTGGTATTTTTCAGCCAATTCTTCTAAATATTACCAATCCAATATTAACTAATTAATATTAATCCAATATTAATCCAACTATCCGATTAAAAAAAAGGTTACCTGTCCTTCCCTTTTATTGTTCAGAAGATAGTTAAAAATTTTGTAAGTGAATTAAATAAATTTAATCATGCCTAGATTTACTCACTAGGCAGCTCCACTACTCCCCTGCAGAAGACTCTACGTCCACTGCAATGGGCATTATGGTGAAAAAACTATGGAACTTGTAGGGAATGTGTGGTTCAGAAATAGGATAAAGCTGCTAAAAGCATGAACAGTTTAGGGGAGCTGACCCAGGAGCATATTCTTATAAACAGTTATCTGGTCTATCTGGTAGACCCCTATCTATAAATGCTTCTTAAAACTGACTAAATTTTTCACTTCACTTTGTTATATTGCCTGAAATTTCACCAATTAGAAATTCATTTGAGGTAACTAGCCTTCTTCTAAAATATGCAAATACCTCTGGAAGATTTAAGGGGTTATTGATTATTTGCACATTAGCATGAATTAGCTCAATCAGGCTATTTTCTTTTTCACATTTAACTGATAACAATTACACACTGTGGAGCACCCTGGAGGGCACAGAAGATAAAAGGGAGTTCAGGCCAGGTCAGGGTGGATAGAATGATGGTGACTGGCCCTGCACTTAAAGGACTGAGGAAAAGGAAACTTAGGAGACAAAACAGTAGATGAATGAATGCCAAAAACAAACAGTACCTATTTCAAAATTTTGCTTAGGACCCAGAAAATCTTGCATCCAGGGAAGTGGAAAGAATTCTCTCTCTATCTTATCCTTATAAACTCCTAATCAACTTCATCCTGGGCTGTCAAGACCTCACATGCGGGCAAATGTAATTAGTACTATAATTTATCTATATTCTGGGTTAAATAAGCTTTTGTGGGTTAGCCTGAGAATTTAGACATCTATTACAAAATCGTTTCTATTGGAACATAGCTTCTGAACTGTACACAACTGATGTACAGACTTTTGTAACACATCCTCTATTTCATAAACGAGAGACTGCCTGTAGCAGGCAGTCAGAATTAGGGCTGTTGTAATTTTAATCTGGGTTATAAATATGACTTTTCACAGTGTTCAGCACATAGTATGTGCTTCTAATAAATGTCTGCTGCTTCAGAATTTGAAACTACACATACTTTAGCTGGGGTGGGGACAAACTGGCTCCATGATGTCCCCCAGTGGTATGTGTGAAGAACAGCAGCGAAGGTGAGTGATCCCAAGGAGAGAACTATGTAAAAGGGAAAGGGAAAAAGAGCCCTTCTAGATGGATGAAAAACAGAAAAGAGAGCAGTAGTGTGCTCAGTCAGAAAGGGAAAACAAAACAAAACACCCTGGGCTCTGCCAAAAGAAAGAGCAGTGTTCTGCCTGGTAAAGAAGGAGAGAGAGGAAAAAAGCAGCCAAATGCCAGTGAACAAGAAAGAATGGGTACCAGCTCCTTAAAAACTGCAAATGATGGGCAGAGGCTCATTGAATCCTCTTTTTTTTAACACAGGTTTGCAGAAAGGATCAATAGTTTCCCATTGTCTAAGATTCTAAATGAGGGACTGAGGAGGGAAGGGATGGATGATCACAGGAATGAAATTCTAACAAAATAAACAAATGATTCTGTTAAGGAAGGGAATGAGGACCTGTAAAAGAGACAACTGTGGATGTACAGGGAGCTCACTGACCAATTCAGATTTTTTTAAAAGAGGTACAGAAGATGGAAACAAAGTCAAGGAATTGACAATGATGGTGATGAATACAAAATCTCTGTCTCTGTCTCTCTCTCTCTCTCTCTCTCTCTCTCTCTCTCTCTCTCTCTCTCTTTTTCTCCTCTCCCTTTTTCCCTATCCTCTCTTACTCTCTTTCTCTCTCTCCATCTCTGTCTCTCTTGGATACTGTCAGGATTCCTAAAGTGCCAAGAATGTGCTAAGAATTTTTTTTAAAGTGCCATTTTAGAGAAACTGTGGTTCAGAAATATAAGAAGATACTGTGAAAATCAGTAAAAGTTTAGGGCAGACAGGCCCAGGAGCAAATTCTTAGACAGGATTGTCTGGTAACCCTCAATCTAAAATTCTTTCACTAACCCTTACTAAATTTTTCACTTCATTTTGTTACACTGCCTGAAATTTCCCCAATTAGAGATTCATTTGAGGTAACTAACACTGGAGACAAAAGATAAAACAGTATAAAATCATTACTTAGGTTAGATGTAATGATAACAGATGATGCTTTTAAAAGTCTGCCTACTCAAATTTTATTTTGTTTCTGCTTTCTCTATCCATAAACAGTGTGGCATAGTTAATAGGGAGCTGGCCTCAGTGCTTTTTAAGATTTGGTTTTAAGTCCTTACTGTGACACGTAATATTTGTGTAATGGTGGGCAAGTCACTTAAATTCTCAGCACTCTAGGTAACTGTCTAAGATTATAAACCTTTTTCCCTTTCTCATTTCCTCCATATCCTGGCATCCACTGAGATTGGACTCCCTCTTGATATCAGTATATCACATAACACCCTTTATAGTACTGGTTGCACTTCTAGTCACACCTGTCCCCCAAACTCCACCCAAAGGTTGTGATAGCAAAGTTAAAATACCTTTCTCTCCCCACTGTACTTCTAAATCCTTCCTCTACCATTCTCAAGAAGCAATCTCTCTTTTAAAGTTTGTTCAGTCTAAATTTATCATCCAATCAAGATTCTGGTAGCCATTTTCTTTCTTTTTTGTTTGTTTGTTTTTTTTTTTGTTTTGTTTTGTTTTTAGGCAATTGCGGTTAAGTGACTTGCCCAGGATCACACAGCTAGTAAGTGTCAAATGTTTTTGGTCTGAGGCTGGATTTGAATTCAGGTCCTCCTACTTCAGGGCTGGTGCTCTATCCACTGTGCCAGCTACCTGCCCCCTTTTGGTAGACATTTTCTACTGCCCCAGGGAATTCTCTCTTCTTTTTCAATGAGTTCAGTGCCTGGATAACACTTTACCTCTCTATCCAACACCTTCCCTCATAGTAGGGAATTTTAACATGCTACTAATGCTCTCTAAACACTCCACCTATCTAGTTTCTCTATCTATTCAGTTCCCTTGACCTACTCCTCTACTGCATATCAAACGCACACAGTGGTTGTTACACTATCATTGTCATCACTTATAACTCCTCTACTTCCTCGCTCTATATATCACAATATTTTGCCATTCTATCTTTCCCTGTCACTGTTCTTCATCCCCATAGTAACCTCAACCTCAAGCCCTTCAGTTCTTTCCCTGGCCATGACCCTATCCTGGCTATGCTCTACTCTCTTCCCTATCTTGATGAATCAATTTGATTATAAATCCCTCTCTACCGGTGAATCCTATAACCCCTAGTTCTGTCATTGGATACACCTTATTAAAACCAAACATTAAAATACTCCAACAGTCTGCCTTCTTGTCTACTATTTGTGTATCACCAAATGGGTCTGTAGAAAATCAAGAAACTATGCTGACTGTATCTGCTATAAATAGTTTGTGTTATACAATCTGAACTAAACCTTCAATGCAGCAAGGCAATCCTTTTTAACAACTCCCTAATGGATTTGCTAACCTACTATCCACAGGAGCTATTTCATACTTTTCTATGCCTCATTCAATCCCTTTCTCTCCACCTCTTACCAAGGACATCCCTTCATATTTAATTGATTTTTTAAAAATAAAACCATTCATTGTGAACTTCTTGTCAACTGGTCTTTATCTCATATCACTTAAGTATCTTTTCCCAGTATCTCTTCTTTTGCTGCTATGTCTAAGGAAGAGATGTCCTTTTCCTTGCCAAGGTAAACCCTTCTACATCATACATCCTTAATCTCAACCTATATTCTCAAGGAGATTGCCCCCACTTTCTCTTATCTTGTCTTTTACTGTCCACTGGCTCCTCCCCTGAGGTCTATGAACGCACAGACTACTCCCCTTACAAAACCTCCATTTTATCTGATGGTCCCCCAAACCTTTTTTTTTTAATATCCCTCCCTTCCTTAGATAAATTTCTTGAGAAAACCATATACACCACTGTCTTGACTTCTCTTCCTACTTGCTTCTAAACCCTCTGTTGTCTGGCTTCTGACATTTACTCTTTTCTGTCTGGTTGTCATGACATTACTCTTACATACTACTTCCACCCATCTGACTGTTCCTTTGAGCCTCCTTTGCTGGATAATGTTGCGTATCATTACCCCTAACTGTAGGTAAACCTCAAGACTCTGTCCTCGGTGTTCTTCTTTAATAAGAAGGGTCTGTGTACTCTCTTATTTATAGACTTCATCAGCTCCCCTATGTTAAATTATTATCTCTACACACATGACTGGTATATCTATACATTTAGCCCTGGTGTCTCCTCTGAGTTCTATTCTTACAACTGCCTATTGGCTTTTTCCAAAGGCATTTTCCATGGGTTCAAATTCAATATATTTAAAACAGAATTCATTATCATTCTACCCAAGACAATACTCTTTTAAACTTCTCAACTTCTATTAAACTTCTGTATTCTATTTTGATCATTCAGATTTGTAACTTTAACGTTATCATTGAATCTTCAATTTTCCTCAACCCATATATCCAATCAGTTGCCAAACCATGTTATTTTTACTTCCATAACATCCTCTGCTTTTACACCTTGTCTTTACTAAGATACATACTACCCCACTTCATGTCCTTGTTACTTCTCATCTGTACTATGACAATAGTCTCAAGATTGGCTTCCTTGCCTCAAGTCTCTTCCCTCCCTAATCCATTATCCACAGAGCAGCTAAGTTAATTTTTTTTAAACTATAGGTATGACCATGCCATTCCCTTACTGAGTAAAATCTGACAACTCCCTATAGACTCTTGGATCAAATATCATTTTACCTTAATCTTATCATTTCAATTTTTATATTTTATGACTTATGTAACTATTATTATAGTGGAATATATAATTAAAATGTATATGTAAATATGCAGAGGTAGCATGCAAAATTATGCTTTAATTGATAAAAGTCCACGACCCAAAGAGATGTTTATTCTAGACAATAGTTTGTGTGAAATAAGACACCGGGAAATTTAAAAGAACAAAATCTTACTATGAGTCAACAGAAATGATACAACAGACAAAAATGTTAATGCAATCCAAGACTACATTAAAGGAGATAAAGTGTCCAGAATGAGGGAGATGACATTCCCATTGTACTCTATTCTCATCAAACCTTGTCTAGAGAACTATGTTTCATTCTGGGAATTATATTTTTGAGAAGTGGTTAACAAGATAGAACTTGTCCAGAGAAGGACAACCAGGATGATGAGGTAATGAGAGGTCCTGTCATAGAAAATTCAACTGAAGGAACTAAGCAGCAATATCATAGGAAAGAGAGAAGTTGGGGGAATGGTCACATGATAGGTATTCTTATTGTAAGGTTTCTTATATGGACCTAAAATTTGAAGGTACCTCAATGGCTCAGATTTGACAGATGAGGAACCTAGAGGCCAGGGAGTTTAATACAGGTAATAACTGTCAGGGAAAGAGGGCTTAGATTTTTTTTTCTTGGATCCATTGGAAAAATATAGAGTTAGCATTTACATAACACTTTAAATTTTGTAATGTACTTTAAAAATATTATCTCATTTCATCCTCATGACAATCCTGGGAGGCGGGTGCTATAATTTGTTATTTTTATTTTAAGATGAGAAAATGATGACAGACAAAGGACAAGTGACTTTTCCAAGGTCACACGGCTAGTAAATATCTGATGCAAGATTTGCACTCAGGTCCAGCAGAGTTTAAACTTGAATCCTACTCTATCTACTGTATCACCTAGCTGCCAATAAGGGGTAGAAACAATGGGTTGAATTTGCAGTGGTGGTTTTCACACTAATATAATAGACAAATTTTGAGCATCATAGCCATGCAAATAGAATGTACTATGTAAGGATAATAATGTGTTCCTCATTTCTGGAGGACTTTAAAGAAAGGTTACTCAGCCACTTTCTTTTGATGTGGTAGAAGAGATTGTTATTAAGGTGCAGAACTAGAAGGTCCCTGAGGTCCTTTTCAAAACTAAGATTTTCTGAATCCATGATTATTCAAAAATCCCAAGTCAGTGTTCTTTCCTTTACAACATGTTGTTACCAAGGATTCTTTGGCTCCCTGAAATTATCTATTAAGAGTTTCAGTTCTCTCAGCAGTACTTTTCAAACACCACAATTTCCACTTTCCCTATCAGCAATTCCTTCCACATTAATGGTGCGTGTAGATTTCTTCTGGATAATCAGCACAGTCACTGCCTACAGGGCCTGCCCTTGTTTATTCATTGTCTCTTATTCTTACTGTCAGTATAGTCCACCCACTGCTGTCATTTCTTGGCCAGAATTGTCAATTTTTCCTTGTCTCACACTTCCTTCCAGTGAGTCTTTGTGATTCCTTCTATTAGGCAGTTGTTACCAGTATCTACCACCTTATTAGCTCCCATCCTTCAACCCATGCCTGGGTCTATAGGATGCTACTTTTGTGCTGTCTTTCTTTGCTTCTCAAAGTTCCTTACAATGTGCTCCCCCTTTTCCTAACTTTCACTAGAATGAAAGTTAGTGAATGACAAAAACCCCCTCATCATTATCAATATCAGGACACACAGGAGGCAATGTTTTTTGATGGAAATGAATTATACCAGAGTTTGGCATCTGATCCCACTTATGCTTATCAGATTGGAAATATATTCAACTGACTGTACAGTAAAAGTTTATACAAGTTTTATTATTATAGGTTTTCTACTAACTTTTTCGAGATGTGCACGTAAACATCCTTGTATATGAGATTTAATAAGGCATAGAAAAAGTATATTGTAGATATACTGTAATGATTAATTTTCATTACTGTATTAAAGAAGCTTGAGATCCCTGCAAGAAAGATCCTATTTAAGCATAAAGAATCTTTGTTGCATCTACTACTTATGCAGCTTATAAATTATATCTCCAGAATTTAGGAAGACAAAGCAAGTTTTCCCCACTGTCAGCATGTAAAGCCAATGTTGCTGTTCAAGAACAAGTCTCATGCATCATCAAAACAATTGCAAGCTAAGTTCTGATCCCATAATCGGCCCTGTTAGTGATGGCTGGTGGTGTGGCAGGCAGAAAGAACTGCCTGGCTTTCAGGTACCAGATTGAATTTCAGGTGGTGACACTGAGAAGAAATGCATCTCTTGACATAGTCTTACAAAACTAGTTACAGATGAAATTGCTGACAATATGGAACACATAAATGGAAACCTTTTCAAATTCAATGTCACTTGTTAAGGTTATGTATTTCTGTATTGAATTAGGATGCTTATATAACTTGAATTACATATCAAATATAATAGATGTAGCTTAATTAGCATGGAAAATCCTGTATTACAGCTACAAGTGATTCTTTTAAGCAAAAGTACTGCAATCCTAAATATCAGTGCAATATTAAGTTTTAATAACTTCAAGAATATAAATGATACATACTTAAAAGACATACATTGAAACTTTTACATTCAGTTTACAAATAGTTTTGTGAATTTTAAATCAGCAATTGACAAATTTTAATTTTGACAAATAGGGTACCCTGTCACTTCATTTTATAGTGTGAATGTGTGTGTGTGTATGTGTGTGGGTGTGGGTGTGTGCACATGAGACAGATGACACTTTTTCATACTGTTGAATAGGTAGAGGAGGTCCCCTTACTTGATAGCCTTAATCATCCAATCTTTCTCTCTCAGATTTTTTTTTTCTATTAAGCTTATATCAAAACTATCATGCATGGATTACAAATTCATTCCTTGAATGATTTTAAGGCAAAGTATCCATATACAACTCTTTTAGACAATAAGCAGCAACTGATGAAAGTTTTTTTTTTTTACAAAGTTTGAAATCAGTTAGAGCAATATATAGCCCAGGATTGTTGTCATGTTAAATTTTAATAATAAACTTATCATTATGTTCAAATTTAAATAATTGACTTTTCAAGGTTTTTTGTAACTTTGTAAAGTTTATACTTCTGAAGTCATTAAATTCAAAATCAAGCTAAGAATTTTCGGACACCCTGTATGTAGTTATTCAAGTATTATCAAAGAATAAATGAAGTTTTATAGTTCTTTCTTCCATTTTTGATTTAGTTCAATGTAACTAAATTCACTAAATTGGTATAGAATTTATTAACACTGTACAATATACCACATAACAATCAATAGATTGCTTTAATCTGTTTTTCAACTTATGAAGAACTTGTGATAAAGATATTTGTTACTTTCATGTTGAGTCTTTTCTGTATCACCCTAAAATACTGTAAAAGGAATAACCACTCACCACAACACATCCCGCTCAGTAGATCACTTGGCATTAATGTTATACAGCAAGTGTACTTCACTTCTCCCTACAGAAACCCATTCATGTAAAGAGTCATGGATTTGCAGTCAATTGCAAGGTATGGTTCAAGGTCCAGATCTGCCACTGTGTGACCCTGAGCAAGTCATTTCACTCCCTATACCTATTGCCTCATTTCTAAAACTGAAAAAGGAGGCATGATGATACTTCTACACCTTATAGAGCCTAGCTTGCTACAAAGGAAATGGAAAATGGGCACTCAGGTGGTATTTATCCTTATTGATACATGTCTTCCATCTACTGGAGACAAGAGTTAAGCCACAAAACTGAGTGTAAGTTGATACATTTTATAGAATTTAAGGTTTCAAAGAATAATTTACAAGGAATTAAGAGGATTAGCTTAATACATTTTCGTACCATAAATGGCAGAAATTGAAACAGAAATTAATATATCCAACTCATCTCTAATAATTTAATCAACTTGGTTGAAAACAATTATCTTGATCCCCTCAAGATTCCATACTATATCTTTCCCTTTACTGGCAAACTTATAGAAAACATAATCTACTATGCTTTATCACTACCTCCATTCACTCACATTTTGATTTGCAATATGGCTTCAAAACCCAAAACTCCACTGAAACTGGTCTCATAACGATATGATCCCTCACCTAATAACCTTTTCTCAATCCTAAGGATCATAAAAAAAAAAATGAACAAATGAAAAGCATTTATGAAGCTCTTAGAATAGATAAGCCATTATCCTAATCCTTAGGGATACAAATATAAAAAGCAAAAGAGTCTGTGCCCTCAAGGAGTTTACATTTTGATAGGCAAAAAAATATAACAGTGAGGATTGTTTTTTTTCTTTGGTTGGGAAATTACGAGGATGGCGAGTGGATCCACAGGTCAATTGATTGGGAACTCTTTTCCAGAAATGGCAGTATTGATTTGCTTACTGTTCTCCGAACAAGTACTGGAGTAGGAAGGGATTCAGTATATGAGTAGTGACATGTCATGAAGATGGCCTGAGAGTAGCATGAAGGGCCCTGGGCTCTGACTGGGCTCAATCTGGTGTCTGGTCTAAGGCTACTTCTGAGCATAGACATCCCTCAAATTTTATGTGACATTGCATTGGTTCACATGGCTCCTGACCAGGCACATGAAGGAGAAGTCTAGTGAACCTGGGGACACAGGCAGGGCAGAGGCAGTCTCAGTGACCTAGAGTTGGAAATATCTCAATTGATCCTCCTGCCCTAGACTCCTCACAAAATCTTCACTTCCCTAAGTAACTTTCACATCTTCTGTAGTTTCCAGTATAAGACAACTCAGTGTGATTCCTCAACCTTCTTGAATTTTTAGTATCATTTGACATTGGTAAACATACCCTTCTTCTGAGTATTCTATTCTCCTGTGTATAACCAGAGAGATCACTGGCTCTGCAGGATGTCTGATTACCTGAAGAAATATAACAATATCCATCTCTCACCCTTACTGGCCCATTTCCTTGTTGAGTATCATTTCAGATTCAAAAGCAATCTGGAGTATGTATATTTCAGATGTTATTTGAAGGATGAGTGAGATTTGGAAGGGAACAGGGTAGAAGAAGGGAAATTAACTGTTAGGACAACAATATGAATAAAGTGGGGATATCCATTTAGCACAATATGTGTGCTGTAAAGTGGAGAGAATTGCCTGATGACAATAGAGACAACACGTTGGAGAGTAGAGGACAAGAAACATGCAGATCAGTAAGTTATGGATACTACTCTTGATCTCAGCTAGTCACTAGCATAGTAGAGATTTAATAAATGTCTGTTGATTGATTTGTTGTTGTTATTGATGTTGTTATTGAAGACCTGCAAAATCAGGCATAAGGATTTCTACTAGAGGCAGGTAGATCTTCAAATTTTCCAGCATTTATACTTGAAGATTTTTGAGTAAATAATAACAATTAAAAGATGTTTAAAGATTAATCTGGCAGTGAGTGAGAAAGGAGAAAAACCACAGCCAGGAAGGGCAGCTGAGAAGCTCATGGAAAATCTGGCCATAAGTGAGACAGATCTGGAATAAAGGTATCAATGGGAGGAATGGAAAGAAAAGAAAGAGTGAAGTCTTTCAATGGAAACAAATGTACATGATTTGTTGAGGTCTGACACATTAATGGTTCACAGATTTTTGGGGGCTGATGCCCTATAAAACTGTATCTGTAAATGGAGGCTAAACAAGGAAACACCCCCGGGGTGAAAATGGATACTGGTTTTTACTGCTGCATTGAAATAGCCTTATAGATATGACTTTGGTAGTTGTATATTATGGGGAAGTAAGAGCTGAAGGCTCTCAAAAGAATACATTAATATCAATAGGTACCTTGGCCAGAAATATATCACAAGAAAAATATAGGTGCTTATCTTCAAAAAAAAAAACCTGGAGGAAATTAAGTCTGATTTGCTTCTTGACTATGTTTATGTGTACTGAACCATCTTTCCCTGTACTGAAAAAAATAGACTTGAACTGTCAAGAGATGTTGAGTCATTGTTATGCCAAATATGATTTGATGTATTCATTTTCATAGGTAAATTATGTTACAGGAGGGAACTCCTGAAGTTCCTCTGTAAGAGATCAATTTAGTCCCACAGCACACATAAGCATATTGTGGTGACTGATCTCAACAGTAGAATCAGACCTCTTCTCCTCTTCTCTTCTAAATCCCAATAGTTTTGATGCTCACAGATGTTTTCAAGACATTAACGAAGTAGGTTCTGTTCCTTGCTATTGGTTACTGATGCAGCTGTTAAGCTAATGAAGTCAGTATATTTTCAGTCTTAATTTTAGACATGTTTATTTTTGTTTTCATACAACAGCTGTGCTGTTAAGTACTAGGATTGATGTTCTGGGTAACCCTAAAATAAGATTAAAGTAATGTTATGTGCCCAGTTCAAGCACTTTTAGGCCTTCGCACTTCATCTATATTTAGGGGATACTTGGTTTCAGGATATAACGACAAATACTTTGATGCTAATAGGTCACATTGGCTAAATCCCTTGTTATTAAATTACTGAATTGGTCTGGCATTTTATTGACTCAATACTAAGTTTAAAAATGTGAATTGTGGGTTATACTAGCTACAAAAATTCTTATATGTCAAGTAATAATTGCAATAAAATAAAACATAGATGAAAAACCACAGTAAGACCTTACTTTATTATACGTATGGCTCATTGTGTGAAAACTGAAACCTTAACAAGTTCACAATTCTTGGACACAGGTAATCAAAGAGGAAAAATATCAAAGAAGATGAAGTCAAATGCCTAATGTATCCCTTCAGGCAAGAAAATGAACCAAAGCTTTTAGTATATCTAATTCATTCCAGTTCAATTGAAGGAACCTTGTCTGTTGTCACTATATGGAAGATCAGGCAGTTTGCTTGGGAAAAATAGTAGCAAGGAGTCTATTGAACATATAGTGCCGATGACCTGTCTTCTTTTTGCCTAAGAGGAGGACATTGGGGTCAGATGAAAGAGGACAAGAGGGAGAGCTTAAATGAAAGACTTCTATAAGACAAATAAGCAAAAGCTCAGAGGCAGCTCAGATACTACAGATGTTCTGCATCTGCTTGCTTGCCCACTGGGGACAGAGAGATAAAGAGATTAAGACATTTCCGCAAAGATGGTTAGACAAAGAGATCAGATAAACAACATGACAACTAAATTGAAGTTCAGTTTGTAGTCACAGCATAGAGAAAGTGAGCCAATCCAAATATTTTAATCCAATCCAATACTGAAGTTTTCATGGTAAAAGTGTCCTTATCAAAGTAGAGAATAAGCAAGTTGAGGTTATTAATGTCACTCACTTTGAGAGAGACAAACAAGCGACCTTTAAATAGAGCAACCTTTAAAAGTCATGTGTTGTTGACTCCACTGGGGTCTAGGTGTCTTCTATATTAGAGAAAGGAAATTCAAAGTTAAAAGTTAGTGTTATTATGGAAAGAATAGTAGCTGATAGTTACAACATGAATAGTACATTTGCTAAAATTCATAAATTTTCTTAGTAAACATTCTTACTAATGGTTGCATGATGAATGTTTTCTTTGTGTTCTTAGATCCACCTACTTCTCACCAATTCTATAAATTTTCTTTCTAAATTTGGAACCAATGAATATCTCAGGAAACGGAAATGTATGTGATCTATGGTAGTCACTCATCCTTCAAACACCTGCATTTGTAAGTAAATTTTATCAATAAAATTATATTCTAGAGCAACTGTTAAGCTTTTACCAAAAAGGCAGAAGGCACGTTTATATTAGCTAAGATTTTAAGAATAACTAGAAAGATTAGAAACTGTAACTTCACAGGTTATTCATAACATCAAAAGTAATTCCATCGCTATTGAATCCTGATTAAATGCTAGCCAATAACCAAGCAGCACTACAAATAATCGCTAGATGATGATAGCATTTGAATTGAGACAATGGAAAAAGTCTTCACTCTAGGATTGAACTTAATTCTAAACTTATTTTTACTTTCCCCTGAAATATGTAGCATACCTTTATTACTTCTCATAAGGACACTGCTCTTGGTAATCTATACATGGTTTAGATCTATAATTTCACTGGCATAGGGTATGCACAATGAGAAAGCTCCTTCAGCAATTGTAAGTATGAAACTGTTCTGCATCTATACTCTTCTGAAAGTGTTTGGGTCACTGAGAGGTCATACTATATAGTGGTTTCTAGAATAACTTCTCATTTTATATTCTTTTGACTGCTTCATTTAAATCCATGTTGATAAGCCAAAAACAATCACATAATTAAAGAAAGGAAACAAAAAAAGAAACACATGAATGCCATTTTTAAAGTTAAGATTAATTAAAAAAATTCTATAATTTAATGAACCAGTTGAGGTGCTAAGGCTAAATAATCCCAATATAATTACTTTATTTCATTCAGAAAGCTATTAAGATATATAGAGATGAGTATGAACATGCAAATACTTTCACTAATTCATGGAGACTCAAAAAACAAGCATATCCTCATTTACAAAAAAAAAAAAGAAAAACCTTGGAGATCCTTTATTCCATCATTAGGAGTGGGAAGGACATCATTGCAAATTAAATGAAAAGAATGTAAAGCTTCTAAAACTTCTGAATTAACTAACATACCTAAGAATAAGCACATAAGTCCAAGAGCTTTTCTTATAGGTATAATATACTAGTTTACCATAAATCATTGATCAGAAAAAGGAAAATGAAACTCAAAGAAGCAGTATATTGACAACAATCACTCAGTTGAAAAATAATCTAATTGCTGAAACTTTGAGGAAAGAAAGCTAAAAGTATGGAAGAGTAGACAATCCTTAAATGAAAAAGCAGAAACTTGTCTATCCCATAAATCAGGGAGTTGTATATCCCACAGAGCAAGAAATCATGTTGGATTCTGAGGACAGACAGCAAAAGTGAAAACTCAAGGTTTGTACAGGATATATGGCTGAGTAAGAAGCAGAAAAGAAATTTAAGACTGATTTGAATTAAGAGAAAAGCTATAAGAATAAAAGTCTGACATAGTAATAAAAGGCTTTAAGTTAGAGCATTCAGATACTTGACTCTCGATGCCATTTAGAACCAGTAAGATACCCCAATCAGAGAATAAGTGAGGTAAAAGAATAGGTGCTCTTCTGCAAGCAGACTCAAGCACAGCCACAAAAAAGGAAATGTGGAGTTTTACTTCATAGAGTTCTTCTATTTCTCATGTGGTCGGGAATGATCATATAAATATGAAACATTAAATGGAATTACTTTTCCAAGTACAGATACTGTACCACATAACTGTACGAAAAAATATAACAGAAAAGAGATATAATTTATTTAACCATTATTCAATTAAAATCAGATGAATCAATGGCATTGGAGAATGAATCAAAGACACAGAGAAGAAAAGTATAGAAAGGATTGTCAGAACAATGGCACTAAACCTGCCATCCTGTGGATTTACTACCTGTGTTCTTCTTCCAATTACAACCATTGTGTAATAAAAATTCAGAAAGTCTGATATCTGAGACTAAACCTACTATTTTCTTGACTCTGGGATAAATAGCATTGGGAGAAAAAAAATGGAGGAGGAAGGATTAAAAACACCTAAGTGTACAAGAGTCTGAAAAAGCCAAGGATAGAAAACAAAGAGCTTTATCACAGTAAAAACAAGAAGAAAAAAAAATTCAAAGTGAAAAATTCCTCTGGTAAAAGCAAAGATTACCATGCCAGGGTATTTGTTGTGGTGGTGGTGCTGGTGGTTTGTTGTAGTGGTGGTTAAGAGGCATAAGCAAGGCAACTCAGGCAACGGGCGAGAGCAGCAGCAGCAGCAGAGCGGAAGGGACAGCAGAGGAATACACTTTGCAGGAGGTCTAGCAGGTAGCCAGCCACAGCTAGAGTGTTAGCTAAGTAAACCTATGAATTTTAAATACAGACAGGGGATAGGAGGAAAGCGGGGGGAAATCTTTTATTACTTAGGAGGACAGGAAAATACCCGTAGACTACTGAGACTAGGAAGGAAACATCTCAAATCCTTCTGGAAGCAAACAGTCCTTTAAGCCCGAGGACATGCTAAATGAACCTTTTCACCAAGAGGCAGTGAGGCGCTCTGTGAGGCAAGAGAGAGAAAGAAGGGAGGGAGAGCCAGAGGAAGGGAAAGACACACACTCGCTCATCCACACACAGCTTGCGAGGAGAACACAGCCAGTCAGAGAGCGAGAGCGCTGGGGAAGAGCGACGACATTGGATGAGAAAATTTTGTACAAAAAAAAAACACCAACCAGAGGAGGTGCCTCACCTATTTCCCAATATAATCAAATCCAGAGTGGAAGGAAGCATAAACTGCAAGAAACCAGCAGTAAAAGTGCTATTTAAAGCTCTAGGCGGAGAAGATGCGTTCACCTGCGTCCCTTGTTCAGTGAGCGACAGTGGAAGGGAGAGGATTCCCTCTGGATGACTCCAAACTCCGCAGTTCTCTCCTCCCTCCCAGGCTGAGCAGAACCGCGAGGGACCGACTGCCTGCCTGCCTGCCTGCCTGTTAGATGTGAACTCGAGCCGGTTGGTGGCTGTCAAGAGGATGGGAGCCCGGGACTGAGAGGCACCAAGGCAGGTGGAGCGCGGACTGAGATTCTGTCACATCATCGGTGAGTGACTGAGATTTCTTCAACCAGGGTTTGGTGCCTGCTATTGCGCTTGGGCATCTTCTGGTAATGGCCAATGTTGGGCAGCAGAGCCCGGGCAGTCCATGCTTTCCTACTAGATTGTCAGCATATCCAAATTGCAGGGGGAAAGCCAGTTGGGGTCTGCTGAGGGCAGGGGTTGCTTTTGTTCCTGATTGGGGTGTTATTTTTGCGTGCCCTTTTCTCTGCTGAGATTTTTACGTCAGAAAAGTTGAAGCAAGAGTAAAATGTGACCTATTTATGTATCTCCTAATGTTCCCGAAACCAGAAACAGTTCCTTAAACTAGACAGTGGGGAAAATGGCATGCCAGGAAATCCTGAGGAGCCTCTGCAACATAAAATAAATATTCTGAAAGTAGGAAGCAGTTTGCAGGTGCTGAGCGCCTGACTGATGCCTGAGAAATATCTAGGTGGGAATCATTGACTCCAGGGTCCTTGCAATGTAGCAACTTATTAAAAAGCAGTAGTGATGTGCTGAAAGTAGAGTTCTACCAAGTTCAGGACACTTAGGAAAACAATAGCTTGAATTATAGCGAGGCAATGTCTGAAAGCTCAGGCAGGTTGTCAAAAATATTCAGATACTCTATCAGGTATGGGTGTCTTTAATTAAAAGTGTTAAGGGTGCTGACTTGAATACTTATGAGTACACTTCAACATGAGTTGAGAATTATCCTTTCAGCAAGCAAGCAATTGATTTTTCCCTTAAATAGGACCAAAAAACTTTATTCTATGTTCATTTTTATTCTCCTTTAGCATAGAAAATAAATACGAATACAGTATACCTATTTAAAAGCAAACTTCCAGGATCTTCATTTTTTACCTAGATATTTTACATGTATTTGTATTAATTTCTAAAATTACTTTATATAATTCTATGCTCTTAGTTAATTTTTTAAAGGAATATGCAAGGGAGCAATATGAAGAAGTTATATGGCCCAGCTACAGAAATAATATCAAACAATTAAAATTTGGGTGACATTTAAGAATTACTGGAGGTGTAATTAATTATCAGTGAATTATGCCAGAACTCCTACAGAAGTACTTTTGACATCCATGTTATTAACAAATGAGTTAATCATGATTAATATTATTATCCTGAATACCAAAGGAATTAGCAATGATTACAGCATTATCCTAAAATGTTATCAAAGAGTTTTAAGTAAATTTCAAATAACACACATATTTCTTTTCATGATTTTTTTTTCTGGGATCAACATGCTCGGGTTCTAATTTCATCTAAATTCTGAGTGCACCTATACATGTTACTTAAACTTGAAAGATGTATGTGTGTTCTGAGGTGAAATAATGAAGTAGGAAACAAATATATTCAGAGGGGGAAAAGTGAGTAGAAACAAAGGCTAGTTAAGTTGAGTGGATATGGTAAGGTATTGTTATATATCTAGTGCCTCGGAAGAAATAGAAAGTATTAGAGAAAAGGCAGTCAAGAAAGGGCAAAAACTACAAAAATAAGTGAAGAAAACTAGAGAAAAATTAATTAAAATATGTATATGTGTAAGAGTTGTGTCTCAATGTGGAAAGCTTCTGAATAACAGGAAGTGTATTATGGATATAAATGGGAATGTTTATAGAACAAAAAGTAGAAAACTTGAACAGAACCATTTTTTTCCCTCCAATTTAAAGTCTCTTTGGATCATGACCTTACAACTTGAGAAGAGAGGGTTACTAACTTGGGTGTGACCATATATGATAAGACACAATGTTAGAGCTCTTAACAATAGAGATCAAGCAAAAATAACCAACAGAAAGTCAGATTCAGACTTTTGAAGTTGGCAATTTAAATCCTGATGCATTGAGTATAGATACTAACGGCTTACTATGAACCAGGTCATAGAAAATCTCTACTTCTTGAATTTAAGAAGAGGTGACAGAAATACATGCACATTTACCAGGATAAGCCAAGGTCTAGCTCTTAGGCAATCAGAAACCATTATGGGAACTTATAACATACCTAAACAAATACTTAATTATTTACTAAGTTTAAAATTATTTTTAAAATAAATCACCAATGTCTACTCTTTACCTGTGTAGCTAGCTTTTGAAAATAATGATTAAATTAGTTTGATTAACATAGTTGTTTTATTTAACACTCTAAAATATATCCATCTCATGGTAAATTTTAAGTGTTGGATTGGAACTGAAAGCTGTCTTAGAGACAAGGACCAGAGGGTGTCAGTAAAGGGTAGAAAGCTTTCTGGATGAATAAAGGTAATTGTGTGCTTTCTGCTTGAATCAGTATGCGTAGTTTCTTTAGTTTCTACTAGATAGGATATAAGAGATTTTTTTAAAGTGTAATAAATGAAAGTTGTCTTGACCACAGAAACAGAGCAAAGGCAACTACAAAATGGCTGGTCAAAGTTAAGCTTGATTGGGTGATGTGAACCATTTTTATGCCATGAAAGAGTGCCGTGTAGTCCAATAGAAAGTGAACTAAAGCATTATTCCACTGACATATTTGACAAGTTTTGGTTCTGAAGTGGTTTTCCTGAATTTCGCCATTTTGTTCTCTACAGCATGGCACAAAGCTTTGGTTTCTCCTAATACTCTGAGCAATATCTCCTTTTTTTAATTTTTTCTTTGACTTTGGATATTTTTATCAAGTCAGAGGGTCCTTTATTTCCCCTCATAATTTTAAACATGCCAGAATATTTCAATAATCTGATACCTTTAAAATGTTCATTTCAGTATCCCAAGTTTATATAGCTGTTTCTCTTATTTCTAAAGCTAAGAATACTTAGAACTTTTTTTTAAATTTCCTGATGTCTCCTTAATTTTTTTTCTATTCTATTCTTTATAAGTATTCTAATATGTTGCATGAACTTCTTAGCAGTTTATAACAGGAAAGAGGCTGGTCGGAAGCTCAAAGCAGTAGAGTCCCTGCAGAGGTTTATTTTCTGAGCATCTGTGATCAATAACTCTACATTAGAGGCTTGTGCATTTTAAAAAATAATGAAATGCATAAACTCCTTAACACTTAAGCCTTATGACTTTAAAAAATTTACAAAATCTAATCAACCCACTTTTTATCTCCCTCCAACCTTTTCTGTTTATTGTCCTAATTTAAATTGTCAAAGATTTTCGAAAAAGCCATCCTATTAACATAATATTTAATAAGTTTCTTTGGTTTTAAGTTATGATTTGATAGGGTCAACAAAAGTAATGAACTATAAATACTTTGCCAGTGTTTAGGGATTCAGTGACTATTGGAAGAATTTTATAGTAACTTTGTTAATTCATCTATTTACTTTCTAAAAGGATTAAAATTGAGCATTGAAGTAGAGGTAGATAAAGAAATCAGATGTGGGGATAAATTATACCTAGCTAACTTGTTATGGAAATTCTATGAATTTACTTTCTTATCTTTCTTAATAGTTGAAGCAGCTAAATTAGGGAGTTTTCAGTTGTAACAGCTACCTTTTTTGCATGTTCTTTAGTTTTATGTATTGCAACTCATTTATAGTAACCTTTCTATCTGTTGCTTCTCACACTTCAATCTGGCCATAACATAAGGGTACTCTCTTCTTCAATGCCTTGAAATAGAAATGTGCTATAACTTCAGCCCCCAGAATAATACCACCATTCTGTTTGATTTAGGGAATATTTAAAATGTCCCCATATAACCCGGATGTGTGTGTGTGTGTGTGTATGTATTCATGCCTATAGTAAATCCCAAGATTACCTGATCTTTATTTAGGACTTTGAAGAAACTTGTACTGACAGTCTCTATGTGTGATTTTCCTAATACAGAATTTTTTAAGAGCGCTCACACAATTATTACAAAAAACTAAAAAAGGCATAATGGAGAAAAATGGAAAATAATGTTTTGTGTGTGTGTGTGTGTGTGTTTTGTTTTTTCATTTGAAAACAAAAGGGCTAATGTGGCTTTTGTTGATGAGTTTTACCTACTGGCTTTTCAAAATCTTTATGTATATGAATACCTTCACATGAATATACTCACTTAATTGGTTGAAGAATTTGGACACTCCCAAATGGGGTGAATTGGTCAGTAAGATGTTCTACTGTGGAAAGAGTTACCAAAAGATGATGTTCGTTCACTCTCCTCCTTGTGCCATCTAAGGGCATAAATATTTCTCAACTTTCTAAAAAATGATCCTACAAAGCCTAATTCCATGGCATGATTTATTATATATTTGGATGAACTTCCTGCTCAATGAAACATTACCTGCACCTCTTTGATCTGGACTACCTACATCTGATCCTTATTAAGTTTCTGTAGGCAATAATCCATGGTGGGGTGGGTACAGATGGAAATGTTTCCTTCAATCTGAGGAGTTGAGGACAATCTTTCCTGAACCATGAATGAAAAAGTTGGTCTACATAAATGAATCCATTATATGGGGACTAGGAAGCTACTCTCTACTATCCTTTCACCTTTTTATCTACTAATGAGGGAAAATATTTTACCTTCCCATTGAAGGTTTAACAGAAACATCCCCAGCATCACCTAACATTAGAATATCCTGATTACCATATATGGTAGTTGGAAACAGAATTTTTCTGTGCTTTTCAATTGACAGATGAATTAATAAAAATAGGAATAATATGACTGGTGTCCTGAATATACTGGTATTGGTCATAACATTCAACATGTAACTACACAGCCCAAAAATGGACATAATAGAATTTCTAACAACAATGGTAATAATAATAATAATTATTATTATTAGTGATAATAATAATTTACTATTACAGTCATTCATAGATTTGTCCAAAATCCTTTAGAACATTGCTGTGAATCTGTGTGGCATGTTGACTATTTCACGGAGATTTACTTTTCTTCCTTCTTACATTGCCCAACTGCATACTTTTTTTCAAGGACTAAGTAAATAAAATGAAACCCCAAACCATGCCTTCCTCGTAAAGCTGTATAAACAGCTTATAAAAGAGTATTTCAACACATTGTTAATTTTCTAATTTATCATAAATATAACATATCAATGACAAAGTTTGCTGAGACTGAAAAATTTCAAACAATGCAGAATCAGATTCAAACCCCAATGATTCAAATGAGCACAGTTTGAAAGACTCTGAAGAAACAAGTGAATGACAATCTATAATCCCCCTGTTTAGTTTATATGGAGTTTCAATATTGTAAAATATAACAAAGGATGTTTCCAAAGTACTTGAACACAAGAAACAATAAAAATCAATTTCCCAAGAACCTTCTCATTTAGTTAAGCTAAATCTACTTTTATATTTGCATAAAATACTTCAAATTTTCATTGCTCTTCGTTGTTTAGACTCTTATCTTCCCACCAAATGTGTATTTTTCACACACACACACACACACACACACACCCCACATATATATGTATGTATATATATTATATATATATATTACATATATATATATACATGTATAGAGATATATTATTTATTTGCATTTCTCATATTCAGTTTTATATAGTTGCCACACTGTAGCAATAATCACACAGACCTATTGACTATTAAATCTGGGGTAAACTTTTAACATTATCTAGTCCAAACTCCCTTTTTGCAGGTAAAGGAACTGAGCTCCAAAGAAATGAATTGGCTTATCCAGAGTCATACAGATAGTTAAATCAGAGCCAGGACTTTAAAACAAATCCCTTGAATCCCTTTCCAGTTCCATTTAACATTATAGACACTCTTTAAGGTGAGATCATAGTCCATTTTCACCAAAGCCTCTGGGATCTACCTTAGTATAATGAGCTTGTAATTATCATTTATATTACATGTACATTTGTAATTCTCAGAAACGTTGTGAGTGTGGACATATGCTTGGAGGAAGCTTCTGATGTTACATTTTCCATAATAGAAAGTGCAAAGCTTAGAAAATCAGTGTCAATTTATTGAAATATTTTGTGATCTTGAAGCATCATGGTTTTTAGTTGTGAATGCCTTAAGAGCACAGGAGAAAAGTTTGAAGACATCATTCAACAGATCAACAATGATCATTTGGCAACAAGCAGTAATGTTAAGCCAAACCTCAGTTCAGAAGCAAGGGATGGATCAAGGAGGTAGGGGATTTGAAAGTTGACACCAAGCTTTGGCAATACCTCAGCTAAAATAATGTTCAGTGTACATTTAACTGTATATGTGTAAAGGACCAACCATTTTCATTTGTCAATAGTTGCTGAATAGGCACTTTATTCAGAGAGATAAAATATTCAGTTGTTAGGGCACTCAATGAAATGGAAACTATAATTCATGTAAAGCAGTGTAGGCAAGGACTAACCTCCATTATTGCAAACTTGCATGGAGGTAGCAAAAAATAAAGATAAGTTGCTCTTGGAAAAAAAAAAGATTTTCTAATAAGTTTTTCAAAATAAGGATGAATTGTAATCTCAAGTAGTAGGCACCAATCTCTAGGGGTCATCTAGGAATGTGAATAAACTGATACTGTACGAGAATGGACTTCTTTGCTGCAGTAGGAAATGAACTTGGCACAGAATAGAACTGATGCTGTAACAGCATTAAATGGGCATTTTGAATGATCAAAAAATATTAAGCTCAGTTTTTCCTAACTTCTTTTAAAAAGCTGGGGGTATTTTACTTTTGAAAATAAATTTATTGAATCAGAGAAGGGAGAGAATCTTCTTGTTCTAGTAGCAAAGTCAAAAATTACATACATTCTGCTCTTTTAATACAGCAAAAGACTTTATTAAACATCCAGAATCAAATTATTAGGTGAATAAATTAACTGTTTTCTGGTAATATGTCTAAAACTAAAGTTGTCAAAAATGCCTCCATAGGAAAATCACTGAGGCTCTTGATAGATAATTGGAAATACTGAGATGCTACATTTTGTTTTAAAGAAGAACATTTCAAACCAATGACAAATATGATTAGATCACACAGTCCACTCTATTTTAGGCTATTCAAATAGTCACAGATGACACTTCCTCAGGTTTTAACTGGTAAGTACTTTTAAAATTTATTTTTTTAATTAGTTGAGAGATAAAATGTGGAACCACTCTTTTTGCTTTGTATATGCCATATGAAGATGATACTGAGGGCAGCTAAGTGGCGCAGTGGATAGAGCACTGACCCTGAAGTCAGGAGGACCTACGTTCAAATCCGGCCTCAGACCAAACACTTGACACTTACTAGCTGTGTGACCCTGGGCCAGTCACTTAATTCCAATTGCCTTAAAAAAACAACAACGACAAAAAGAAAAGATGATACTGAGATCTAGCTACCATTTATGTTAGTAAATATTATTGAAACAGTGTATAGCTTGTAGTCTCTTCCATAATGAGCATGCAACATATATACATTATTTAGTACAGTTTTGATAGTTTTTTTTTATACTAGAAACTCTAAATACATGAACTTCAAAGTGGCTGGCTTGGAATTCTTTAATATTTTTAAAGAATAATTGGTTTACCAAATTGGTTTGGGAATAGAAGATTCTTGGTATTATAAGACACATGAACTAATATTGGTCTTATGGATTCTTATTGCTTAAAAATTATAAAAAAAAAACAGAGAAATATTTTTATTTTGCACTCTTCCCTTTGGGCTTCCTGGGAAATACCCTTGAGAGTAAAACAAATGAAAAGTAATACATGCCATGAGGTTTAAAAAAGCTAACAATAATTAAGATGTAAAATTTTTAGTATTGGATTTAGCCCACAGGGATGTTGATATTAGTGTTCTTCTTCCAACTGAATCATCCCACCTATGAATATTGCACAGCATTGATTCTCTTAACTGTTGCTTCTGCTTCCCAGAATGGCAAAGTTATGCTGCAGTAAGTTGTGCTTCTGGATTCAGTTACTCATCATGAATTTCCTCAGTGGCTTTTCTCTCATTAAACTTGGGATTTTAGTTACTAATTCCATCTATTCTTGCAAATCTAAGTTGAAATGAACGTGGCTATGGTTTTAGTCAATGTGTGGTATGACTTTATATCACTGTGGGTATTTCCATTTGGCTACTAGTGCTGGTTACAAAGAATAATAAGACTAACACTATGCTGAATAGGACTTTTTGTGGTTGCTGTTAGTGTTATTGTTGTTCAAACCTGCAAGATTTTATTGGTGCTGAAAGGAACTACCAGAATGGAAATCCCGTCTACTAGTGCAGAAGGGTTATTGCTGTTTAATTTATCACTTTAGAGTTGCCTAGGGGCAGAAACAAGTTAAATGACTTGTCTCCATGCTCACACAACTGGTATATGTCAGAGGAAGGGATTGAACTCAGGTCTTCTTAATTAAAAAGCCAACCCCATAGTTGCTACACCATGCCTTCTCTCCTAGTAGTCACTAGAAAACATGTGATACTTTTGCTTGGAATCTGATGTCACTAAGACTACAGTCTCAGTCTGACAAAATATATACTGCCTTTCTTGGTAAGGTTCCCTTCCCTGCCTTTGCTATTATTGCAGTTTGAGGGTAATATTTTAATAATTAAACAAATTTGGTATTTTATCAGTTTGTTTACTTCCTCCACCATCAATACCAATCACAACTCTATATAATAATAAGCAACATTAATGTAGTGTTTGTGTGCTATTTAAATGTCAGGCACTATGCTAAGTGTTTTACAATTATTATCTCATTTGGTCTTTGCAACAACCACGGGAGGTAAGTGCTATTACTATCCCCATTTTATAGATGAGGAAATTGAGTCAAGCAGAAGTGAAGTGATTTGCCACATAGCTAGTGTCTGAGTCTGGATTTGAACTGAGGTCTTCCTGATTCCAGGCTCCACATGCTATCCATTTTACCACCTAATTGCCCCATTGTCTTAGTAGATGGTGTCCATCTTTAGTGGTTACCAAACCATGATACCGAATGGAGACAGTTTCTTCTGTTTTGTTTTATTTTTTAATTATGTCTTTGTGAATTTCCTTCAGTTGGTTACTAAAGTAGATGTCTATGCCTTCACCTCTTCCTCATTACTCTAGTCAGGCTGATAAATAGCTCTCAATATCTTCTGACTATTTGCCTATGGCACTTAAATCCTTTCAAAAAATTTGGAAAGCTATATATTTAATATATACAATTTTTAAAATATAATTTCTATCTTTTTCTTGAAGCTAGATTAGTAACATCAACCACCTTTTACATAAAATTTTACAGTAAAATGTGATCTTGGTCCAGTAACTTAATCTTCCTAGGCTCCAGTTTTCTCATTTGAAAAATGGTGGAACTGGGCTAGATGATCTTTAAGGTAACACAGTAGATAGAGCACCACTCCTGTTTTCAGCAAGACTTGAGTTTAAATCCAGCTTCAGACACTAGTTACTTGAACCTGGGCAAGTCACTTAACCTTTCTCTGCCTCAGTTTCCTCAACTGTAAAATGACAATAACAATGATATTTACCTCCCAGGGTTGTTGTGAGAATCAAATGAGTTAAATTTATAAAGATTTATATAGCACAGTGACTGGCACATTTGTTCAGTCATGTCCAACTTTTTCATGACCTTATGGACCACATTGTCATTGAGGGTTTTCTTAGCAAAGATTTGCCATTTACTTCTACCGTGGATTAAGGCACAAAAAAGGTAAATGAGTTGCTCCCAGTCAAAGACTTAGTAAGTATCTGAGGCCAGATTTGAATTTAGGGCCTTCCTTGCATCAGGGCCAGTACTCTGTGTACTGAGCCACCTAATTTCCTCCTATATCTGGCACTTAGTGGCACCTCCCTCCTCTTTTCAGCTTTCTAGTTCTAAATCTATCATTTATCACTCATCTTAACTCAAATTTTCATTCTCACTATACTCACTCAAATCTCTAACTCTCCCTGTATCACACCTGCTTCAACCTATAATTGTCCAGTGTAACTTAAACTGCCCTGTGCCCTTACCTTCTTGACCTGCCATCATTCATAATGCAAAAAGTAACATTTTTTAACAGTACAAATCTCTTTTCTTTTTCTCTCTTGCTTCAAAAGCATGTTTATTCATTCTTTCCTCTTCTATTTTTAACAAAGTTTGGTTTGTTTGTTTGTTTGTTTTTTTTGGCTAAGGTTATCTCTTCTCCTCCCCAAACCGATGTACTGAATTTTGTCTCCTCTTATCTCTTAGCGTGCCATTTTACTGTTCCTTCTCTTGCCCTTATTTTCACTGTTTTTATATGTTGACTCTTTCCCTTTTGCCTACATTTGTGTTTATTATCTCTGGTGCTACTGAAAGGTGGCTCACTTGAAACTGTTACCCCAGTAAGCTATCATCTTATTCATTCTTTTTTTTTTCCAAATTAAAAGAAAGAATCCTAATAACTAACCTTTATATTAATCTTTAAGGTTTGCAAAATTCTTTACATGCATCTTATTATTTCATCCTCACAATTTGGTGAGCTAATTGCTTTTATTAGCCTCATATTGCAGATGAGGAAACTAGGGTTCAGAGATGTTACATGTAATACTGAGCCATTAGAATTTATTGAATAGGGGGAAGAGTAGAGAGGTACTATGTTTATATCTGAATTTTAGGAAAATCAATTTGACAGTTGAGTGGAGGATGGATTGGAAGAGGGAGAGACTTGAGGTTGGGAGTACAGATGGTAGACTATTGTAATAGTCCAAGTGACAGTGTCAAGAAGGCCTTCATCAGGATGGTTGTAGTGTCAGAGGAGACAAGGGAGTATATTAGATGTTATGAAGGTTGAACTTTTGCATTTTACCTGTATACCTCTATATTATCGAGTAAGGATAAGAGAGAGTGAAAAGTCAAGGATGACACCTAAGTTGGGAACCTGAGGGAGTGACTAGAATGATGGTGGTACTCTTTATAGTAGCAGGGGAGTTACGAAGAAGGGAATGTATATAGGAAAAAATAATTAGTTGTTTTGGACTTGTTGAACTTGAGATGTTTATGGGGCATTCAATATGAACTGTTAAAAGACAGTTGGTGATGTGAGTGAAGATTAGGAGATCAGGGCTAGGTAAATAGATCTGAGGTCTTCTTCATAGAGATGATAATTTATACTATAGGAGAATACTGGTGCTAAAAACTTTAAAAATGCATATTTTCTTTTGCAAGTTTATTTTTTAGATTGTAGCTAAAATTCTAAGTGTGCCACTACTACTACTGAACTGGATGTCCAATAGATATCTTAATCTCAGTATGTCCAAAATGGATTTCATCATCTTTCTCCCTGAGCCCTTCTTCTCTCCTCACTTCTTTATGGTAGAGGGTAACAACATCCTCCCAGTCCTTCAGGCTTACAACCTAGGAGCCATCCTGACTTCCCCATTATCTCTCACCCCTAATATCCAAGCTGTTGATAAGGCCTATTTCACTCTTTCAGCCTCTCACCAGTTAGCCCTCTTCTCTCCTCTGACATTGCTGCCACTCTAGTGAAGGCCATCATCACTTCATGTCTGGATCATTGCCATAGCTTGTTGGTAGGTCTGCCTACCTCAAGTTTCTTCCCCCTCCAATCTGTCTTCCATTCAGCTACTAAAGTGATTTTCTAAAGTTGAGGTCCAACCAATCATGTCATTCCCCTATTTGATAAACTCTAGAGTGGCTTCCTATTGCCTCTAGAACAAGTACAAAATGCGCTATTTTTCATTCAAAGCCATTCATATCCTACCTCCCTCCTACATTTCACCTTATTCTCAACAACATAGTCTTCCAGTGGCACAGGGATCTTGACTATTTTGTGAAGAAGTCACTCCACTTCTTGTCTCCTGGCATTTTCTCTGGCTGTCTCCCAATCCCGAATGTTTTTCCTCTACCATTCTCACTAATGACTTCCCTGGCTTCCATTAAGTCCTAACTAAAATCCTAACTTCTATAGAAAACCTTCCCCATCTCTTATTAATTCCAGTGCCTTCACTCTGTTAATTATCTCCTGTTTATCCTATATATTGCTTACTTTGTATTGATTTGTTTGTATGTAGTCCCTCCCATTAGACTATAAGCTCCTTGAAGACAGAAACTGTCTTTTGCCTCTTTTTGCATCTTCAGTGCCTAGCAAATAGTAAGCCCTTAATAAATGTATATTGATTTTCTGATGATTGATTGAAAAAAGACATTACATATTTGTTATTGCTGTTGTTAAGATAGGCTTTCTGATTCAACCTGTACTACAAGTAAGACGATTTCACTGAAGTTCGCAGAATGGAAAAAAGAAATCTGTTTCCTCTTTGAGGAAAAAAAATAATTAAGAAGGAGGCAGTTTACCAAGCTTTGAAAAATGCACTTCAAATGTTTTTAACAACATAGTTTTTATTTGGTTCAAGAAAAATTAGTATTTAACTGTAAGTTAGGCTTTGAACAATTGCAATCTGGTACCCCAAAATGGACAATTCTACTATAAAACTAGTAATACTGCTATCCCTAAATGATCACTCTAATGATTTGTCATATGCATTTGCACAGAAAGAGCTACCCTAAATAAAGATGAAAAGAAGCAGTTGAGAGCCACAAAGCAATGATACTTTAAAGATGAGAATATCAATTTTTTTTTATATTGTGCTTTAAGGTATGTAGATCATTTGTAAAAACTGAATATAAAATATGACTAAATCTGATGAGAACCTACTGCCTAATCTCCATTGAATTTAATGGAGAATACAAGAAAAATAGAATATCTGGATCTGTCCTTGAAGTCAGGTTCCTAAGACTAAATATACAAACATAAAACAATTAGCTTCCAAATATAAAAGCCCTAATAATGTGGTATAGTACTCTGGGAATTTTAAATGAGGACAAATTACTGTAAAGCGAAAGTAATTAGAAAACCTTCTAGTTGGAGGCATGGTTAAACCTGGCCCTTATTTTAATTTAAAAATAGTAGGAATTAGCTGGGCAAAACTAGAAGATAAGGCTCCATTTTTGGTGGAGTAATAACATAGACTGAAAGCAGAGATGTAAGTGATTAGGGAACGTTGAGACAAAGCAAAAAGCTCAACTATAGTGTAGGCACCATTTGTAGAACATTAAGAGGATAAACAGAGCACAGGTGTTGGGTGCGTGGTGGGTTCTCAGTAAGTGTTTGTTGAATTGAGGTGAATTGAATTAAGTGTAAAAGGTAGTGCAGTCGGAAGTCCTTGAATGCCACAATGAGACATCTACACAAAAAGAAGTCATTGAAAATTCTGATTCAGGAAACAACAACTCACATTTCAATAAGCATTAAGGAAATCACTGTGTGTGTGTGTGTGTGTGTGTGTGTGTGTGTGTGTGTGTGTGTGTTTTCTTTTTATTTCAGTAGCCCTATGACGTAGATGGTACAAATAATAATACTCCCACTTTGCCAGTGAGGAAATAGAAACTCTGAGAGGTTGAGTGTCCTTGTAAGTGTCTAAGGCATGAATCAAATCCAGAATTGTCTCCAAGACAAGTTCTGCAGCCTCTAACACACTGGGCTGAAAAGGAAATTATTTTAGGAACACATATTTAGTAATTGTGTAAAATACTTTCAATACAGGAAGTCTAGAGGCAAGGAGGCAAGTTGAGGAATATTGCAGGAAAATAATTGAGAACTAAATTAGGAAGGTAACTGATTAGGAAGATATCCAGAGGAGATTAACAGAAAGTGGGAATAAAATAAATAAATCATAGGTGACAGATCAAGATTAAGTCCTTAGCATAGTAGTGATAACTGAAGACTTGAACATAGATAGTATTCCTGAAAAACATAATAACAGGTAAATTCAGACTCTGTTTTCTTTGAAAGAATTGATTCTAAATATTCTCATTATAAACTAGAGAAGTGTGAGATTTAGGCTAAGCATCTTGAGGATTTATCTATCATAATTGCTGTCAAAAATCATGGAGTTGTAAGGCACCTTAAGAGACCATTTGGACCAACGTTGTTTTTGAATTGGTGAATGTCCAAACTGTATAGTACCTTAAAATTAGCATCTTAAATCTAGCACTGGTAGCTGTCTACAGCCTCTTGAAGATTGCTAGGAATGTATTCTCCACAGCCTTCTCCATAAATCTTAGGTTCATTAATATTAGGAGGTAGGAAAGATATCTAAATTGTGTATCCATTCATACATTCTCCAGTCCCCCACCCCCCAGGTATGTAGAACATTTATTTATTCAAGTTATCTTAGCAAAATAAAGTCTCTTTAAGGTAATATGTATGAAGGTATCTTTATTCCAGATTACTTCATAATAGCAGTTACTTTTGCTTGGGCAAAGCATTATTATTTACACTCATTGTGTCTTAACTTCTATGTAAAATGGGGATTATAATACCTACACCTCATTTGGTTGTTGTGAGGGTAAAATAAGATGATACGTCTTAAATGCTGTAAACCATAAAGCATTACATAAATGTCAATCCCAATACAAATATTCTTTGCAGTTGTTTTCATTTTAAAACAATAATTGTAACTTTGGATATGTTTTCCCAGCCTGAATTAATTCATAGCTACTTCCTTTTTCCATTTCCCAAATTTGTTGACATAGGGCTTATTAACATAATAAAATGTGATTTACTCTGTCATCAGATTATAGATTGAGAACAGGAAATTGTTTTTCACAAGTCTCACAGATAGCTATCTTTTCCCCCAGACAGGGGCAGTGTCAACATGTAGGTAACAATAGAGTAGGTGTCTGAATCTGGCTACGTTGAGTGCGATATTTGCAGGAAATAAGCACACATTTTGTGATTTCCCTTGTGAATCATATGCTTCTTTGAAAATCTGTATCCTTTCTTTGTGAGCCACCAATCTAACTCTCCAGCTGGTCTATCCGGTCTCCACTGATAATTTAACTATTTCTGGGCATTCATACATGAAGAAAGAAAATATGGAAAAGAATGGTGTGTCCCAAAAGTTGAGCTAGTTTCCTATTAGAGATGTAGGATTCTGAGAAAAAGACAGGTGAAGAAAGCAGCAGACCAGACAGGAGAGGGAGCTGAGAGAAAGCAATTGCATTCAGTTCAATGAGCAAGTGATTAAATAAATATTCATATCATGAACTGCTGAAAGAAAATATGCCTGGAGATGATGTTTCAATCTAAAGTAAATGTGTCTTTTCATCATTTCTCTCTGTATTTGTTTCATATGATAATAGTCCTTAAGATATAATACATGGTTGATTTTCCAAGTTTTGTACAAAAATGTGATCTATTTGCTAATGCTCCACAGATGTTTAGAGTAAATATTGATTAAGAAGAAAAATAGGTGAATTATTGTGCTCTTTCTTCCCCTTCCTTCTCACTTGTGTTTCTTTACTCACCCTAGATTATCAAGTCCCTTTCCCTTTTCATGAGACAGAACAAAACTATTCATTTCCTAAGCCAACTGCATGGATTTCTATGTTTTTCTTGCAATCCTTTTTTTTCCTATTAAGGTAATATTTATCTTCGGTTAATGCTCAGATACATTTTCCTGGCTCAGAGAAATTTATTTTTACAGGTATAAAATTTGCTAAAGTAGAACATTTACTTGGCAGATTATTTCCTTTCTCTAGAAATTCCTCTTGTGTCAGAAGTACATTTTCCCAGTTGATTTGAATACAAGTAGGCTGCTAGATTGGAGATAGTATGGTACAATGGAATGAGCACTGGATATGGAGTCAGAGGACTTGACTTTGAACCTTTGGTTATATCTTTACTACCAATGTGGCCTGGAATATGTTAGTGTACCAATCTGGGCCTCAGTTCCTCATTTGTAAAAGGAAATGTTGGATTAAATGCACTGTATAAGGTCCCTTATAGCGCTAAATCTTTGAAATCTTTTCTAGCTAGAAAGAAAAAAAATTAAAGAAACAGATCAATTTTATGCCATTATATTTTTCAAAAAGTGAGTATATTTAAGTTCTCATTTCCTGTAATAGAGGAAATTATTTCCAGTGTTACATGTACAAATATACATAATGTCATTAGTTGTAATATCATAATTACGCATATATGCACACACATATGTGATTATTTTCGTGTATGTGAATGAATGAGTAAAAATATATAATTTATTAAGCACTTACAACACACAAAGACTTTGCCTGAGGGAGATAAGATCTGGAAGCTCCCACTATATTAGAGGACTTTTAAGTGGGGTACTGGCTATAGATATATCTGCTTTCATGGAACAGCCAAGCTATAAATGAAATTATTACCAGTTACTAGCCACTTGGTGATGAAATCTTTGGTCACGGCCAGTCATGACGTAAGATTAATATAAATTAATTAAATGATTTATATAAAATAACCCTAATTTTTAGGGGACCACCTCCTGCTTCTGCAATGGCACTATGGCAGAATGATAAGAAAGGGGTCAGAGAGTTACCAGAATCCAAGTATTTTTAGACTATCTATAAAGAGTCTCTTAACTGTTGCAACACTAAACGTGAGATTCTTGTCCAAAGACTAGAAAACATACTTGAGAGGAGGAATGGAATCATTTAAATATTTTCATCCTCATTCTAAATGTACCTAGAAGACAAAAGAAAGTGAATGTAAATGAAAGGTATGACTCATATATCCTCTGTAGAGAGACAAATAAAGGAGTTTATGTTTTTTTGTTCTTTTTTTTATTGTGTGTACAAAAGTGAAAAGAAATAAAATGTCATAGCATACTGTTCACTTTGTATTGTATTGTGTTCGTGATGAGAATTTGTAAAAGGGCTCCGATGGAGAGAATTGCAGCATACTTATCAACATATTGTAGAAGATGATGAGGTTGAGAAATTCTATAAGGAACTTAGTAAGACCCTATAAATTCAATCAACATATACTTTAATACCAAATGATATCAATAAAATGGTGTGCATAAAGAAGGAAGGAATTTTTAAAAATTTAATGTTCAGGAGAAGGAAATGAAAAATATGAAAGCCCTCTTTTATATTTCATTCTATTTTATCATATCACACAAATGTCATATGTCTGTGTGGCATGAACACTTTCTTCAAGAAGAGAGTCAGAAAACACCACATTTGTCAAGTACCAAATCACGTCCCTGAAAACAAAATTAGTTATATCTTTACTGACAAGAAAGGAATAATTACTCATGTAACTCTCACATATGTGTATTCAAAGTACCACCTTTGTAGAACAAATAAACTCAGTACTGATTTAGGAGAATAAAAAGGAGAAGAAAATATGACATACAATTAAAGTAATTCCAGCCTATCCTAATGTCCCCCTACCATTCTCCTGGAAAATAGATAAAAAAGGATAATCAACAGAATATCATCATTTCAAAATTTAATTGATGTAAATCAGTTGCAACAGTGAGCAGACCAAAAGTACTTTGAGAGATTTAGTGGGCAAGGGCAATACTGATAGAAATACAAATTATTACAAGGTTGATGGAAGAATATGAATTGTATTACCCCAGAAAATGAGGAGAATTAGTAGATAAAAGAAGTTTTCCCCAAAAAAACCTTCATGGGTGGCACAATTAAGACATTTTGTTATAAAAGTAAATCTGGGAAGAGAACAAAAAAGATGAAAATTTGAAAATAATAATATTTCTATGTTTACTGTATGCCAAGCCCCATGTTAAATGCTTTTCAAATATTATTTCATTTGATCTTCACAACAACCCTGCAAGGTAGGAGCTCTTATTATCCTCATTTTACAGTTGAGAAAACTGAGGCAAACAACTATTAACAGCTTAAAACTTGCCTGGGACTTTTGGGACACCCTATACACATATTTGCTTGCTCTCATGTGGAAAATATCTTCCTAATATAGGGGTAACAATGATGGGAATTTTAGTCAAGGAGGCTTTTGATAAGTCTCAGATTATACCAAATAGGTTATCCTGTATTCCATCTTTTTTAGAACTTGGCTTAAATTCAAGTCAAAATAATTCATAAATAAACTAATTTACCAACAGCTTGGAGAAGACATATACATTGCGCATGTTTTTCTCCAATAGTAATTCAAAAAAAACCTACCTTCAAATGAATCAGAAAAAATGAAACTGTTTGATATGTGTGTACAAACACACACACACACACACACACACACACACACACACATATTTTCACATTTGTTTGACTTTCTGATCTTGGCCATATCTGAGTTGCTTGTAACAGTAAAGGAGATGCATAAACATGAGCACAGTATGAATTTGAAGAAATAGTTTTCATTTCATACATTATTTACAACTGCTATAGTAATTCCAAAAATGTAAACTCTTAAAAAAAGAAAATGAGATGAATATGCATTACTTTACAGGATATTATAAGAGATGTACTAGAATAAAGGAGATGTGGGGTGGGGGAATGAAGTGCCTTACACAATGGGCCTAGATTTCACTGTTATACCATATTATAAGTTTTGATGACAATGTAAACAGCTACATTTTTACCTCAGTAAAGAATAAATTTAATTGCTAACTTCTAGTTCTCACAGGTAGCAAAGTGGTTCAACGACTGGAACCCTGGGCACAGAGTCAAAGAAATCTGAGATCAAATCTGGACTCAGACACTAGCTGTCTCACCCTGGGCAAGTTACTTAACCTCTCTTTGCCTCAGCTTCTTACTGGTAAAATGGGGACATACTGGAGAAAAAAGTGGAAAACTACTTCAGTGTCTTTGACAAGAAAACCCTTTGGACAAAAGTCAAAGACAGCTGAAAAATGGAAAAAACAATAAGTTCTCATAAATATATCATGTAAAAAAATTAGGAACTCTTTAAAATTAATCAATTGCTCAGTGAATTTTCTGCATCAGTGACTATCAATATCTTAAGAAGAGTAGGTAAAAATTTAAGCCCCACATCAAAGAAGAATCTGCATCATGACTATTATTTAGTCAACTGTCCCATAGATAACTACTTTGGCTAATTCATAAGAAATTATTTTTGCAGTGACAAATGATATTTCCCCCACAAATTCTGCATATTTTTAATTTACCTCTAACAGCACTTGATTTTGTCAACTGACCTAATGCCATACCATATTAAAAATGGCAAGTATATTATGTAGCAAAAGGATGAAAAAAAATCAAGATGAGAAGCTGAATTCCAGGTAACTCTTAATGGCTTTCACAGCCTCCTGCTTCAATGTCAACTTTTAAGTCTGGGGCTTATATTATTATTATCCTCTTTGTTAGCTCTGTCCATCTGCCTTGTGTCACTAAGACATCATCCATTGAACCAATGCTGCCTGAACATGAACACCCTGTAATCAATAGTTACCAACCTTAGGAGGTATTATAGAATTATATAAAGGACCCATTCTCCTCTACCTTCCTCCATTAGAAAAATGGAGAAAACCCATGCTGTTATTTATTGTATGCTTTTTGCCAGTGTAGGAGATACCTGAAAGTCAAATAAAAGTAAAAATAAAAGCAAAAAGATGTAGGAAGACTTGCTTTTGAGATAAGGGGGAAATAAAGGGCCTGCAGGTGTTAAACACAGAGACATTAGACATAGTCACCTACATTTCTATCACACCGGTAATATTTTCTTATCTTCACTGTGCTTTTATAGAAAGTTGGGGAGTCTGTTGACACCAGGCAGGGCAAGTGAGATTATATACCTGCCACTGAGCAGGCTCCATAAGCAGAAAAATAGCAATGACAATATGAGATTCTGCACTATTTCTGTTGAGAAATAGGCTGCCTGGAGATACTAAAAGCAAGATGTGAAAAAATTACAAAGAAATTTTCTCTAATATTCTCAAATTTCTATGAAAAATCCCTATATATATATATATATATATATATATATATATATATATATATATATATATATATATATATATATATACACACACACACACATATACATATATATATATACACACACACACACACACATATACATATATATATATATATATATATATATATATATATATATATATAAAGGCTGAGCATCTTAGATATATCAGGCAAAGAATACCTCTAGCCCTTTCTATATATTGATCTACCTTTGTGTTGTGAATTGGAATAAACAAACTTTAAGTTCCCTTCCACCTCTAAAATTCTATGATTCTCTGAGATAAAATATGGGAATGTCACAATAGCTCCTGAAGTGTTGTTGGAAGGGCCAGCCAGCCTGAATTAGTTAATCAGTTTACTATTGCTTTTCTTTCCTCATCTATACCACTATTGGTGGTACTGAAGAGAACAGCACATTTTTATGTCAGTTTAGAAATTATCTATCTAGCAGATAAGGAATGATAATCTAGGTACCTGGGAAGGCTGTTCCTGAAATGTTATTTAGAAATAAAACTCTCCATAAAATGGAAAAAGGTGATGAAAATAAAACAGAATGTAGGGGCAAATTTAGAGTCATTGAAAGGCTATGAAGAGGTAACAATTAATGAAACTAAACACATCTGAAACTTTTTTCTATATATGTCTTTGTTCTCCAAATACAATATTTAATGAAATTCCCAAAGACCAGAAGGTGGCTTAAAATAATATAATTACCCAAAGGTTCTTGAAATGTAGCTGCAAGTGACTTCTCTCTCTCTCTCTCTCTCTCTCTCTCTCTCTCTTTCTCCTCTCTCTCTTTTTAAGGCAACTGGGGTTAAGTGACTTGCCCAGGGTCACATGGCTAGTAAGTGTAAAGTGTTTGGTGTGAGGCCAGATTTGAACTCAGGTCCCCCTGACTTCAGGGCTAGTGCTCTATCCATTGCACCACCTAGCTGCCCCTGCAAATGACTCTTATTCAGGGTTAGTTACACTAATATATGATGATAATAAAAATAGATGCTATGTTAATGATTAATTTGACAAAAACATATGATGAAGGTGGTTGGTTGGTTGTTGTTCTTTGTAATTGGAGAGGATTAAAATGAGATCAGTATGTTGGGGTCAAAGTGCAGTGTGTCTGACTATAACTGATCAGACCAAGAGGAGTTTGGAGGGCTTTCCCACAGAGTGGGCACAAATAGTCCACGTGAATATTTGGAGTGGAAATGTCACTCAATTTTCACATATCACGTTTCTTTTGAGCTGCTGCAATTCTGCTTCACTCATAGAGCACAGAGTCTTTGATACAGGCATACCATGGGTGGTTCTTTGCCAGTGTCTCCCATGTCTCACAGAAGATTCCAAAGTTCTTCAGAGAGACCTCAAGAGACTCCTAGTATCACTTCTCCTGACTCCATGTCAAAACTTGCCTCCTGTGAGTTCTCTGTAGAATTATCTTTTAGGCAAACATAGATTTGGCGTTTGAAAGATATGACTAGAGCATTGGAGTAGTGCTCCCTGCAGTTGAGTTTGAATGCTTGGCAGTTCAGCTCAAGAAAAAGGACCTCAGTATGTTGTACCTTATCTTGCCAGGTGATCCTCAGAATTTTCCTAAGATAATTCAAATGGAAGAGATTCAGTCTCCTGGCATGGTGCTGCTATACTGTCCAGGTTTCACAGGCATACAACAATGAGGTCAATACAATGGCTCCGTAGAGTAGATGTTCAGTTTGCTAGTCACTCTAATACCTCTTCTCTTCCACGTTTTTCTTTGGAGCCTCCCAAACACTGAGCTAGTTAGCTCTGCTAATTTGTGTCCGCCTCATCATCTATGTGTTAATCCCTGGAAAGTACCCAAGGTAAGTGAACTTATCCACAGTATTCAAAATTTCAACATTTGCTTTAACTGATAGATCCACATATGTATGGTACAGTGCTGGCTGGTGGAGAACCTCTGTTTTCTTGGGGTTAATTATTAGGATAAAATTGGCACAAGCAGTATAGATTCATTCTGTACTTTGTTGTATTTCAGCCTCAGAGGCTGCAATGAGTGCACACTCCTCTGTGAACAAAATGTTGCACACCAACTCTCCCTCTATTTTAGTCTTGGCTTGTAGCCTTTTCAAAGTAAATAACTTCCTATCAGTGCAGTAGCTGACCCTGATGCCTTTTTTGTCCTCATTGAAGGCATCTGACGACATCACTGAAAACATCATGCTAAAAAGCATGGGAGCAAGCACACAGCCCTATTTCACTCCATTGGTGACTGGCAAAGTGAGAGAGCAAGCATGCTGTCATGGAAGTGGCATACTGATGAACTTCTCTGGGCAACTGAATTTTGCCATGATCTTCCACAAGCCCTCACAACTGACAGTATCAAAGACCATAGGCAGATCAATGAACACTGTGTACAGAATTCTGTTCTGCTCCTGGCATTTCTATGATAATGATCTAATCACCTGAATATTCATTTTGAATAATAAATGCTAACATTATGTAACACTTATATTGTATATAGTCCTTTGCATGCTTTATTTCATTCAAACCTCACAGAACTGTAAGGTAGGAACTTTAAGTGTTATCATCTGCATTTATAGGTGACAAAAATGGTCCTCACAGTGGTTAAGTGAATTGCTCAGGAACATACAGATAGTATGTAACAAAGTCAAGATTCAAACTTCTATCTTCTGACTCCAAGTCTGCCATTCTTTCCCCATGTTGCTGCTCATATTAATCAAGACCTTAGCTTTTTATATTATATTCATATAGTTTTTATCTTATGGCCTACTGAATAAATTTCCAACAACTCCGTATGAAATTCATAGCCCTCCATAATATGGCACCACCCAACTTTCGCATCTTCTTCTTCTAATCATCTCTTTTTTATGTACTCTTCACTTCTACCAGCTGTACTCTACTCTATCCACAAATTGCTAATATTTTTCTGCTTCCCTATCTTTACTCATGCTATTGTCTGTAGTTAGCTTGCCACACATCTGTTTTTCTCTTATTTAAAGAGTCACAGAATTTCAGAGTGAGGTGGGAACCTCTAGGACTATATACACCAAAACACACTTGAAAAAGAACCATCACCAACCTCCTCCACATGTGAGCACAGGCATGAAGACACACACACACACACACACACAACACACACACACCACACACACACACAATATGGTTCATAAGTGGTCATCCAGCTTTATTTGAAAACCACCAGCAACCACCACCTGCCTTCAGAGGCAATTCATTCTATTTTTCATAACTCTTGTTTTTAGGATGTTTTTCATGAAGACCTGAATTTAAATTTGACATCAGATAGTTACTATCCGTGTGAGCTTGGGCAAGTCACCTAACTGCTATCTTCCTCAATTTCCTCAGATGTAAAATGGATATAATGACCCACCTCCAGGCTTGTTTTAAAGATCAAGTAAGAAAATAATTGTAGAGTGTTTAGCACAGTGTCTAGCACATAGTAAGCCTTTATTCCTTTCCCCTTTTGCTTAAAAATGACTGTTATGGTGCCTTTTTTAAGTTACCTTTTTTTTTCCTCTGCAGAACAGCCCTAGTGTCAGGACACATTATATCTTGTCTACATTTTTTGAAAAAGGAAATACCAGTTACTGAATGTACATAAAGAAAAAGGAAATACAAGTTATTGAACATAGACTAATACTGCAGATGAGGTCTGCCCAGTACCAAATTTAGGGCAATTAATATCTCCTTCATTCTGGACACCGTCCTTTCTAAAATTTAACATAGGGAAATAGTAGCTATTTTGAGTGATAATACATACTGTTGATTCATACCCTGGAGGTTATTATAACTCTATCCTGCAATTATGAAGCTGACTTAAATTAATTTGTCCTTATGTTTATTAGACTGCAAATCCCTTGAGAGTGGGGTCTCTTTTGTTTTGGTCTATCTCTCCAGCACTTAGTATAGTATTTTGCACATAGTAAGCAATTGACAAATGCTAGTTATTTTTTTGTCTTATTAGCAATATACTTAATGTTATTTCAAATGTTGATGCATAAAGCCTTAGGCCTCATATGAAATATGTACTGTACACAGTTTAGCTACTGCAATATATAATGAAACTCATTAGATACATTCATTAGATGTACCCATTAGGGTGAATATAATCTGAAATTTTTAGGTTTTACATTTTAAACATCATTTTAGAGTTGATTAGGAAAAAATACTATCTTGAGAATTCAGTTAATAGTAACTACAATAACACATGAGAAAAAAAATTTTTGGTAGGGAATTAAATCGAATCTTTTACCTGTAGAATATGGTCTGACATTGCTCTATAGAGATGTTATAAATGCATTACAATCAATAAACATTTATTAAGTACCTGCTATATGTTCCGGGCACTGTGCTAAGCTCTAGAGATATAAAAAGAGGCAAAACACAAAAGATATTAGTGTTGGGTAGTTACTTAGAAGAGAATAGAATGAAAATAGAGAATTTGAGAACTAAAGATAATCTTAAGAGACAACATCATCAACTTAGCTTAGCCCATTCATTTTAGAGTTAAGGAAACTGAAGTCCAAAGAGTTTAAATGGCTTGTCTAAGGTCACACAGGTAAATAGTGGAACATTAGTACAAACACAGGCCATCTAGTTTCAAATTCTCTGCTGTTTCCACTGCATCACGTTTTGTCTATAAATGTTTCATTGCCACTTGTCTGAAACATTCTAATAGAACCTTGGTACTAACAGCTCCCCAAAATTTTTTTTTGTTGAAAAGGGACACTTTCTGTTTCACAGGGACAAAACAGTGTTTGCTTACAGAGAAAATCTGAAATGGCTGCTTAGAGTCCATTCCTGACGATGAAGATTCATTGTTTCAGTTTCTTCTACAGCATATTTCTCTATTTCCCTAGGGACCTCTCCCAAATCCTTTAAAACAGAAGGCATTTAAATTTCTCATGACTATTCCAAGGTCTCTTAGATGGCAAATGATCTGTGCTCATCACTGAATGGTATGTATTCTCCACAAACATAGACTTCAGGGTTTTAGACTTGGGATCAGAAAATCGATTCCCAAATGCTTTCTCTTATGTTTGGTAGATATATTATTCTAAACAAGTCATTTCATGTCTCTGAGACTTAATTTCCTCATCTACTTAATGAGAATAATATTACACATATCATCTTCTTGTTGAGTAAATAGAAGGCTTACCTGAGATAATGTGAGTAAAGCACTTCAAACAATTTAAAGCCCCAAATAATCAATCATCTTCATCATCTGCCCATCCATCCATTTGTGAAACAACACTTATTTATTAAATACCTCCCATTAGTCACCATGTGCTATGAAGGGAGGCAAAGACAAAAATGCAAAAGCCTTTCCCCTATTGAGCTTTCTATATCCTATTCTGTAGAAAACCTATACATATATAAACATATAAATAAATACAAGGTATTGAGGGGCACTATCTTCTGCGAGGCATTAGCATTGTCATTATGGTCCCAAATACTCTTTTCCTTCAATCCTTCAATACAAAGTCCTTTTGGATCTGCCCAAAGACTCACTTACCCACCTCTGAGACAGAGGACAAGAAAAATTTTGGTAGAAGAATGGGAAGAATTTGGTTGACAGTTATGTAATAGAAGACAATTTGAAAAGCTGCTCTAATCTATTATGTCGGATGACAACTTCATGACCTTCATGTTGAAGTAGAAATATGTTCTAATTTTGGGGAATTTTTGGCAAAAGAAAATGCATGTTAAAATTGTGCTATAGCACTTGTGTCTGTGCAATTCATTTCATACATAGTCGCTATGAATTAGAGGCCTGAAACAAAGTGCCTTAAGAATTTCTCACTGGTAACTTGTTCATTTCATTATGTTTCAGTATTAGTATAATTAGAAATTATACTATCAAAGATCAGGTGGGATGTATTTAGCCTGAGAACAGTGGGAAAACATAATGACTTATAATTAAGGAATAGTCATTTGATATTAATAAAAAAGACTATGGAGAAATTTGTATTTAATAAGGAATCTAAAACATAGTTAGTATTTAATTCTTTAGTGTCCTTCACCTAAGAATCTCAATTTACTTTATGGCCATTAACTAAATCTTCTTAATGTCCTGATATTAAATATTATCATATTTTTCATATTCAGGTTTTCCTCTTCTGAAAACTGAAACATGTTAATTTTAAGTGAATTGTAAAGGGTTACAGAAATGGTCAAACACAAAAATGAGTTTAAAAGTAAAAGTATTAGAAACCATGGACTGGAGGCTCTATGATTAAGAAATTTTGGCACATATTCCTGTTCAGTGTGAAAAATTTCTTAAATTCAGTGTCCTCAATTTCTCTACATACAGAACAGAATTTTATTTTTAAAGTGCATACAAACTGAAAAGCATTACTCAGATGATTAATGAAACACTGTTGATAGAAAAAGGCTTTGAGGTTTCCAGAAAATAGCACCTATGCTAGAGACACGCTGTAAAGACAAATTTCAAGTCTGTATTGCTACCCCTAATTTTTATTTTCAACTCCAGTCCCATGATACAAACAGATAGCTGGATATCGTCACCTACGTGTCTCCTAGATATCTTAAACTCAGCACTCCAAAATGAACTCATTACATTCTCCCTTAAGTCCATATTCCTCCAAACTTCCTTTTTTCTGGTCATCCAGGTTTGTTTCCTTAGAACAATCTCTGGCTCTTCCCTCTCCATCGCAAGTCTTTTCTACCACTACCTCAGGGCATGATTCTCATTCATCTCCTTTCCTTCATTCATAATCTGTGATCAGGCACTCATCCTTCACCTTTTCCTAAACAGTTGCAGTTGCCTTTGCTGGTATGACTTCTCTCCAATCAATCCTGCATAAAACTGTCAAAATCATACTACTAAAACATAGATCTGAAAATATCATGTATTCCTAATAAAAAATCTTCAATAGCTGACTAGTCCTAGTTGAATAAAATAAAAATTCCTCAGTCATTTATTTAAGCCTTCAACATTTTGGCCTCTACTTAGCTTTCCAGTCATTTCATATCACTACCATTCCCACACACTTTATTCTAATCAAATTGCCTTTTAACTATTCCACATATATGGCAGTTTTTGTTTAGGTGGTCTGAAAATATAAACCTCTTCATTCACCTTTGCCTTGTAGAATTCTTTTCTTCCTTCTGAACACAGCTTAGCAATGACCTCCCACATAAAGACTTTCAGCTAGTGTGGATATGTTGAGCCTGGATTCAGGAAGATTTTATTTTAAATCCAGGCTCAGATATTTACTAGCTGAGAGATCCTGGGCAAGTCATTTAACCTCTGTTTACCTCAGTTTCATTGGCTATAAAATGGGGATAATAATAGTACCTACCTCTCAGGGTTGCTTTGAAAATCAAATGATATAGTATTTGTAAAGTGGTTAGCAAAGTGCCTGGCGTGCAATAAATAAATGTTAACTATCATGATTGTGAAGATGATGATGATAATTCTCTGAGAAGTTACTAGTAATCTCCCTCTTGAAAATACTTTGAATTTAATTAGAATATATAAACATGCACATTTCTGTGCTATGCACACAAAGTATACACATGCAAACACACGTACACACACAAATATATTGTATTCCTCTACCCAATCCTGTGCCTTTTGGAAATGAGGCTGTTTCATTTTTTTCTTGTTGTTTTTATATTCCTAGCACCCAGCATAGTATCTTAAAAGCACATAGCATATGCTTATTAAATGATTTTGAAATTTTACTGTATTTTATCCTTATTCAAACTAGATGAGATTCAGTTTTTCTTATACATTGTCCAAGGAGGTTTGATTCTCTTAAATCCTAAAGACTTAATATAAGCAGATTTTACCTACTCTTGTCAGTTTAGTATCATGTAATGAACCTAAGGCTAATATTATGATGAAATTAAGGTGTATTATGGGAAAAGAAAACAGTTTTTGGAGTCAGAGGAGCTGGATTCAATTCTCAGCACTGACATTTTATATTTGTTTAACTTTATGGCATGTCAGTTAACCTCTCTGACCCTCAGTTTTCCTATTTGTAAAAGTAGGGAGTTGGACCTCTTATCTCCAACTCTCTGATAACATGACCTTAATATGTTACATCAAATGTTAATGATTATACAGAAAGAGAAGCTTCTGGATATGAAATGCATCCCCAAATAGAAAAAAAAATAACTTCTCTTCTATTTAGTTTATCTTCTCAGATAAAGATAATTTTTTTTAAATCAAAGGTGCAGCTACTTTTTTTCAAAAAATTCAATCTCTCAAAATTAGACATTAGTTTAACAATCAGTATTAGCTGTTGTAAAGTTATATACATGTTCATGGCCTGTATGATGTATGTAGGTTTTTATAATAAATCCCAATTTATGTTTATAACTTGTGATTTTGGGAGATGGCACTAACAGTGGTAATTGAATACAAAGAAAAAACAACTTTATTTGCATGAATAAAGATAAACAAGACTGGTCTTATTTATAAATATGATTGTCATCACAATCTACTAAAGCCTAGACATTTGGTAATGGACAAAATATCTTTGAGAGTGACTTTAAAAGATGTAATTTTTACTTGCAGATGTTCAGGTTTTCTTTCCACAGAAACTATTTAGAAGTGTAAATTTTTGACAGCCAACTGGATGTTATTTCAGCATAGTTATATCTATGCAAAAATAAAAATATGTTCAGTCAGAATATTATTTGACAAAATGGATATTTACACAAAATTACAGTAAGCTACATTTGGAAGAATATTTCAGAGGTTATCTATCCTAAGTTTTATACAAATCATAAATCCTATCTACTATACCTTGTAAATTAATTTTTACTATACTGTACTAAGTGATTTTAGCACTGCTTCTTTCACCCTTGTGTGTAGTTCGAAAATTGAAAAGTTTTGTATTTGCTCTGTTGGTCAGACCTTTTGCTTTATGTTGCTCACTGACAGGAAATTTGCTTTCTTAAAGCATCGTTATTTTTAGGTTACTTTTAAAATACATTATATTTATAACTCAGAAAATCTTCCTCAGTCACTTTCAAAAATGGTCCTCAGTTTAAGAATCTAGATAGGTTATATTTTGCCTACTATTACAACTTTAAACAATAGGCTTTGCATTTATGGATTCTTTATGAATTGTCTTCCTTCAATCATCATGATCTCAATGATTTAATATTTCTCTAAACCCAATATTTCCACTTATAAAATTCACGTCTTTTACTTCCTTTAAGATATGGCTCAAAGGCATGGTACTTTAAAATGTATTCTATTCTTTCACTTGTGTCACTGATAGTTCCTTTACATGTAAACTGTAATGTTTACAATTTACGCTACTATATCTTGCATGCATTTAAGGCACATTATTCTCTAGTTATTCTCTAATTGTGTAATGGCTTTAAAAAGTTCCCTATTGAGACTCTGAGCAACATAACATTTTAAGAATCATTAAAGTTAAGGATCGCATATTCTACTTCTTTGATATTTTCCTTCTCCCTAACCTCTGCACACCAAAGCTTCTGGCATAGGACTGTGTATAGAACCAGTCGTTAATAGATGTTGGATTAATTAATGAATCATACTGATGTACCACCCTTGGCCAAATTAGGATCATTTATGGATAATAAAGGATATTTAAACTGAAAGTGAAGTAAATGAATTCTCCATCATTGGGTCTTAAAGATATTTTTTGTGTATGGTATCTTCTCCAAATAGCCTGTGAGTTTCTTGAAGAAAGGGACCATATCTAATTCATCTTTTTTATTTCCTAGGACCTAACAGAGTGTGTTGCCTAAAGAATATAGTAAGTGTTGAATAAATATAGGTTCAATTGAATTGAATTTTATATTCTTATATTTAGGTTATATGTGAGATAACCCTTCTTCCTTCTGTACCTAAGGGTTCACATGGCTAATATTTTCCAGACACAAAGGAAGGAAGACAGCCCTTTAGTACATATTTAATATTAAATGACTGCTTGCCACCAACAAAATTTTGATGATAAACAATGAGAAAATAAAAAATTATGATAAAATAATTTATAATATAGTTGTTATATTCCTAGAAGATATACAACACCATACTGTCCAAAAAATGGAAATATATATCACAGTGCAGATGGCAACAGAAAAGCAGTCAGTCAATAAAAATTAATTAAATGATTTCTATATACCAGGCTGTATCCTAGGCAATGGGAAAAGAAAGTCAAAAAACATAGTCCCTATGCTCAAGGAGCCAACATTCTAATGTATGTGATATATGAGCAGGCTGCAGCATATTACAAATAATGAACTTCAAAGAACTGCTTTAAAGGATGATATCATGGAAATGTATGAGTGTATAGATGGACAGATCACGTTGTCAGGGTGATATATCAGCTAGATAGATATCATTGTATCATTATATCAGGAAATGTCAAAGGAAGTCCCTTAGCACATTGTACGGACCCTTTGTGAGAAACTTATGGGACAACATAGACAAGAGACATACAAGGTGAGCAGACACAGATAGGCTTCAAACTACATCTTTAGAGGGAATTTATAAATCAATCAATTAGTCATAGTCAAGGAGCATTAATTAAGTGCCTGCTATTTGCCACTCACTGTACTAATGACTAGGCATTCAAAAAAAATCCCTGCCTACAAAATATGTACTATACTTGAGGAGTTTTAGAAAGGGTTTAACAGCTGGAGGAACAGAAAGGTTTCATATAGTAGCAAGTATTTGAGCTTTGAAAAATCCAGGTACTCTTCTTGTTCATTTGAGCAAAAAAATGGAGGACTGGACATATTTTCTGATCCCCATAACCTCTCAACCCTCTCAAAAATAGAAATTATGCATCAAAGATAAAGAAACTTCAGCTGTTGATATAGTCTAGGAAAGCCAAAAGAAGATTAAAAATGAACTGAACTCCAAGACCCATGACATTCACTGTGTCTGAGCTCACTTAGCATTCTACCCCCCACTTCTCAGGCAACCAGTAGGAGGCTACACTAGCAGACCCAAGGTCATGAAACAGTTTTCTAACTAAACCCACTCCCACAGCCCAGTCTCTCCCTCTCCCTAGCTCTAGACTGTAGAAATTTCTCTGGTTGTGACATCCAGAGTGTGTGGTGATACCCCTTCAGGAACAAAGGCTACCAGGGCCACAGCTCCATAGAACCAGCACTGTCAAGCTTCAACCTGTTAGTGCTATGCCAAAGAACGAAGGAATGGAGGGAATGGGACGGGACACCAACACAGGACATTGTGTGAATGGTAGGCAGAGCAGGAAGCACACCACTAATACTGAGGGATTGAGCGCAGAATCCAGAAGGGACTCGTTCTGACCTCCCAAAAATTCCTTGGGGTGGAGACTGAGGCTGGTGAACTGTGAATTGACCAACATGGGAGGAGACTGAGATGCTTTGAGATACATCTCCCAAAGAAAACACCATCAAAGGGGAGGGAGTCAGAAAGTTCCCAGGGGAAGATGGGGGGAGCACAAATCACCAAAGATTTCAGGAACAAGTAAACTCAAAGATAATGAACAGAAACTGATAAATCAACAGAAAGAACAGTAACAACAGAAGGAAATATGGCCTCTAGATCTAGTAAATGAGTTCATTCATCAATGAATAAATACTGCAAAATGAAGGAAAATCATCCAACTCTGGATGAAACAAAGGACCCTTTGGAATGTGAGGAGAATATGAAACCACTACATGCCTTCCTGAGTAGTTCAAAAGATAAATGAGAATTATGAAAGCAAAATTCATATCCTGAACAACAAAAAATAATGGACAGAATAGAAAAATTGGAATCTGCAATGGAAAGCTTAAACAAAGAAACAAAGGCAAGAACAATAGATTAGAAATGCAAATTCAGAGATGTGGAAGATAATTTAGAAAAAATAACATTAAAAGAAAATGTGCTTACTATCAAACAAAGCAAATGGATCTTGAAGACAAGATGCATAGAGACAACTTAATGATCATAGGTCTCTCAGAACACACACATACACACACACACACCTTAACACCATAATGAAGGAGATATTAAAAAGTAGTTTAGAGAACCTCTGACAAAAGAAAATGAAATATGAATTAAAAGAATTCACAGATTGCCTCTAGGGAAAATAATTAAGAAGCACAAATGCAAACAAAACTACAAAACACATAGTGGTTGAATTTCACAATTCAGAATCCACATGGCTGGGAGCAGTCAGAAGAAAGACCTTTAAATACAAAGAACATTCAAATAATGTAAGATTATTCTGCACCCCTTAGAAAACAGGAAGTTTTGGAATAATGTGTTTCAAAGAAAAATGGAACTCAGGATGCAGCCTAGGATGACCTAACCTAAAAATCTGAGCCATACACGAAAGAAAATTTTTGTTCAATATTAAAAAGGCATTTGAAACATTTTATAAGGAAAACTAGAATTGAAGACATTATTTCCTTCTTGTAAACCTCAATAAAACCAAAATGCAGAAGCAAATAAATCTAGCAGCCAATAAAAGCAATAGCAATGGAATGACAGCAGAAAGACCATTCATTCTGAATGTACACAAGGAGGTAGGGATGAAGGTAGAAATATAGTGGAAGTCATAATGAAGATGTGGGCAGGGCAGTATGGACAGAACCTGGTGCCACTCTGCCTACAGGTGAATCAATGCTTTTTTTTGTTTGTTTGCTTGATTTTGGTTTTAGTTTTGTGGGACTACATCACAACATGGCAGGATAAAAGAAAGGAGAGAGGGGAGCAGGAGGATAGAGAGAAATATGTGATATGTTTGGGTCCAATCAAAGGTTAACAATGTAGGGAAGTTGATCTTTGTGGTCCCCAAAAATGTAGAGCTTAGAGGGGAATGTGAGGGAAGAGGGGAAGGATAGAAAAGGAGCAGAAAGGAATGAGGAAATACTGTAAAGTTGGGAGGGGTTTCTACTGATGAATTCCCCCATAAATGAAAAGAAATAGTCTCTAAAGGGAGACAGAGACCTTATGTTTTCTCTGGGCAGGGGGATTTGGTGCTTGAAAATTCCTTTTGTCCTACATTTGTAGAGTGAAAGTTGGAACTCCTGGTGAAATTAGCACCTGGGGACATGAGAAACCATGGATACAGGGAAAAGAGATTCTGTAGCAATTAGCTGAAGAAAGGTAGCCACAGGTGGGTATAGATCAGTGGTGGGCTGCATAATAAGGGACATGGTAGAAGAAGTGTGCTGCAATAAGGCAATGTCCTCTGTGACACTAGTAATAAATGGCATTGTTCAATAAATGGCATCTTGAGAGTAAGGCATGAAGGAAAAAGGGAATCCCTGAGACAAGCAATACAAGGCAGGGACAAAAATGACCTAGAGGGGAGATCATAGAATGGATGCCCTGAGAAACTTTGATTGCATGGAAAATATAGAAAAATAGAAAAACCAGATAATTATAGTGGTCATGAATGAAAGAATGTGGGTCTAAAATAAAAAAGAAAGATAGGATGCATAACAATCCATCCATCAATCAGTAAACATTTATCAAGTGCCTACTATATGCCAGCGCTTTGTTAAGTGCTGGTGATCCAAATCAAGGCTGAAAATATTCTCTTCTTTCAAGTAGTTTAGAATCTCTTAGTGGAGTACAACACAGCATACAAATAATATATGCAAAAGGAGCTACATTAACAAAGAAAAGGCACAAGAATTAAGAAAGTTTGGGAAAGGCTTGTAAAAAATGACATTTTAGCTGACACTTAAAGGAATTTATGGAGATGTCTATAGATGGAATTGAAGGAGAGTAGCGCAGGCATGGGGGACAGATAGAAAAAAAAATGCCTGAGCTGAGAGTCGGCATATCTTCATGGAATAGCCAGGAGGCTACTGTCGCTGAACCATGAAGTATGTGGCAGGAAGTAAGGTATGAGAAAAGTAGAAGAAGGCTAGGTTATTAAGGGCTTTGAATGTCAAACAGAATATTTTGTATTTGCCCCTATAGGTGATAGCCTAGTCATTGGATTTTACTGAGTATGGGAGTGACATAATCACTTTGGTGACTGGATGGAGGATGGACTGAAATGGGAAGAAGTACATCCAGTATGAGATGTCTGATAGGCAGTTGGTGATGCGAGACTAGTGGTCAGTAGAGAGGTTGGGGTAGGATAGGTAGATTTGAGAATAATTGGCATAAAAATGGTAATTAAATCCGTGGGAGCAGATGAGATTACTAAGTGAATTAATGTAGGGGAAGGAGAGAAGAGGGTCTATGATAGAATCCTGAGGGACATTTAAAGGTAGCTGGATTAGGATCCAGTGAAGGAAACTGGGGAATAGTCAGATAGGTTGGAGAAGAACAGGAAATGTCCCAAAAACCTAGAAATGATGAGATAATGAAGAGAGTAAGAGAAATCTTTTTTAAAGGGTAAAAGTAACGAATTAAAGACAAAACCAATGAACAGGGCTAATTAAAGGGGAGGAGAAGAGAGAATCTACTTGAGTAACTAATAAGGAAAAATATTATATAAGTAGATAAAAGCAGGAAGAAAAAAAGCAGGGGTGGGGGGAAGTAAGCAAAACTCCAAAAGGAAAGGAGTAACAAATGAGAGACAGGAATCAGGGCTGAGGGGAAGACAGCTGGTGAGAACAGTTCCACTTAAAAAAAACATTAAGGTAAAGTAACTTAAAATCATACTGTGTAGCATAAGAGGGCATAAAATCATAACTTGAAAAGAAAAAAACAATATAAGAGAGAAATAGAGGAAAATACAAACTTAGCTGATATAATTATAAATGTAAATGAATTAAATAATTCAATAAAATGAAAAAGAGTACCAGATTGAATAAAAATATAAAACCCTACAATTGGTTACTTAAAAGAAATACAATGAAAAAAACAAAGACATATACATACACATACACACATGCAAACAAGGATAGAAAAAAATACTGTACTTCAGGTAAATAAAAAAAACAAGACTTGTAATCATTGTATCTAACAAAGAAAAAACAAACTTTCAAAAAATTAAAGGCATAAATAAACCAAGACAACAAAATAATATCGATAAAAGTAAATGCTCCAAGTACCTTAGCATCCAGATTCCTTAATGAAAAATCATCTGAGCTACAAGAAGACATAGATACTAAGACAATAGTTACAGGAGACTCCCCATGTCTTTATATCATTTTTGGATAAATCTAACAGAAAGATAAAAGGGAAAATATGGAACTGAAATGTTGAGAATCTAGAGTTAGCAGATTTATGAGATCTTTTAAATGGAACAGCAGATACATACATCTCAGCATCATATAATACTTTTTCAAAGTTTACCATGTATTAAAATACATAGATATTGTAAACAAATGCAAATGTGAAAAGGCAGAAATACTTATTATATCCTTTACCAGCCATGATCTAATTAAAATAGTAATTGATTTGGCATCCAATAAAAAAAGATATAAACCCAAAAGGAGATTTAATGATGAAATCCTAAACAATGATTGGGTCAAAGAACAGATCATAGAAATAATTAATAATCATGTAAAATAAAATGACTATGAGGAAATGGATACAACTAAAGTATTTATCAGGCATAAATCACATCCTTACAAGCATATATTAACATAAGAGAAAAGGAGAGAATTAATGAATTGAATGTGCATTTTTAAAATTAGAAAGCCAACAAATAAATAGACCTACAATAAGAACAAAAGGAAAGTTATTAAAATTAGACAGGAAATAGATAAGTTAGGAAAAATAGAAATGCTAAAACTAAAAAAAGACATAAAATTGATTAATCTATGACTAATCTGATTTAAAAATAGAAACTTAAATCAATAAAATGAGCAGTAAATGAATAAGGTAACATCACAGCAAAATAGAAGAAATAAAAAGGATGATCAGAACGTATTATGTACAGTTATGTGCTAACAGAATTGAGAACCCAAAAGAAATAGAGGGAATACTAGTAGGTATGATGGGAAGAATGTATGATCTGGTATCAGGAATGACAGGTTCAACTTATGGTTTTTACTTTTTATTTTTATCTTCGGCCAACTGTAATTCTGTCAACCTCAGTTTCCTAATCTATAAAATGATGATAATTACATTACTATTTGACAGAGTCATTTGAAGGAGAATACTCATAATATTTAAGCACTATATAAATATGCTTTATTGAAATCTTACAACTAACAATATTGGATACAAAAACAAATTTAGAGGGAACTTCGTGGTCAAGTCCCACTCCCTCACTTTATATATAAGCAAAGTGAGGTCCAGGAGGCATATGGAAAGAACTTTTTTTTAAGTTATATTGTTATGTTTTGTTTTTACATGAAAAACATTTACAAAACACCTCCTCTTTGTGAGAGGTCACTTTTAACAAGTAAAATATTTAAGTAAAACTGGTAATACAATGACCTCAGCCCAAAATTCACATAACATTTCACATCTATAGCACTGTCTCATACAATTCTATTTTTTTTAAAAATTAACAAAAATCTAGTTTCTCTCCTTTCCATTCCCCAATCCATCAAAAAAGGAAATAAAAAAAATATAATGCATACACAGAGTAAAGCAAAACAAATGCCCTCAATTCTGTATGCAAAATCTTATTCTACATGTTAAATCAATCATTCTTTTTTGTGAATAATCTCAAATTGATTTCTAGAACTATTGTACTCATTTATAGATCTTCTTTTGCAACAATGTTACCTGTTTTCCTACAACTCTCCAAATTTGTCATTTTTCTTTTATATCATCCATGTTATTTGATGTCTGTGAGAAAATCTTTATTTCTCTAGTTGTAATTTGAGATATTTAAAAAATGTATGCCTATGAACAGACTTAGCCATTGTTGTATAGGCGATCAGGCTGTTTCCAACAAAGATCCTTTTACTTCATAACCAGTATGCTTTTCACTGTACCTTGATCTCCACAGCAGGGCTGTGAGGTGGTGCATGCTACAAGTATTATTATTTTCATCTTACAAATGATTGGGTTGAAGCTCAAATAGTTTAACTGATAAAAATTAAGTGTTTGAGTCAGAACGTGAACCCTTTTCTTTTGTGAGCCTAAATCCATTGCTTTTTTCACTAACCCGCACTAACTCTCAGGTTGGTTAAGTGACTCACCAAACTTTATATTATAGAATCAATGGCTAACTGAGAAATAGAATTTGGAATCCTCAACATCAATCTCATACGCAGTCTGGTGAGTTCATGTTTCTAGCTCAGAAACACAACTAATAAGATTGACTGTATTAATAAAAATAATAGTTTTGAAGTTTTTATTTAAATTGTGAAAAGGTTGCTTTATTGTCTAGCCTACATTATGGTAGAGTGTTTACATTTTTTAAAAAAGCCTACTTCAGCATTTGTCCTTACATATTTATTTTATTTCTGTAAGTTGAGAGAGAAATGAATTAAAGGGGAGAAAAAAAAAGATAATAGCCAGTTAGGTACCTGACAAAGATAAAACAGGTGATTATCACATAAAGAGTAAAGATGAGTGGGTATTGAAATCAATGCTATTGTTTTCTTTATTTTTTTCTTTTCTTAGTTAAGATATAAAAGAAAAACGTAGTAAAAATAAATAACATCTAGTATTTGACAAATTAAGTGGTTGGACCCCTCTAAAGTTTACTTTCCTGCTCAAATTTTACAATTGTCTTTTTCAGCAGATTCTTTTAGATTCAGAATTATTATCTCAGAGCCTGAACTAGTTTTTCCCTGACTCTTGATAATTTTATTTCAGTATAATTGGTTGATTTTGAAATCCTATTTATTTTATTTTATGTTTTAAAAACATTATTCTGGGAAAGGGTACAGAGGGGTCCATGGCTCAAAAAGTTAAGAATCTTTAATCTAGAATATCCTTCCCTTCATCTTCTCATCTTTTTCATACATGTTATAGTTTAATAAATCAATCAGCAAGGAAGCATTTATTACAAACCTAATATGTACCAAAGGCCATTCAAAGTAGCGGAAATACAGACAAAAAAATTCAATAGTCCTTGTGCCTATGAACTTTGAATTCTATCAGGAAAACAACATATAGGTGTATAAGCAGATACAAAATACATGTAAATTACATAAGGTAATATTTTTGGAAGTGTGGAGAAGCATTAACAATTCTAATGATCAGGAAAGATCTCAAGTAGGAGGTGGTGCTTAAGGAGAGATTTAAAGGAACTTATCTCTCTCTCATTCAAAATCCAATCTTCTGCCAGTCTGCCACAATGCTTCTGTTTAGTTTCTTGGCTTTCGGCATACAGAATATTTAACCACGGTAAAGCAGGAAGTATGGGGTAGTGGAAAGAGTGATGGATTTGAGGATTTGATACAAACTTTGCTAATTATTTTTACCTATGTCTCTTTGGCCAGATTATTTAACTCTTCTATTACTCCCAATCCTCATTCAAATGAGTGGATTGAGTTAGATGACTTATTCAGGCCCATCCATGATTGTGTCTACAATCCTTTTGATCATTTTATGCCATAAAGTCATGCTTTTGTCCCTTCAAAGCATTGAACAAGGTATTTTTTAAGAGAGCTGTTAATTACAAATTATAATCAAGATCATCTTTGAAAACTTTTAGAAAGCACTGTATTTGTGAATTAAACATGTGGTTGTTGTCATTCAGGATTTTAACTGAATGTAAATGGATTTCTGAATAATAATCATACTGCAGATTATTAACTCAAACTATTAACTCTTATAGGATAACAAACTCAATATTTATTAAGTGCTTAATATATATTATGTAAGAAATCTTCCTTATCTTTGTTTATTGTCTAACATATTAATCTGACTCAATAATCTTAACAGATAGTATAACTGGAGTTTCTTAGATGTAGACTAAAGAAAATCTGTGTGCAAATCTTGTTTTGTAAAGTCCAAAATAGACTCTGCCATAACCTAATGCTATCTCTATTACTTTAATATATGACTGAGAATATCTTCTATCACTTCTTTTCACTATTGAAATTCTATTGATCAGGTCATATTCTATCTCAGTGATGCCCCTCACATACCCAGTTGACAAAAACCTCCTTCCTCAGACTTCAAAAGAGATTTTATTTTATGTTTTTCCAATGTACTTATGTAACACTCAAAATTTCAATCTCCACAAAGTGAGGGAAAACACACATATAAACTATGTTTCATATCTTTCTGGTGGCTAATGCAGTACTCTGTTCCCAGAAAGTACTTAAGAAGTATGTGTTGAATGAATATACCATAATACCATATTATATTGCTACCATAAAAACATTAAAGTCATATATATTCTTCATACATAATCATACTATTTCCATGCTTTATGGATTCTTATGTTTATAATGAGTATCTTCTCCCTAGCAGTGCAAACTACCCAATCTGCTACTAATTTTCCTGAAAAAAAGTTTTCTTCAGTCTAAAGCTAAGCAATTCTGGTTGTGATATTTACTGATTTTATTGAATTGGATTGATCTATTAGATAATAAGCTCTAAAAAGAGTTAAGGATGATGTCTTACATAATATAAAATATGTCTATGAATGGCATCTCTACAAAATTATTCGTTTGTGGATTGGAGGCCTTACCTTATGTCCTTAATATTCTGAGTGTCAGAGCAGCACTTGGTTGTCCATGTACTTATCTCATTCCACATATATGATTGGTTCAGTCTTCCAGTGATACATTTCCTTGATGATATCTTTTATGTCATAGTACACAATTAGGTCATTATTGGCACTATGCTGCTCTCTTCATATTCATGCATCCCTCCATGGTCTTTTGAGTCATCTATCATTTTGATTCTACAGAGATTATGGTATTTCATTTTTTGTAACTATATAGAGCCTCTCGAAGAATATTGCTTCTAAACAGGTGTGTGTGTGTGTGTGTGTGTGCATGTGTGCGTGTGTGAAAGCATATTGAAATAATGGAAACTGCACAGTTTCCCAAATACAATTCAGAACAATCTTTTTTTTTCCTGTTTAATCCTGATCTCAGTTTCTTACCTGTCTGTAGTGCCTGTCTGTGATGTACAGTACAATTCAATATTGATAGTACCAGAGTGATAGCAGAATGGGACAACTGGGACTATACTCCAGGTTAATTAAATTTAAAGGGCTCTGCAAACTCTATCACTTCTTAGTCAGGTAAAACCAAGTGTGTTTGGCATCTAGTTAATGACAGGTAAATGTAAAAATATGGTGCTATCAGAAGGCTCACTTTTATTACTCTGGCAACAGCACGCCGGGTGAGTGAGCTCTTCCTTTTCCCTGCTTCCTATCCCAGTGATGGCATCTATAGTAGAAGCCGTTAAGTGTTCCTAGCATCTTTTTCTCTGCTTTGGATAGGACTTGGGTCCTGACATCCAAGATGCTTCCTCCATCCCCACTGTTCAACTAAATTTGTCTTTTATGATTAGGGATCCCTTTATTCTGCTTGCCTGGGCATATTTTATGATTCTTTCCTTGGGTACTCGAATTACTTGTAATGACTCTGGATAATACTTATTCACCCACTCATTTGATTGTCCATGCATATGCATGTCATGGTTTAAGCAATGGGTTTCATCATCTACTTATTTTTAATTTGTATAGTTCATTAGGACTCCCTTCCTCTGTTTTGAGAGGATGGGGTTCACATTGAGTAGGCCCTGTAGAATTCTGGGTTTGGATACAATCAGAAGAATTAGACAGGACCTTCTACAGAACCTCTATAGTAGATTCCTCTTTCACTTGGACTTTAGTGGATACCTCTGATTTATGCCACATTTTATACCAATAATCAGAGGATAACTGAATAAAATTTCTGAATAAAATTATTTTGCCACTTGTATCTATAAGGGAATATTTTTGGTATGTGCATAGGAGATATTTGGTTGAAGAAGACATCTGTAAGGCTACCTTTTATTCTATCAAATCATTTTGAAAATGATTAATTTTAATAGTAGAGGCAGCATGGTATAGTGGTTAAAGACTTAGAAAGACTTAAGTTCAAGTCCATACTCTGAAACTTATTATGTACTCTAGGTACCTCTATAAAATTATAAATCACAGAGCCAGTTCCTTAGTAGAGGGAGCTTCTTACCAAGGATGTCCTATATTAATAAAATCATAGATCCTGTCCCTATCCAATAATTGTATTAATTTTTAACAGCAAATTGGTCAGATATTCAATTTTGTAGTCAACATATTTTACAATTTGTGTGGCTTGCAAAATGCAATTAAAATTCAAATGTAGGTCTTAACTTTATCTTTTTTTTAGGTCTACCACGAACTTAATCATTTTTTCTCTATATTCATTCATGGATAAATCATTAACCATGTTTTCTTCTTTCCAAAAGAGGTTTGTGAATGAGACCGAATAAGCTGATATATCTATAATTCAGGAACATAATAAAATCATGTACCCTTAGTAGACATTTTTAGACTAACCCTCTTTTGCACTTGAATTTTGCCCAGAGGGCTTCACAGTCCATTCACAAACCTAGTCTTAAAACGATAGTAAATCAAACTGTTGATGTCAGTTTACAGATTAAATTGAAGGTGACCCAAAGCACTAAATCAATGGGGCAGCTTTAAAAGCAACCTGTCCTAAATAGGTTTACTTTCTACTACAAGCTAGGGCAAAGCTGCAAAAGCTTAATGCAAAGATGAAGAGAGACATTGTGTCCTGGTTAAAATTCAGACATTCAAATAAATTTAAGCATTAGATATAAATTTCAAATCTTTTTTTTAAAGACTGGAATTTTCCCTTCTGGATTCTAGTTTTATTTTCTTTTATCAAGTAAATACTACTTTGAAACAAGAGGTTATAGTATTTTATCATGGTGAAGTTTCTCATTCTCGAGTATTTTCAGAGATGTAATTTCAACAGTGTAAGCCCTCTACTGATCCACACTCTAATCCCTAAAAATTCATCTTTTGATGACTAGCATCCTAAGGATGAGAGTCTCCACATTTAAACTAGTTATCTTATGTTAATTACATAGTCCATCTATCTAGATACAAAGTAATCTCATAAGGAACAACATCTGCAGTTGAAGGAACCATTAAAAGCTACAAACAGAATGTGAAATTTGAACTAATTCTACCATAGACCAGATCCTATGCTGGAAGCTGGAGACTGAAATAAGCCTCTTCTATCAAAGAACATATTATAACAAGTGAGGTAATGTGTACATACATAAATGTATGCAAAATAAATACATTTTTCACTAAAAATTGCTTCCCAATTCTTTTGAAAACATATAGCCCTCTTTAAAAAGTAACTAGCAATGTTAGTTCCTAATGTATCTTTTAATGCTCTTGTCTTGAAGAAGGAAAAACAAAAACAACAAGCTTTCAATAGGATTTGATCAAATGGGGGAAAAATTCCTTCTTAACTATGCTCTGTAACATTAGTTATACCCTTAGGTCACATCTATACAGAAAGTCTCTAGTCTGCTGAAATTCACTCGAAATTGCTTATCGTTCTACTTTCCCCCCTCTGCTTTGGCTGTGCAAACATGGCCTAAAAGACTATTTCAATTTCCTGGAAAGTCTGCCAGTTCGATGAAATGTGTTATAATTGTTTGAAACTTCTGTTGCTGCTGCTAACTCAACTTTCTTCTTCACATACCCCCTCCATCAGCACCCCCCTTCTTTAATGTGGTTCTGCAAGCATAATCCAATAATATGTGTCACAGACATACTAAGTACTCAGGAGTCAGAGCCAAATGAAACTGAAGTCCACAAAACACAACACTTTCTTGTGATGCTGAATTTATGATATAAGTATAGCAAAAATATTCAGGCCCATATGCATGTGAATCACATGCCATAATAACATTTTGCTTTTCAAGTGAATTTTCAGGGTCTCTAAAATGTGAGTCCTTTTCAGAATTGTAGAGTAGGCTTTTCCCAAAAGAACTGAACAGATCACAGATGCTGTTTTTTATCCCCTCAAAAAAGGCAATGAGAAGACATCATCAGCTGACCCACATACCTCCTTGTTCATCTCTATAAAATCTTTATGAGAACAGTCTGTGCACATATCCAGGTTTTCACTGATGAAACCAAGAGCAGAAATAAAAAGGCTTCTGCAGATGGTATTCTGTTAGGAGAATCCACCTTTACAATCATGAAGCTGTTTGAGGAGTGTAGAGAAAGCAAAATCCCACTGTGTCTATTGTTCGTCATTGTTGATTAATTATTTCAATCAACAGAACAAAAACAGTTTTAAAGGCTATCCTCAAATAAGTTGTCTCTCACACATGGTAAAATATTACAAGATTTGATGACAGGTATGACTATTTAGGTAAATTTCTTCAGTGACTCTCAGAGTATTAACATCAAATAAGGCATAAAATAGACTTAAGCTCCCCTAAAATGTTCACCATTATTGTGAAAGATGTCTTCTATGTAGTTGAATTGAGAGATAGATTCCTGATTGAGGTAAAGTTCTTGAAATGTATCTTTTTGAATATGGTATCATATAAATTGCATCAAACCTCTCAGGAATATTATTTGAATGTATGCCAGGTCTTGACTCCAGTTTCAGTACTTTGTGCACAGTACCATTGTGCCTCAGTATAAAAATAAAATGCCAATAAAACAGATCTGATAAGTGGTCATCCAGCCTCTACTTGAAGGCCTCCATTGAGGAAGAACCCAGTCACTACTTCCCAAGGCAATTAATTCCACTTTTGTATAGCTCTGATTGTTAGAAATCTGTTGGTTTTTATTTTTTTTTCTGAACATCAAGTCTAAATTTGCCTCTTTGTATATCGCGCCCACTCTGTGTTTCAAGTAAAATGTATAATTTTCCAGATTGTTGTAGCCATCTCCAATACAAAATAAAAGGGGGGAATGAAAAATGCATACTTTCTAGAATAAGGCATCCAGCCTGACCAAGAGCTCATTGAATATGTCAAACAGTATATATTTTAAATAAATCTTTCAGATGGACAGTGAGTGATCTAGCCCCAAAGTTAAGTAAGAGATAGAGCAGGTAACACTGAGAAACAGCACAGTGCTTTTAATGATCGCATTCTCCCTTACATTCACATACATCTTATTATTTAATTTCTATCATCAAAAATATCTATTGGGTGACTACTATCTGCAAGAAACAAAATTTTCCTTTAAAGTACTTCTATGTCCTTAAGTTATTATGCTTTCATGCTACCAAACATTATCCAAATGGCCCAAAGGAGTTAAAATATTTCAAAGAATTTCTTAACCCTCCTCTCAAGGGGCTGAGGCACTGAGATTCTTCTGCTCAATAATAAAGATGAATTTACCTGATTCCTTGGATAACTGAGTTAGAGTCAAAAATTGGGGTAATAATGGGGCAGCTAGGTGGCACAATAGATAGAGCACCGGCCCTGAAGTCAGGGGGACCTGAGTTCAAATCAGGCCTCAGAACAAACACTTGACACTTACTAGCTGTGTGACCCTGGGCAAGTCATTTAACCCCAATTGCCTAAAAAAAAAAAATATTGGGGTAATAGAAGAGGTCACTGCAACCAAACTCTCATTCTTCAGATAGGACTAGAATCCAGGGCTCCTGACTTTTCCCATTATCCCATGTTGCTTTCCACTTCATGCCATAGTACAAATTCAACTTGCATCACATACAGTATATGTTAAATTGGAAATATGTTGTTTCATGAGCCATAATCCCTATTACTCATTAATTATCGATCTCCAAGAAATTTTTAATGTATGAAAATTATCTATTCCTCATTGTGTCCAGAAAAATTATATGAACTGTCACTTTACAATATGTCTTCTAAGGGAGAAGTGGAAGACATGGAGAACATGAGTGATATTCACCAAAGAACATGATGTAGAATATTTTCTCTTAACTCATGCATTTATTCCCTAAAGCAACCAAATTCCCCATCTTTCCTTTTTAAGAATGTCCCATTTGTTCTTTCTGAAATACTAAGCATAAAAAACTGAAAACATAATCTTAAAAGAAATTAAATGCCCATATTTTTACCCCAATACATGACTCTAACAATCAGCATTCTCCACATGCCTTTCAAGAGAAAAAAAAATCTTGTTGATTATATTGTTTATTTGTTCCCTGTAAATGGAAAAAAAAATGGTGAACGTAAGAGATAGCAAAAGTACCATACACTGAATTAGATTCTAGAATGACTATTTTTTTGTTGTTATGCAGCAGAGTAAATAGTCATTAATTTAAAACTCGTAAATTGGAAATCCAAGAACTACGGCAGTGGAGCTAGTAGAGACACATTCTTACAATATGTGATTACTTCCATAATTCTTGGGTATAGAGAATTACTGTCAAACAAGATAGGCAACTCTCTCCAATAAGGTGTATCGAGTGACACTTCAGGAGGAAAAAAAACAGAAATAGAAAATATGAGGAGAATTTATATGTGTGTATGTGAGCATGTGTACTATACATACAAATATATGTATAAATACCTACATAATTAATACATCTCTATCATCTGCCTCTCTGTCTCTGTGACTGTGTCTGCATCTCTGTCTCTGTTTCTCTGTCTCTCTCAGTCTCTCTGTCTCTCTCTCTCTGTCTCTCACATAGGAATTGGACTTGTTAATTTAGTGTGGCACCTTCTTTATAAGTTAGAACACCGAGGAGATCACACAGCCCATATGTTTCAAAGGTGGAACTTGATCCTAGGCTCTTGGCATTATGGCCTACTCAGTGTCTTCTATGTAACACTACCTCTTAGTGGACAGATGATTTGAAAGTCAAATGAAATGTGTTTATGAAATTATTTGGATTCAATTCACAAATATCCATTAAGGTGTATGTTGAGAATGCTGGTTGTCAGAGTCAGAAGTAATGACAACATAGGAGTTTATTTTCTTTTTAAGGTTCATTTTGTTTATGTTTTTAAAAATTATCAATGTCTATAAGAGAATAAAATGAGAATTTCTGGAATTTCTGGGTGGTTCTGGTACAAAGGTAGCATCTAACACATTCCCTGCCCTTAAAGAGATTAAAATATACTACAAGAGGCAAGAAACATACAGAAGTAACTGTAAAACAAATTAGACAATGGCAAGAATTCCATGTAAGATGCCGTGAAAATTTTAATGAGGGTTGATCATGATGATGATAGTAACAAAAAAGATTTTAAAGCCATAATATTTAAAAAGAAACTTTTTTAAAACAGAAAAGCATGTTATCCTCCTACTCAAATAAAAAAAATAAAAGTAACCACCTTCTTCATCTTAATAGAAACACACCAATCTCCAAGTTATGTAGAAAATCAGCCAGTTTTAAATAGCACAGTATTTGAATTCCAAAGGACCTGGATTGCAATCCTGACTTTGCCACTTACAAACTATGTGACTTTGGCCGAGGCTCTCTGAGCCTTACATACCTCTTCTGAAAAATGGGGATAATAATAGTTGTAGTATCTGCCTCACAAACCTGTAAGGATAAAATGAGATAATACCTAAATAATTTGGTAACCTTTAAAGTGCTATGAAATTCCAGTTATATTCAGTTTTGTTGTTAAAAATCCAGTTCTGGAATAGCATAATACAGTTTCAAAAAAATTTTAAAGGAATATAGAAATTATTTACAAAAAGTGAAGGTCATTTATTGTAGGCCTGAATAGGTAGCTGGTTTTTTTTAAAGAGTTATAGATTTTCCTTGCTTACTCTTATGTTGACATTATACTTGCTTACTTGCTTACTCTTATGCTTGCTCACTCTTCTTTACTTACTCTTACATTGACGTTATCCTTGGAGAACATAACAGGATTGAGAGGACAAACTGCTCTCAGCAAAGGTATGACTCCAGGAGACGAAAATTGTAATAATCTTGGTAAGGAGAATTGTCTTGCCCCATCCGACCCCACCCTAACCCTCTACATTCATCCCACCCCACCACCACATGGCTATTGTTTTGTCCTCTAGGCAATAATCGTATTCTCTTCTATCATGAGATGAGACCCGGAAGGAGGGTAAAAATCTTGGTTTTGCCACTTTTATCTCAAACACAGAGGAGAATACAGTGTGTCATTTAGTTTGACATTACTTATCCATATCAGACTATAGCTCAGTTGAGTAGGTAGGGAATGATCTAAATGGAAGTGATGCAAAGGTATGAGGCCGATTCCTACCAAGACCCTGATAATCTCACTTTCATTGTGCTTTTTGGAATTTGCCCTATGTACACTAGCCTACTTGCTATTAATCTTTTAATCCTTACCTCCGAAGATGTTCTCTCCCCTTGTTCCTGTATCTCTTGTCCTTCTCTGACTTCAGGAAGAGCATGAACTGGATTCAAGCTTGGTTACTGTCCCCAGAATTGTTTATTGGCCCCAGCCTTCTTTACTTTTTTCCTTCTGATCTGTTAATAACTGGCCAAACTGGAATGAGGATAGAGGATATGACACCATCTTTGTAGAAGGAAAGCTCCTTCAGGCTCTTTTGAATACTTTTCTCTACCATCACCATCCCCACTCCCAAATAAATACTTTAGAGACAATATGAAAATGTAATTCAGGATCCAAGCCATTTCCCCTACTCAATAAATTCCAGGGGTTAATATTAATTGTCATTTCCTTTGCTACTTATGTTGTTAGGGGTAAGGAAGGTGGAAGAACTGGTGTGGAACGGTGAACCTTTCATACTAACTCGGGGTTAGAGCAAAGGGATGGTATCCCAGTGGTTGGGACATGAGTAGTACCCTCCACACCTTACTTGCTATGTTCTCTAAGACAAGTCCTGAGAGCAATGTGTGGCTGCTCATAAGGCTCCAGCCTTGGGCATGGATTGATTGCTTAAGGCAAGGTTTCCTTAACAGACTGGGGAGTTTGGGGTTCTGATAAAGGTGGACTTGGATACAAGAACACACGAGAGTGGAGCGTAGACAAGGAACTAGGTGGTAGGAAAAGCTGCAGTATTTATTAGTAATTCTCATAGTTTGAAGAGTCACAAGGACCTGTTAGTGGGGTTGCAGGATCGTGGCTGGATCACTGATTACCATGGGAGCTATTAACTTATAACCTGTTTTACACAGGTCAAGCTGAAACTGGACTTGTTCTGTAGGAGATAGATAATGACTGAGGAAACTGAAAGTAGGAGGCGGTTTGTGTTTGTTTGCTTTGGAGCCTTCTAGCCTGCCTCTGGTGATTCTCTATGGAGGTGGGCAGAGGGACACCTTCGAGGGTGTGACTTACCACAGGTCTTTTCAGTTCCTTGTTATACCAGGATAAAATAAAAATTTCATTTGGTATTTAATGCTATACATAACCTGCTAATGAGATAATATTTATGTTAAAAAAAAATAGGGCTTAGCACAGTGCCTTGTCGTAATAGATACTATCTAAATCAGGCCTACACAACATATGGCCAGTGGGCTGCTTGTGATCTGCCAAAGGATTTCAGGCAGCCCACAAAAAATGTAGAGGATGTCCATGCCCCAGTTAACCTGCCTACCACTAGTCACTATTGTGCCTGTCATGTAATTTGGTGGGCAGGCTGCTACTGTGCACACTCTCCTGATTGTCACATGACCCATGGCAACCAACCATCTTCAGTCTGTCTCTAGTCTGAGAGGAGTGATTTCATGACAAATAAAAATCTTAAGTAATAAGTAATTAATTGATATTAATTGAATTTTTCCTCTTTTAAAATATGGTTTATTTGCAAAATAGTTTATCATTAATTATACCTTTACTTGGAAAGCGAGCTGTTAAAAACCTGTCTGCAGCCAAAGAAGTTTCACTAACTTTAATTTTGGCCCCTACCTACTGCCAAGTTGTGCAAGTCTGTTCTAAATGCTTATTTCTCTCCCCTTCCAACTATAATGGCCTATTTGCAATTTCTAAAACACACCTTTCCTTTTCTTTGCCCTGGTGGTCTCCAAGACTGAGAAGTTCTGCCCTGTCACCTTCCCCTCTTAGTTTCCCTGGCTTCCTTCAACACTCAGCTCAAATCCCACTTTTTTTCAGGTGGCCTTCCTCATCCATCTAGCAGCTAATGTTTTCCCTTTTCAGATTACATTTATCTCCTCTGTGTATATCTTGTCAATATCTAATTATTTATATGGTGTCTCCCATATTAGACAGTACATATCCTGGGGAAAAGGGCTGGGTTTAGTTTTGGCTTTGTTTTTTTTTTTTTTGCCTTTCTTTTTATCCCTAGCACTTAACATAGTGCTATTGAAATATAGAAAGCACCTTAAAAATGTTTGTTGATTGACTGACTGATTGACTAACAAAGCAAGTACTATCTTTGTTTTCCCTAGTGAATAGTTCAGTGCCTTACATATGGTATTATTTTAATATTAATATTATATAATACATAATAATAATATAATATATTACATAATAATAATTAATATGAATATTAATGGGATTGAACTGAATTGTTAAATATGATAACAGGATATCAAATCACCAAGTAGTACAAATTCAGATACTGTGGGTAGGAGTTACATTAGTGATTAGTATATTTGTGATATACCCCACAATCATTAATAATCACAATATTTCTTGTCCTTGATTTGATAAATTATCCTTAATTTCCCTTAATCCCTGTAAGAGCACTGGCTTGGTCTGTCTCAAAGGAAAAGAGACAAATTACTGACTAATTAATGCCATCTAGGGTTTTCTTCCTTTGGAATTTTTAAGCCTCATCTTGTTTAATTTGTGAGATCTATAAAGATTGCAGCCAAGGGTGCTACGTCTGAAAGTATGACATTCATTCGGAATATTCAGTGTATCATTCATAAACCTTCCTGTGGTGATTTCATTTAGCACACCCAAAATCACCGTGGGGAGTTCTATTGCTTGAGACAAGGCTGGTTACTTCTCCAAATTTATTCTACTACAATAGGCAACAGCAGGTATTGACTACACATGGAGCTCAGAGCATTGTGCTAAGTACTCCAAGGGGAAGTTACAAAGGAATCACAGATGTGGAGTTGCTTGTGTCATAATAGGGAAAACAGGCTCAACACCAATGAAGATATGTCAAAATCACCCACAGGATTAATTGGACTAACGGCTGATTTCAGTTAAATAAAAAATTAAGGAGAGGTTAAAAGGCTGAAAAGTCAACTTGATTGATGATGGTGATGATGATGACAGAATTTACGTAAACTTTAAGCTTGCAAAGCACTTTACAGATATTACTCCATTTTATACTCACAACTGTGAAAGGTGAGTGTTACTATTTTCCCCATTTTATAGATGGGGAAATGGAGGCAGATATACTTTAAGTGACTTGCCCAGAGTCATATAGCCTCAAGGCCATAGTTTTCTACATTATATATTACTGACTCCCATACTTTAAGCAGTTTCTTCACTAGAGTGGAAATGGATCCACTGATTAATGAGTACCATCACATAAATTCAAATCCCACCTCTGATACTTACCTGTGTGACCTTGGGAAAATCACTAACCTCTCCTGACCTTAGTTTTTTTCATTTGTAAATAAGGGGTTGGGACTACATGATCTCTGGAGTCCCTCCTTGTTCTAGATCTATGATCCTATAAGTCTAGGTGTGTGAAAAAATTAAAGCCCGCTGTAAAATTATCTCTGTTCCCTTATCTGCCATTCCTCTCCCCACCTATATCTATTAGTCTCCTTCATACCACTTCCAGATTAATTTGTATTTAAAGATTGGTAACGTCGCACAGGGTAGATAGGTGGCACAGTGGATAGAGTGCAGGACTTGAGTCAGAAATTCTCATCTTCCTAAGTTCAAATCCAGCCTTAGATGCTTATTAGCTATGTTACCTTGGACAAATCACTTAATCCTATTTGCCTCAGTTTCCTCATCTGTGAAATGAGCTGGAGAAGGAAGAGGCAAATCACTACAGTATGTTTGTGCCAAGAAAACTCCAAAAGGGGTCAGGAAGAGTTGGACATGACTAAGAAACACACAACAATGTTGTACAGGAATTAAAATAAGGTCCGGCATTTAAAGCTAGAAAGGATATTAGAATCTTCTATCCTGAAAAATCTTTAGTGATTACTGACTTTCAAGTAGACTTTAAGTCTAGTATTTAAGGCCTTCTACATCTAGCCTTATCCCATTTTTCCAGCCTTACCTCACATTATTTTCCTCCCTTTACTCCATATTTCAGTCACAAAGTGGTCTGTTTTCAAGTTTGAATACATCTTATGAACTCTTCCTTCATTCCATCCTGTCTCTATCAGTTTCCTGGGTGTGGAATTTCCTCATTCATTTCCACCTGTAAAATTGCTTTAAAGTCTTGGAATTCTCACACAGTCATAATGTATTACTGTGTATCATGATTATCTGTGTGTATTCCCTTTCTTTGAAGGAGACTTTACCTTCTATTAGGGCAGGAACTTTGTCTTGTTTAATCTTAATAGCTCTATTAGGGCCCAGGAGAGTGTTCTGTATGGTTAACTGGAGGTTGTTTGTTGTTTTTTTTTTTTTAATTTGATTGAGAATTAAGGAAGTTGAAAAAAAAAATAATGACAAGACTTAGAAATAGAAAGGATGTGAAAGAGAAGACAGATTCCATAGAATGAGGGAACTGGGAGGTTAAAATCCTTACCAAAGATAAACATTAAATGGGTAGACTCAATTGCTTTGTTGCTTACTGGAGAAAAACTTTGATTCCCAAACTGCTTTCCCCTACTGACTAATATATACACCATCCCCTATTCTCCAAGTGGTATGTGCTCAACAAAGACAAACTAATTTTTTACCATTAGTTTAAACAAGGTTTAATTAAGAAAGTAAATCTGATATAAAGCAATAATTCCTTCCAAAGATAAATATGATTTTTGCAGTACTCATTATTTCCTATTACCAGCCACTGTTGCCTCCCACTGGTGTTGTGGCTCTCTAAGTGTTGATTGTGTTTTGTTTTTAGAAGGTGACATTTCTGTACTTTCTGGTTTTCATTTAGTTCTGTAAATACATAATTTTTGAGACAATGTCTTTTTCCAGGGCTCTGGCTTAAAGTACACATCCATTAAGCTGCTTTCTACATTTAATATCTTTCTGCTTTTAACCTTCAAGACACTTGGGCCCAAGAAGGAAGAATCATAATCTGAAATCTTCCTGTATTCTATACTACAAATTATAATGGAATAATATTTCATTCTAAGGTTTAAGAACTCTTGAAATTTGGCAGTTTTCTCTGATTCCTCTAAGTAGGAAAGTGCTTCTGTAAAGTCATTCTTGAGTTGATATCAATTAACCGAGAGTACAACTTATTCTGATTTGACATAACTCACATTATGCAAATTGTCAGGCTAGTCAGTCAGTGACATTAATATGTACTGATTGGCTAGATTTGCACACTGGCCTGCCTCCCCAGTATTTCAGGTTATGTTGTCCTTATCACTCAGTCTTGTCCTATTGCCTTTCCCATTTACTCCTTTTTTGTTTCGATTTCTCATCTCCTTGGAAGCTGTACTATGCTCATTTAGAATGCACACTACATTCTGGCCTTAACCAACCAGCTTCATTATCAGAGTATAAAAAATGCACATAGCCCCTGGTTATCTGCTTACTTTTTCAATTTCCTTGCTTTAGTGCATGCTGCCCTTAAACTTTATGCATTCTAGCTTATTGTTAGGGCCTGAAGGATTCTTGCCTTGAAGCTGTCCTTTCAAACTCACCTTTGGGCCTCTATGCTTTCTTGCCTTCAGGCTCTCATCCTTCACACGGTTGATCTAGGCTAGAGTGGATGTTGCTTTTACGTTGGCTCCTTTCAGTTTTAATTTTTAGACTCCTGCCTTCCACCCTCAGGTTTTCACCTTTCAGTTTCTGAATTACTTTTTTAAAAGTCTACTGGCTTTAGGCACTTTTTTATGGTAATATTTTCCCATTTCCTTCTCCAAAAGCATACAGATGGACTCTAGTTTCCTTGATCTGGTATTTTTCTTACTCATTTCAGTATTCACCAGAAGTGTTTTCAATATCACATTTCACTTTTTTGATCTGAATTATGGGACATAAAATCCTTCTCCTCCTTGTTAAATATATATATATATATATATATATATATATATATTTTGTACCAAATATATATATATGTATATATATGTATGTATGTATGTATATGTATGTATGTATATATATGTATGTATGTGTGTGTATATATATATGTGTATGTATATATTATATATGTATGTATGTATATATGTATGTATGTGTATATATACACACACACACACAATTTGTGCCAAAGGAAATTATTGGGGCAGCTAGGTAGTGCAGTGGATAGAGTGCTGGGTCTAGAGTTAGGAAGACCTCAATTCAAATCTGGTCTCAGACATTTATTAGTTGTGTAACACTGGGCAAGTCATTTAACCCTGTTTGCCTTAGCTTCCTTATCTGTAAAATAAGCTGGAGAAGGTAATGGCAAGCCACTGAAGGAAATTATTTACAAACACATGTCATCATTTGATACATATGGAAATATATGAGAAATTAATTTTGTTTGCATGTATTCATTTGACAGGTATAATAAACTTAAATCTCCAGGGAGAAGAAATCAAAGTAATGGGTAGAAATTGGAAAATGGACAATTTAGGCTTGATGTCAAGGGGAAAAAAACCTTATTGACAACTATAGAACTGTCCAAAAGTACTGTGGACTGCCTGCACCACTGGGATATCTTCAATTAGAATCTGGACAAATACTTTCTGTGACAGGGATTCATTCCTTTCATGCCTCAATTAGACTAGATTAATTCTGATGTCCCTTCCATTCCAACTCTTAAATTCTCTAATTCTGTGTTCTAGAGAGATAATGTATATTTTCTGTTCTTTGAGAGCCTGAACCAATTTTTCTCAGAATCACAAAATCATAAAGTAGGAAGAATCTAAGAGTCCATCTAATCTATTCTTTACATGAATTGTTTTTTGTTTTTGTCCTTTTTTTTGGTTTGTTTGTTTTTGAGGCAGTCAGGGTTAAATGATTTGCCCAGGATCACACAACTAATACGTGTCTGAGGCCAGATTTGAACTGAGTCCTGACTCCAGAACCGGTACTCTATTCACTGTACCACCTAGCTGCTCTGTGAATCTCTCTTACAATATTCCCATAATTCATTCAACCTCTTGTTGGATAGTTCCAGTAACAGAGAACACACTATTTCATAAGACATTCCATTCCATTTTTGGATGACATTAATTATTAGAAGTTCTTTGATCAAGAGAAAAATCTTCATTCCGAAACTTCTATAAGTTGATTCTATCTCTCCTTTAATAGGGGACTACAGAGGCTACCTAGTTAAATTCATAACTGAATAAGCTTCACTTTTATGATATACCTGATGAGCATATGTAGTTCCCCTTTTGGGGCCACTAACTCAAACTCACAGAGTATGTGTGGGGTGTCAAGAAGGTGGTTCCTACTACTCTCCCAAGGTATATAACCTTTGGTAGTTACACATCTAGTATTGTTACAGTTGAGTTCCCATTGGTTAATAATAAGTCATTTGACTGAATTAAATTTTAGCAAAGGCATTTATTTGGTTGGTAGAGTAGGACATTTGCCACAAACATCTTTCCTAGAATCCTGAGTCACTCTCTTCCATAAATATAGAAAGGGTTCATGGGAGAAGGAGTTTTAAATTTAGAATACAATGGTAGAGATACATATGTAGAGAACACATGTGATATAGGGTTGACTCACAATTCCTAACCTGGAAGAACTTTTGTAGGTTGGTAGATGGCATACTTTTATGATTTAAGTTCTAGTTCAGTTCTTTTTCACTCATATCTGCCTCTTCTTGACCCCATTTGTGGTTATCTTGGCAAAGATACTGGAGTGGTTTGCCATTTCATTCTTCATTTTACAGATGAGGAAACTGAGGCAAACAGGGTTAAATGAGTTGCCCAGAATCAAAAAGCTAGTAAGTTTGTGAGAGTGGATTTGAATACAGGAAGATGAGTCTTCCTGACTCCAGACCTGGTACTCTATCCATTGTGCCATCTTGCTGATTTAAGACATCACGCTATGTAACTAAAGTTATTTAATGTTTGTCCTTGATATGTGTTTTCCTGGCTGGATTTGTTTGTCTTTTGCTGGTTCAGGCTCTCTGATAACATCATCAGTTAAAGAGAATTATAATTTTCCTCTGTACTCACTGCTCTTCTTCCACCTTTGCCTTATGATAGAGGTACAAGAGCCTTCCATTTTAAACTGTTTTGAGTCTAGACTCCTGAATTTCCAAACTTAAGAGTCTTCTGACACAGCATTAAAACAACTTTCCACTTCCATAGGTAATTGAAAACATGTGTATTAGGTTGTTATACCCTCTCATGAAATATTCTCTGTGTGGCCTCATTGGTCATCATCTAACGGCCCAAACCCTAACATTGTATCCAGTTGATATAGGCATTATTCACAAATTCTGTTTGGATTATAGGGAGAAAAAATATAATTCTTTGTCTATGTTCTTGATTGAATGATAAATTCAGTGATTCAATCAAAGAAGAGATCTTATTTGATTAAGGCATCAGGGCAAATATTGTGTTTATATATTAAAACTTCAGCATAAAAATGCTATCCACTTCAAGAGAAAGAACTGATGGACACTGAGTGCAGACAGAAGCATATTTTTCTTTATTTTTCTTGTGTTTTTTTCCCCTCAATGTGGCTAACATGGAAATGTTTAACATGAGTTCATATGTATAATGGTTATTTCTTGCCTTCTCAATGGGTGGAAGGAGGGGGAGAATTTGGAGTTGAAAATAAATATAAAAAAAGTAATTAAAAAACTTCATCATGTCTATGATAGACTTTTTGGTTTTATAATTCCCTCCAATGTGATTTCTGAGAGAGCCTTTCTGATAATATTGTCATTAATTTATGTGAACTCAACATTATCTATCTATCTATCTATCTATCTATCTGGATCTACAGATCTATAAACACATGGGTAGATATACAATAATTTGTATGAGTGTATATATCAATATATGTATGTAAGTATATACATATGCATATGTAAGTATATATATATACATATATATATATATATATATGTTCCTTTTGAAAAGATGGAGAGATATAAAGTAGAGGAATTATATAGATTTTGACTTAATAGAATAGTTGGATATCAAGTAATTTTAAATGGTTCAATACCAATTTGGCAAAAGATCTCCAGTGACTTGCTCTAAGAATCTATGCTTGGCCCTGTGTTATTCAACAATTTTGTCAATGATTTAGATAAAACATAGATGGTATTATCATCATATTTTCAGATTATAAAACTCAAATGAGTAGGTAAGATACTAAAAGAAAATATCAGAATCCAAGAAGACTTTGAAAATCTAAATTATTAGGTTAAAGCTAAGATAGTGAAATTTAATAGGAATAAATTCAAACTCTTATACTTGCATTAAAAAAAGACCAACCTGATAAGCACAAAACTGGGGAGACGCAACTTGCATTTCTCTAATTATTAGTGATTTAAATATTTTTATATGACTATTGATGATTCCACTTTTACAAAGTTGAATTCTTGAATTTTTTCCTAACATAATGCCTAAAACTACTTTTCTGCAATATTCATCATACACACATATATGTAATTATATATTCTATCTAATTTATAAGATTGCTGTGAATATCAGTTGAGATAATATACACAAAGTTCTCTAGCTAGTAAGTGTAAATGTGAACTATTATTCTTATTTCAATATTTCAAGGACTTGTGATTTTATCAGTTTAGAAGCTCATTCCATCAGTGCAGAGCTGAACCATTATGCAACTTAGCAAATAGTTTTATAGGGTTTCTGTAGAAAAAAAAATCTAATATACTGTATGCCAAATTATTTTTTAATATTTTATTTTCCCTAATTACATGGAAAAACAATTTCAACATTCATTTTTTTTTAATTTTGAGTTCCAAATTCTCTTCCTCTCTTCCTTTCCCTCCCCTTCCATTGAGAAGGCAACAATTTGATATAGATTATCCATGTGCAGTCATGCAAAACATATTTCCATATTAGTCATGTTGTGAATGAAAACACAGACAAAAGAAAAAAAAGAAACATGAGGTTTAAAAAGTATTATTCAGTATACATTCCGATTGTACCACTTCTTTCTCTGGAGATCAATAGCATTTTTCATCATAAGTCTTTCAGAATTGTCTTGGATCATTGTATTGCTGAAAATTGCTATCATTCACAGTTGATTGTCATACAATATTGCTGTTACTGTATGCCATGTGGTCTGGTTCTGCTGATTTCACTTTTCATCAGTTATGTAAGTCTTTCCAAGCTTTTCTGAGAGCATCCAGCTTGTCAGTTCTTACAGAACAATAGTATTCTGTCACAATCATATACAACTTGTTCAACCATTCCCCAATTGATGGACATCTTCTCAATTTACAACTCTTTGCTAATACTGAAAGAATTACCATGAATATTTTTTTTGTGTGTATATATATATATATGTATATACACACACACACACACTTTCCACTTCCATAGGTAATTGAAAACATGTGTATTAGGTTGTTATACCTTCTCATGAAATATTCTCTGTGTGATACAGACTTATTAGTGGTATTGTTTAGTCAAAGGGTATCCATGGTTGAATAGACCTTTGGGCACAGTTTGAAATTGTTCTTGTAGGCCAAATTGTTGATGAACTTATTAAATTTGCTAGGCTATTCTTGTAACAATTGACATGTAGTACATAATCTCATTTAGCTGTCCTCACCTTATTCAACTATCTCCAGTGTTTAGAGAAAAGAATATAATCCTTTTGAAGATGAAGAAGATGAACCCACTGGTCATGCAGATGGCCCCATTCTCAATCCCTTTGAACTGGATGAACTTCCTTAACAAAAGCATTCCAGTCCTCCCAATGCTGGCAAAACCATTTGAGGAGCCAGTCTCCACCAATCCCTTTGACATGGATGACAGTGAGACTGAGAGAGAAGAGCTCATATCAATATCAAGGCATACATTTTTTATACTAAGCAGTGTGGCCATTTGGATGACGTAGAAGTGCTGATCGAGAAATTGCAAGAACTGAAGTGCACATTAGTCATGCAGAAAGAGAAAACTAATTGATAGAAGCAAGCACAGGAATACCACCTGTGTCAGAGGTGCTTGGTAGGCATTCTGAGAATGGGAGGAATGAATAGTGGGGCTTCAAGTGGGGACAAATTAAGGTGCACAAAATTATGAAAAGGAATCTTCAATTTTATGCTATGCATTTTTCTGAGGTGTTTACAATAATTTAATAAAGGGGGCAGCTAGGTGGCACAGTGGATAGAGCTCTGGCCTCAGAGTCAAGCGTACGTGAGTTCAAATCCAATGTCAAACACATGACACTTACTAGCTATGTGACCCTGGGCAAGTCACTTAACGCCAACTGCCTCACCAAAAAAAAAAAAAATTAATAAAAATGGGTACGTGAATGGTTGAATAAGCAAAAAGAAAATTCTTGTTCTCTGAGTGTCCTCACTTTAGAACAATAGTTGTAGCCAGAGCTTCTGTTCCACTGATGTGGGATTTGAGAAACCAGGATAGTCTCCTATGACACAATACAAGTCTTGGAATCAAGACAAGAGTGGCAACATTGTTACTCACCCCAATTGAATTTTGTCTTGGGAGACAAAATCATTCCAAGTTGGAATGCTGTTATATACTGCCCCTTTTAACTTTATATTATCTTTGTATTTGATAAGCTCTGTATCTATTTAAGTTGCTGATATCAGTATTTAAATTTCTCCATTATACACAGATAGACAGATAGATACTATTGTTCTACCAGCTATGTACTCACATCAATGTCATTATCTAGCCCACATCTCACCATTTTTATAAAATGATTTTTAATGCCTTACTCAAATTCAATTATTTTATTAATTCAGAATTCACTTAGTCTACTAAACTAGGGCTTCCCCCTCTAAAGCTTCCTGCTATTTTGCCTGTAGTGTGTGTGTGTGTGTGTGTGTGTGTGTGTATTCTTCCACAAAGACATTACTTTTTTGTTCATTATATCCCCAGAACTTAACACATTGCCTGGCATATAACTGTATAATAAATGCTAGTCAATAAATGGATTGATTATTCTAGCACACTTTTTTGAACCAGAAAATGGAGTTAATTGGCATAGCATTCTAAGTGATATCATTTTGGTTTACCATATTAAAGAATTTCTGAGTTAGAAGTGACTTTACTAACCATTTAGTTTAATTCATACCTGAAAAAGAATCCTTGATATAACACACTGAATAAGCAGTCACCTGCTCTTCACTTAAAAACAAACAAGGAAAGGAAATGCACTACCTCTAAGGTAGTGCATTTTATCTTTGGACACTTGTAACTATTAGAGATTTGTTTCGTTAAGTTGAGCCTGAATTTACATCTCTGCATTTTCCAGCTATTGGACCTGGTTCTGCCCTCCAGGTTTCCCTAGCTATCATCACTAACTAAATGTTCACAAAATACCAATTTAATAATATATCTTAGAATTTAAGCATGAATTAGCATTAAGTTCTCTGCAGGCAGCTTGCACTTAAAGAACCAACTTTCTTCTCCCTTTTAGAAAGATATTTATTTTGGTACTTACCCTGTCCTCATTGATTCCTCAAGGATTGTAGGCAGCCACATTTGGAAAAGGAAGAATCAGAGAGCTTGGAGACCATTTGATACAATCTTGCCTCTTTTTTCCTTTCTTTTTTTTTTTAAACACTAGGAATTCAAAGTTCCAAGAAGTTCCAAAGGTAGTATCAGAAAGGAGATTTGAACCCATGAACTCTGTCTCCTGAGTCAATGCTTATTACAGTCTAAATTTCTTCCACCATTTTACGATATTATTGAACTGGGATCAGAAACATGATACCCATTTAAATAAAGAAGATGCTCTCTTACTTTTTCTATCTGATTATTTTCTGTTTGTGTTAAATTTTTCCAGCTAGAAGTTAAACTATTGACTCTGCTATGCAGGCCAGTAGTTAAGGATTTCAATGAAGTGTGACAAGAGTGAACCACCCTCAGGAAGCACAATTTAATCTGGTCAGAGATAGCTCATATTATACTGTTTCACAGGATAGATAGTTGTGTTGCCAGTAGTAAGCTTGGGGAATTTTACACATCACTGCATTCTCATCTGTTGCCTTCAGTAAGCCTAATCAGTTTATCTTGAAGACCCCCTATAAAAGTTATTTTCATCCTTTCCTTTAATTTACTGGATTTCATGTATTTTTAAAGCTCTGCCAACTCCAAAATCATGTCAAAAATCAGAATACATTGTTTCAGGGGAGTGGGAGGACAGTAGGTTGTTTTTTCTTAATTTGTTTGTTTTCTTATATTTCTTAGACATTTGAGCTTTGTATAAATTATAGGGAGAGAGAGAGTGCAGTTATTGATAATGTTCTAACAAAAAAAAGAAAAGAAATGTAGGTAGTTGAAGCATATGAAAATGAACAGAAGGAAACAGAAGGAAGTTCATAAGGAAACAGTGAAAAACAAGAAAATTTCAAAGGTAACATGTTGAATTTAGTGCTTTAAAACACAATTGAAATTATACTTCTATTTAAATAAGCTATACATAATAGAGATCTTCAGTTTCATATACAGTCCTCTTTTTGCTACTGTTGGATATAGAATTGTTTTCTTCTGCGCTTATGATGTTCAGAATCTTTAAAAATAAAATCAAAAAAATATGTGTGGGAGGGAGGATGAGAAAATAGGGAGGGATAAAGAATTGAGTTAATGATTTCTTTAAAATACATAATACCCAGATGAGAAAACTCCTACCACCTCGGGTAAGCTTTTATTTTTTTCTGCAACTTGGACTCCTGACTTTAGAAGCCACATAGACCAGCCTCTTTATTTTCTTTATTTTTTTCAATAATACTTTTAATTGAAATCTTGTGATATTTAGTACCTTCCCCATTCTCTTTTAAAAAACTTTTATTAATATTTTGATTTTACTTTACATTTATTAAGTAACCAATAATACAAGGACTAATACAAATACACGTAACACTTCGTATCTCTAGCATACCCCACCACACACACTTATTTAAAAAAAGTAACATCTACTTTTCCCCTCATACCTCCCCACCCCATGAAAACCATAAATTCTTATGACAAATATACATAGACAAATTCCCTTAATGGCTTTATACAAAAATATACATGTCTTAATCTGAACCCTAAACCAATCACTTCTCTGTCATGGATACCATATTTAATCACTGATCCTACACCACTGGTCCATGAGAGATATGATCTATTTATATTTTGCCTCTTCTTCGGACCCTACATAATTATTTTATTTTTTGTTATATATAATCTAGATCTTTTAGTGCTAAATCAAAAATTGTTAGCCAATCCATCCCCCATACCTCTTTCTATATCATTTTTATGTGCCTAAGAATTATGCTATTGCATTGGCCAAATGTCACATATTATATTTTAAATATATTAACCAATAATTATATAGCTCTTTTTTCATAATACTTATGAATTAGTAAAATAAGCATTATCCCCATTTTAGAGAAAGGATAACCGAAGCACAGACAATGGAAGTCACAATAATCATAGTGCAGATAAACTAAATGTCTTGAGAGGCAGTATGGTGAGTAGACAGTGCACTGGACTTGGAGTCAGGAAGACCTGGATTTGAATGCGGCCTGAAACACTGATGAGCTGTCTGACTCCATGTAAACTACTTATAACCACTGCGGACCCTAGTTTTCTCACCTTTGAAACAGAGGGGTTTGTACTCAATGATCTCTAAGATCTCTTCCACCTCTTAATCTGATTGTCTAATTTATGATCCTATGATTTGCCTCAAGACAGCTAATAAATGCTAATGTCAGGAATTTGAATCCAAGTCTCCTATTTTAAAGTTCTCTATGCTTATAATAAACTGGCCTCCAAGAAATATTAAACAAATTCATGTATTTTGTTTGTATACTATATAGAGGGTAGAAGAAACATTTTGTTAATAATTGTTTTTAATAATGTTTTATATTTGTGTAATCCTTTATATTTTTAAGCATTAATTCATGCATTATTTTACTTGATCTTAATAAATTATTAATATTCTCATTTTGTAGAGAAGGAAACTGAGGCCCAGAATAACTAAATTGTTTAAATCTTAGTTTACAGAATTAGTTATTAGAACCAGAGCCTTCAGCCCTAATATTATATCCTATATCCTATATCCTAGTCTCTTTTATTTCGGTGAACCCCAGTTCATGATTCCATCCTGAGATGCCATAATCATCAAAGCCAACCCTTCTTTCTCAAATACTCAGACAACTATAACCCATTGTTTTTCACTTCAACACCCTTCAGTTAATTGAAATTAGGCCCTATGCCTCATCTACTCAGGCTATCTGACTTCTAGGCTATCCTACAAGATAATTAGCTCATCAGTAAACTCTACTTTGATATTGTAATGAAAATATTGGTTCTTGGCCTTCCTTTCCCACCCCCCAGCACCATCAAAGAAGATTACAGCATGTCCCATGCCTTTCCAACCTGTGTGATTCTTACCCATGTCTTCCCATAAAGCTTCCATAGACTATCCAACCAATTCATTAATGGCTGTTGTCTAGGACTTATATTATTCTCTTAGAAGCAATGCAACAATAAACTTTTCATTTCTTTCTCTCGATAAATGACTACCCCACCTCCTTTTCTTACATGCCCTTTATGCTGTCTTTATATTTGCTTCTCAACTGTAAATCATCATTGGTAATATGCTGCAACCTACTTACACAAACCATATTTATGAGGTTTTCTGCAATCCTTTACATTGCTTCCAGCACTTAGCACAGTGCTAAGTACATAAAAGTGGTACATAAAAAGTTGCTTAATAAATGCTTGGTGACTGACTGACCAAGAATCTTCTTTCTTCTGAGATCATGTTAGTTCCATGACTTACAGCTGTACAAAAATACTGGGAGCACATGGTCATTAATCATTATAAAATATACCATGTCCAATGTATTTGGGTTAAAAATATGGGGTTTTGTAGTGTACTGGAGGTGGGAGCAACTTAGGGTGTTTGAAAGTGCTACAAATTTTTTCCAGAATCTATCCATGAAATTAGTTAATAGTAAAGGTTTTAATATGCTGACAGGAGGAGTAGAGAGGAAAGGCTTGCCCTTTAATAGTGATGGTTGTTCCCTCCCCCCCAATTAATGTGTTCATTTTAAAAATAATTTTTTAGAGAAAATACCCCATATTTGTTGTTTAATCAATTCCTTGAGTAGAAATCTGGGAAGTAAACACAATGTTAAACTGCAATGGGGAGATATTTTTGGCCAGCCAGCCCTTATGACATAAGGCTCCTACTACACTAGCAAGGAGGGTTGGTCTCTTCTGATACTAGTCTGAACTCTCTTCCTTCTTTGACCAGAATTGGAAGCAGTGCTGTTCTAAGAGTAACTACTGTTGGATGTAATGAGATGACCTCATGCCCCACCTAGTGAAGATCACTCCTCTAGAGTACCCATTACCAGAAAAGAAGCCTGGTTCTAAACTCATAATATTTATTTCTGCTACTATCTCTTTCAGAGGGCAACATGCCCACAGGATATAACAGGAACATGATAAATAATCTTCGTTTATTTCTGAGGAACTGAATTGACAGCCATTTTCCTACTTCACAAACAGCCACATATTCATTTCAGACCATTCAGAATCATCACATGGAATTAACACACTTTCTCATTTTCATTAAAAGCATTTAGAATAGTTCCTACTGCCAAGTATTATTGACTTTCCTGTAATATCCTACTTACATTCTGCATTCTGAGTTTCCAGTCTCTATTAATAGTACTATTAATAATGCTGTAATGTTTCACCCCTCTAATGTACACAATATCTAAATGCATTACATATGTGCATATGCATATATTAATAAGACTATATGTATATATGTATGTATATAAACATACGTGTGTGTATGCATATATATCTCCACATATTTTAGTTCATTCATCTTTATGTTACCAATTGGATTCTAAACATTCCAAAGTTTGTTATGAACAAGTATGGTGGGGGTAAATTTTTCAGAATTATTCTATTTATAATTGTATTCCTTACATATGTGAATACTTCCTATAGATTATTTCCACTTTTTATAGTGCTAGTATATCAGATAACATAGATCAGTAGTTCCTAAACTATGGTCTGTGGACTTTAGTCCTTCAGACAGTTTTGGATCTGGTACAACAGTGTGTTAGGAGTTCTTTTCTATGTGAAATTCAATTTTGTATTAATATCCCCTAAAATTAATTTTAAATGAATACCTAATAAAACTTATGTTAGTAAGAATTAAAAATATGTGTATAATAGGTGTGTATATATATATATCATATTATACATAAATTAAAATGTATGCATAGTACATTTGCTATCTTAAAAATCTTAGTGCAATTTTAAGCTTTGATAGCTTAAAACTGCACTAAGACTTTTAATGCACCCTGTATTTATTTTTTTACATGCCTGTTCTATAACACCCCCTTCCCTGATATAAGTTTTACGAGGGCAAGAATTTTTATTATTATTATTTTTTTCCTTTGGGATACCTAGTGCCTATCACAGTATTATAGTGCCTTCAACAAAGTAGATGCTTAACAAATGTTTGCTGAATTTGAAATATATCAAAATAGAGGTTATTGCATATATATATGAGGTATACAAATATATACGTATTCATATGTACTATGTATCTATAATATACATTACATTCTACATCACACATATACATGGATATGTATATTCACACACAGATAAGTATGTATTCAGTTGTTTTCAGTCATATTCAAATCTTTATGACATCTTTTGCAGTTTTCATGGTGAAGATGTTGAAGTGGTTTACCATTTTCTTCTCCAATGGATTAAGGCAAACAGAACTCAAGTGACTCACCCTGGGTCACACAGCATGTAAATATCTGAGGCTAGATTTAAAATCAAGTCTTCCTAACTCCAAGCTTGGCACTTTATCCACTGAGCCATCTATCTATCACATGCATACATAATGTATAATACATACATACATACATACATACATACATACATACATACATACATACACATACATACATACATACGTACATACATACATACATACATACATGCATGCATGCATGCATACATACATACAGTTGTTTAGCAGGGAAAGGGGGGATGAATTTTTAGAGCAGAAAAAGAAAATTTCACATTCCTTCCTTTCAGAATCCTCCTCATGTGGTAGAATTGCAGCAACAAATGACAAAATTATTGCATTTGGAAACAACAGAAGGCTCTTTTTATCTTCATTAATAATTAATTCACATATAACCAGGTCAGTCATTGGTGCCAAGATGATATGGTGATTTAAGATTCAATTAGTTGTTGTCAGAATAGAAAACAATGAGCTTAGAGGAATAAAATAATATTTTCTCATTAGTAGAGAAGTATTGCTGTGTAATAGCCAGCCCATGGGCGTTAGACAAGAGCTTTGGCTGCATACTTTGTTAATTATATTTTAGACTTTTTGATACAAATATAATTTGTAGAAAAGAAAAACAAGGTTTTCATTAGATTTAGTAGTTTTTGTTTTAATAATTAAATGGATAGGAAAAAAATAGCATGTGATTATCATCATCTTATAAACACGTAGTTGACTCTAATAGTTTTAACATATATATTGGTATGGCTCACTTCTAGAGAAGGGATTATAGTTTAATACAGTTTCTAGTTTAATACATTCATTTTACAGCTGAGGAAATGAATCTCAGAGATGTAAAGCTTTATGCCAAGGTTGGATTTGAATCTAGGTGCCCTGGGTGAAAAAAAAAAATTAATAAATGAAAGCAAGTTAAAATCAAAATGAAGATATCAATGTTTAATATTTAGCAAATATTACATATATAGTCTGTATATATGTGTGTATGTATATATGCACACATAATGTATACATTTATTTATGTGTGTGTATAAACAAGAAAAAAGCCTAACCTAAATCCTTCCTTTGGCTTTTGATTTCTATATTATCTTTTAAGTTGAAGATAGTACAATAGGATAATGCTTTACATTTGAGGATTCTGGATTCTTGTTTTTAATATTTAAATATTTTCTGTAACAAATTATCACGTGTTCAACTGCCCTCTGTTCTCTGCTTCACCTCCAACTTTATCTTGTCTTGGCTACTTATTATCTTTGTGTTCTTGGGCAATTCAGTTCCCTTCATTGAACCTCTGCTTTCTCATCTGTAATATGAGTGACAATTAGAATGTAGGAACTATTAATCAACAAGCACCTATTTAATGCCTACCGTATGTCAGGAATATAGCTAAATTCTGATTCAGTAATTTATTAAATTGGGTAACTCCATGGAATTCCCTTGATCTCTTTGAGCTACTGTTTCTTCATCAGTGATATGAGGATATTACTAACATTACCTACCACTCAGGTTTGTTATGAAAAAAATTGCAAACCTTAAAAATCTCTATATAGGCTATTTCCAAAAGTCTTGGTGACATTTTAAGCCTTTATAGCTTAAATAGTATTTAAGCTATTTATTTATATAATACTATATATATATAGATATAGATATATAGATATAATTTATATATTTAAGGTAAATATTATATATAAATACACACATATATAAAATCTTTAAGGTTCACAAAGCCTTAATAGCTTCAAACTTCACCAAGATACTTGGGGACATCAAGTATATATGTGTAAGCTATTACTCTTAATTTCTTCTTTCCCACCTGCTAGTACTTCCCTAACCATCAGTTATTAGCACAGCCGCTAATTGAGCCTGCTCCTGTTATATCTTCTCCACATGTATCTAGACCAGCAGAACTGTTTCATAATGCTACTTCAGCCTGGGACTTCTGAATGTAATAAATGTGTGAATCATTTTGGAGGTCATCATTCTTGTGGAAAGGACACTGGTCTTTTCCTTGTCAGGGAGAGAAGGAAGTATTGTGGAATAAAATGTGTTGCTAGATAGGCTAGAAGAAATGGTGCAGCCAAATCTTGTGCCCTATAGTAATGCTGATGGATTAACTCCCTTGAACATATGAAGAGTAGTGCTTTTTTGACGTTTCCTTCAAATTCTTGTCTTTGGCTTACAATCAAGTAAGCAGTATCAGAATATATATGGAAGGGGAAAGGAACTGGGCACCAAATAGCTATAAATAAGGAAAATAAGCCAAAATATGTCTTGTGATACAAGCAGCCCCATATCATTCCACAACAGTTCTGTCCAAACATCTCAAAATAGAGTTTATCTAAAATATAGCAATTCTTACCTAAGGAGAGTATTATCCTTCAGGCATCATAAAATTTATTATTATATATTATAAGATATTTTACTTTCTATGGTGATAGGATGTCATTTTTCATCCCTGCTAGAACAAAGTTTTATTCACATGTATATGTATGCACACACACACAACATACACAGCCTTGTTTTTACTTTAAACATTTAACACTGTATTTTATCTCAGCAAAATATACTGCATATAGAACTCACATGACAGACCTAGAAGCAATGTGTGAAAATTGGTGGTTGTGTGGCAGGATCAGATATCAGCTGAACATTCAAAAAATTTATATCAAGCCCCAGAAATGGAAATATTTGCTTTAAGGGAAAAGTTGTGACTTCCCTCTCATCAGATATTTTTTTTAACAGAGGTTGGATGACCACTTGTTGAAGATATTGAAAAATGAATTTATTGTTTTATAGGGTTTTTGTTTTTATAATGTTTGAGTTCATTTCTGTGTATTATAATTCTATGATATTATATTGACAATTTATTGAAGTATCTTAGGAAGTACTAGTACTCTTGTGGCTACAGTCATATGTGCTCTTTGGATTGAACAGAACCCGATGTACTTAAGGTTATACATACATATAACAACATATATTTTCATACACATAAAAATTGCAAATTATATGACATCTTTTTGGCAAATCATAAAGCCAAATACATGAAATTTTATGGTTTCCAAATTGATTGTAGATCTGTAGCTTGGAATGTGGCTGAGATCTTAAATTTTTCTAATCTAATCACTTCATTTTTACAGATGAAGAAACCAAGATCCAAAGAGGTACCGCCTGTATTTTTATCTCTATATCTCATCATGCATTAGATGTAACACTGAGTTCTTGAATGCTGTGTTTGCAAGGTAGATAGTATGTATGTCTGAACCCAGAAATGAGAGCAGTGACAGCTCTCTTAGATCAGCCTACCTACATTCAGAAAGGCTACTCATGATGTAATAAATTATTTTGACCATGATAACTCAAAGAGCTAAGTCTATGAAAACTTAGATGTGCTATTATCTTTATCAGCAAAGAGTTATCCATACTTGTGCCCTATAGTAATGCTGATGGATTTGTTCAGGGTCACATGAAGAATGTATATGTGTGTGTGTATATATTTTTATGTAATATATGTTTATGTATAAATACTTATAAAGCCATACTTATAAAGCCATCATGTTGAAATTCAAAACATGCTCCAATGCAAAAACAAAAACAAGGAAAAAGACAAAAACATGATAAGGACTAAAATGTATTCTAATACCTCACTGTTCTGGGGAAGTGATTCTGGATTTTTGAGAGGTATTTCTATTTCGCACAAGATTTGCAGGTCCTAACAAAATGAAAAATCTTCAGGTTCAGCCCTGCAACATACTCTTTTTTTTTTTGCAACATACTCTTTAACATCTGAAGGATAACCATTGGATAATTTTTCCCCCTTATTAATGGCAACTCATAAAACAGATACATATTCATCAAGATTTTTCAATAAAATAATTTTCAGAATATTATTGTTAAGTGGAAACAAGGTAAAAAAAAACCCAATTGTTTGGGGAGAAAAATCAGGCCAGGAAAAGTATTTAGTCTATAATTCCATCTTTATTACTTATTAGCTATGTAACTAGGTGGTATAGTAGAGAGTGTACTAGACAAGACATCAGAAAGGCTGCGGTTCAAATCCTCCCTCAGACACTTATTGGATGTGGGGGTAATAGTAATTCTTATTTGCCAGGGTTGTTCTAAGGATTAGATAATATATGTAAAAGGCTTTACAAGCCTTAAAGTGCTATATAAATGCTTTATTTTATGATATATTGTAACATACATATTATAATTATACATAAATATATATTACATAAAAATATATGCACACACATTTACATTCTTTATGTGACCCTGAACAAATTATATTGTATGATATTGTATTGCATTTTATTATGTTATATTGTGCTATATCATGTCATATTGTGTTATAACCTGCCATGTCCTATTATACTATATTATTTATTTCATGTAACATTGAATAATTCGTTTCATTGCTCAGGATTTAAGTTTCCTCATCTGAAAAACATAGGGATCATAATGTTGGTTCTACTGTTGTTAATCCAATCAGATGACATATTTGAAAGTTATTGAAAGCTGTGAAATGATATACAAACATAAACTAGCATTATTATCTTTAAGCTTAATGTGTCATTTAATTTTAATTTTAGTTCACTGCTTTGGAACTCAACAGAAGTAATTTAAATATTAACTTTATTGCTTTTGTTTAAAACTTCCATCAATCATTTTTCTGTAATTAGACACCTCTCTACCAACTTATAGAGAGGTGAGTTTCTTCATACACACATAGAGATACTGGTTTAAAATTATTTATGTTCATATATTTAGCATGTATATCGCATATTATTGTCTTTCACTTTCAAAGATATAATTACTGATAATAACGTGTATGTGCAGTTCTACTGTGTGTCACTGAACCTGCAAGTGCATATGGCTAAGAGCCTTTTCCATACTGTACATGTGGTAGGATAGTCTTCTTTGAAGCTGCAGCTGTTATTTGCAGATTCCATCTTCAGGAGACAATTTAAATGTTAACTATGGACAAGGAACATAGACTAATATAGCATCGAAGAAGTTTAGCAGTAACCAAAGCCATTGAATAGGAAACTATAGATTAGTATACAAAACTGAATTGATGTAGATTCAAAGGATTTGACAGATTTCTAAATCTCAGATACCTCGGAGTTCAGTATGACTCCCAAGAATATGCTTTCTGGATGTTGAAACCCTAATGTCATGTTGATACCAAGGAAGAATGAAAAGATGGACAGATATGTGCTTTTTATTTTGAAATGAGAGTACTTATGTGAAAAAGTCAAAGGGGATGAGCAAGGGCAAAGTACTTGAAGTGGAGATAGAGCAGCCTAGGACGAAAAATTCATTTTGTATTATAAAGAGAAAGAATAAGAAATTGCTTTATGATCCAAGAGAATTGTTAGTAGGGGAGCTAAAGGGAAGTCATTTCATCTCTCTGGGCTTCAGTTTCTTCTGTAAAATGAAGGGTTTTTTTCCTAATTCATGGAATAAAACAAGCATTTCTACAACATAGTATAATAAAAAGATGATTACACATGAAACTACAACTCTACTATGTGTAACTTCCTATTCTTTTTAAATATAAAACAAAATAATCATCTAAATTTCACTTTTCTTTTTTTCTTCCCTCCCCCTGTATGTATATGTATACATATGTATGTATACATATAAATATATACATATATTATTCTATAAATATTTCTATTAGTTCTTTCTCTGGATGTCTGCCTTGTCTTTCTTTTCATGTCCTTTATAGTTAATTTGGGTATTTATGATCATCAAAATAAATGGTTTGCTCAAAGTTGTTCTTAAAACAATATTACTGTGACTATGCACAATGTAGTCTTGGTTCTGTTCATTTCACTCTTCCTTATTTTGTGCAAGTCTTTACATGTTTTTCTAAGACTATTGAGCTCATCATGTCTTATACCTTGGTAGGATTCCCTCACAATCTTATATCACAGCTTATTCAGCACTAGCCTTGGATCCCTCAGTAAGGTAGTAGTAAGGGAGAATTGAGGGCACCTGAATTCATTGGTACTGGGGAGCCAGAGTTAAAGGAGCTGAAGGGAGGTCACAGCTAAAGACAGTTTACTGGTTATCTGAGGTGAATGTGAATGTACTGCTGGTAATGGCTTATGGGAACTGAATGCTTGTACTGCTGTTCATTTTGGGGAAGAGGGAGACCATGTATATTTCTACGATGTTCTAAAGAAGCCCTCCCATACTTGTGGGAAGGAATGCCCCTCAAAGATCTGAAAGAAGAGATTAATATTGGACTGTCCAAGGTCTAGGAATAAAATGTGTGACCCCCCCAGGTTCTTGAAAACTACTGAGGCCCAACTATTGAAGCTAGACAGAACAGAAGGGCAGCTAGGTGGCACAGTGGATAGAACACCAGACCTGAAGTTGGGAGGACATGAGTTCAAATCTGGCATCAGAACAAACAGATGACACTTACTAGCTGTGTGACCCTGGGCAAGTCATTTAACCCCAACTGCCTAAAAAAAAGAGAGAGGGACAGACAGACAGACAGACCAGAAGATCAACATTGCTACAACTACCTGTAATGGATTACTGTTCAGGATGCCATCAGTGCCTGGGAGATTTTATTAACATGCAGAAGGCCAGCATCTTCTTTCTAACTTCTGCTCCTATCTGCTGCTTCTTCAAAACATAAATGTCCTCTTTAAGGGTGTCCTCAAGGCTTTCATTAGTACTCTGCTAGATTTGAGACAGCCCAAAAGGGGACTAGTATCTTTGGCCAGACTGAATATCTGTACTATCAAGAAGCATTACTTTGCAATGGTTGTGAAAAACATGGTGAGAGCTCCCAGAGGCAATATCACTTATGAGCTTAGGGCCTAACAACTGCACAGTTAGATGGCACAGTATATAGAAATGTATACCTGGAGACAGTAAGAACTAAATTCCAGATTTAAATGCTTCTTAGCTATGTTGCCCTGGGCAAGTCACCTGACCTCTATATGCCTGTTTCATCATCTATAAAGTGGAGATAAAACCTACCTTCTAGGGTTTTTTGTGAGGATAAAATGAGGTAATACATGCAAAGCACTTTGCAAAATGTAAAAACACTATGGAAATGTTAAGTATTATTATTAACATAGAAAGTAAGGAAACAAGCATTTATAGAGCTTACCAAGCACAGGTACTGCGCTAGGCACTAAGGATACTAATACAAGCAAAAAAAAAAAAAGATAGTCTCTGCCATCAATGGGCATATATTCTAATGGTGGCAGATAACCCACAAAAGGAAGCCAAGAAGATTCCCACAAAAAGAACCTGAGTAGAGGGGACAAGGTTTTTTTTTTCTTTTTCTTAATTAATTAATTTTTAGTTTTCAATATTCACCTCCACTAGATTTGAATTCCAAATTTTCTCTCCATCTCTTTCTTCCCCTGCCCCAAGATAATGGTGTGCATTCTGAATATCCCTTTCCCCCAATCTGCCCTCCCTTCTATCAGACCCCTTCTCTTTTTCCCTTCCCCTTCTATTTTCCTGTAGTGCAGGAAAGATTTCTATACCCCATTGCCTGTATATCTTATTTCTCCATTGCACATAAAAAACAATCTTTAACATTCATTTCTAAAATTTTGAGTTACAAATTCTCTCCCTTCCTCCCTCCCCATTCATCCTCATTGAAAAGACAAGCAATACAATCTATGTTATACATGTGTAGTAATGTGAAACTCTTCCATAATAGTCATGTTGTGAAATAGTAGTTCAATAATTTTTAAGTTCTCTCTCCTGGATCTATTTTCCAGGTCAGTTGTTTTTTTCCAATGAGATATTTCACATTGTCTTCTATTTTTTTTTCATTCTCTTAGTTTCATTTTATAATTTCTTGATTTCTCATACAGTCATTAGCTTCCATTTGCTCTATTCTAATTTTTAAGGCATTATTTTCTTCAGCTTTTGGACTTCCTTTTCCATTTGGCTAATTCTACTTTTTAAGGTATTCTTCTCCTCATCAGTTTTTTGGACCTCTTTTGCCATTTGGGTTAGTCTATTTTTAAGGTGTTATTCTTTTTAGTATTTTTTGGTCTCCTTTAGAAAGCTATTGACTTGTTTTTTTCATGATTTTCTTGCATTACTCTCATTTCTATTCCCATTTTTCCCTCTACTTCTCTTACTTGCTTTTCAAAATCCTTTTTAAGCTCTTCCATGGCCTGGGACCAATTCATATTTTTCTTCGAGGCTTTGGATATAGGAACTTTGACTTTGTTGTATTCTTCTTATTGTATGTTTTGATCTTCTTTGTCCCCAAATTAAGACTCTGTAGTCTGAGGGGTTTTTTTTCCCACTGTTTGCTCATGTTCCCTGCTAATTACTTGACTTTTTTGTTAAGGTAGGGCTCTGCTATTCCAATGTTGAGGGTGTACTGTCCCATGCTTCATGGGTTTTGTGCAGCTATTTTCAGAGATACTTTGAGGGGCCAATAAATTTCCAGTTCTTCCAAGGTGGTATGATCAGAGGAGAGGTGTTTACTCCTTTCCTGGACTGTGCTCTAGTCTATGAGTGACCACAAGCACACTTTTCTGCCTTGGAACTGTGAGGAGGATTTCCTTTCCAGTACTGCCACAAGCTCTGCCACACTAGGGTTCCTCCTCACCCCAGGACCACCACCCAGGTCTGTGACCCAGATCCAATTAGGGGCATAGCAAGAGAATCCTACCTCAGTTCCAGCAAAGAGATTCCTTCCATCACCCTCTTATCAGCAGTTCGATCCCCCTGCCGTCTCTGGGCTGGAAACTCCAGAAGAAACCTCCACCACCACTGCCTGTGGGCTGAACCAGGGCTGGGGCCAGACTGCACTCCTCTCTCATCCAGGTCCAACAGACCTTTCCTACTGATTTTCCAAGTCGTCTTTGGTGTTTGTGGGTTGAAAAGTCAGGAAACTGCCACAGCTACCAATGATTCAGTTCCCTGAGGCCTGCTCCAGGTTCACTAGGTCTCTGTCTTTGCTGAACTGTGTTCCTCTTCCAGCCTGGGGCAACAGACCTTTTCCATCCACCATACAGGTTTTTGTGGGTTGGAAATTTGTTTCACTCTGTCTTTTTGTGGGTTGTGCTGCTCTAGAATTTGCTTAGAGTCATTTTTACAAGGATTTGTAGGGGTTTGGAGGACAGCTCAATGAAGTCACTGCTTTTATTCCACCATCTTAGCTCACCCCTGCAACAAGGTTTTGAAGTCCTGAAAGTCAAGAACAGAGCCAGGAGGGGAATAAAGGTTAGCCAGCCTGGGCACCCCTCCATAAAATGTAGGCCCCAGAAGGAACTCACCAATATGAGAAAGGAGCCAGCCTGCTCAATGGATATTGCAGGCTAATAATACTGTGGGCTTTGTTGGATATTCCAGGGTGAGGGAAATTCCACAATGAGATAGCATCTAAGGCATGATTTTGATGTCAAGAAAATGAGAGGCATAGTTATGAAGAGAAACACTCGCCTGAAGTTTCTTCCACAACAAGTATCTAGGTCACTTATCTGCCTTCCAGACAGAAAAGTAATAGAGATAATAAGCATTTCCTAGTGGTGAAGAGATTTAAGGAAAACTATACACCAGAGAGTATCCCTTTGAATGAAAGTAGGGATAGCTATAACCAATATGGCCCAGTCTCAGTAAAGACAGAATTCTCTCTGGCAGAAGACACTGCAGTACTGGACTCAGTGTTGATGTAATTATGCCCCAAATTCTTGAAATGTATACCTGAAATGACATTCTTTAGTTCTTCCTTCTCAGCTATTAACAAACTTGGGTTCTATAAGGCACTCCTCACTCCCACTAGCCCTTTTCTGGAGTTGAATGCATGTTTATCCTCTGCCCACCTCACTCTTGTCTTAACCTTGACATGCTTTTAAATCATGGTTATTTGTTGAAATGAAAACTGGAGAGTACCTATTTTTATAAATTGTTAGTTGGGGACTATCTATTTCATGGGCAATTAATTTAACATTATGAAGCAGAAGGGAATACAGAGGCCATGGTATTCTACTTACAACTAGGCCCTTCTGAAGTTATGTTGTGTTCACTAGCTTTTCCACCTCATGTTTTAGTTTAAGACTAAAAATTTATTCAAGGAGACTATTGTGATATTGACACTCATTTCATATTTCCCTCAGTGAATCATAGCACTGGGCCAATTTTAGAAACTGGTTATTTTATGAGATAAAACAGTATAAAAAGTATAATATATAAGTGTATTTGTTGGTTAGTAGAAGGAATATCAGATAAATACTAGATAAGTAATTCCACTGAGATAAACAACTCATAGATGAAGAAACTCCCAGAAGGCTGTTTGCCTCCTCTGCAATTTCTAATCTTTGAGAATTGCCTAGAACCTAGAACACTGAGAGGTTAAGTAATATGCCCAGGGTCATATTGCCAATATGTGTCAGAGGCAAGAATAAAAAATCAGTTCTTATGGCTTTGAGGTTGTCTTTTTATTCATTACACTGGGCTTCCCCTCAAGAGAAATATAGGCATTTTAATATAGATAAAAGGTACTTCTAGAATATTATTTAATATTTTAAATCTTGAATCTCTTATTTGGTGAAGGAGAGGTGACCCATATGTCCCATTATGCATGAAGGAAGAATATGTTTTAATTCCTGGGCCCTCTCTTCAAGCCAATTTTTCTATACAGCAGAATATTTCTCTTTCTCATATCCACAGCCTTCCTTATCATTGATAGGTGATAACCTAATCACGATTTAAGTATAATTGCTAGGGTTGTTTGCTTAAAATATCACATTCACTGTTGGGCACAGGGTCACAAATTGCATTATCCCATAGTTATGCTAGAAGGCTGTTTAATCTTGGAATATCTATAATCAGCAGGTATTACCTCTAGGAGAGGAAATACCTTAAGGCATTATCTATCATTCCTTTAATAATAAGAGAGGATGAAAGCCCCTTGAGAGGAGAGATTGCTTCATCCTCTATATGTTCATTCCCAGCTTCTAGCTGTACCCAGAATATAAATGCCTAATAAATACTTGTTGATTGATTGATTGATAAGGAATACATGACAATTAACACAACATTGCAGACCTCTGAAAGCTTTAAATCCGGAAGACTAGTGAGAGGCTATGTGCTGTAAAAGCACTTAGATCTGTAGTCAAGTAGTTATTCTGCCGAAGCATAACCTGTGAAAATCACATAGTTATCTAAGCCTCAGTTTCCTTATCTTTAAAAAAAGAAACCAGTAAATTAGGGATAATTACAGTCACTTTGCAAATGCTAAAGCAAGTAAATGTAATTGAAATAGCAGCTGAATAGAATAGCAAGAATCTACTAATTGCAGATCAAGTGCAGTTGAGCAGGTATGAGGAGTAGCTATCTGGAAAAAAGAAAGAAAACACATTAAAAAAAATAGTATTCAGGATCTACCAGCAACTTAGCCCCCAGGGCTGTGAACAGGCATCTTACCTTGAGCCTTCGGACCAAGTACAAAAAGGAATTTAACATCTCATTTACAGCATCTGTGAAATGTGGAGGGGATAATTCCAGTGAACAGCAGAGATTGTTTTCTTTCCTTTGGATTTGTATAACAATTACCTCACAAGAACTTTTTGAGGTAAGTAGTAAATGCTTAGTCATGAAAGCTGAGATGGCATGCTATCGTATGTGTGGGTGACACAAAACTGAAAGTGAGACATAGCTAAATGACATTATTGGTTTTCAGAAAGCTTTTGACAGGCTAGGATGATAGACCAACTAGAAGGTTAACAAGAGTAAATGTCAAGTTCTATATTTAGGCTCATAAAACCAAACTACACTGGTAAAATATGTAGCTAAAAAAAGTGAAGACTTGGGAGTTTTAGCCCAGTGATCCAAATCCAATAAGAATAAGTCAATAGTATTATGTTATCAAGAGTATGATGAGGCATCCCAAATAGTGCATGCCACTATAGGTTGTTTTAATAGAAGCAGAGTGTCCTGGATAAGAGAAAGGGTAATCCTGTTCCACTTAGTACTGGGTAGACCACCATAATATTCTGAGTGACAGATTTGGAGGATGTCCAAAGTATGACAGAATAGTGAAGAAACTCAAAACTATTCCATGTAAGGATCCTTTGAAGAAATGAAGAATCTATAGCCGTGATAAAAAAAAGGACTTGGAGGGCTCTCTTCAAGTTTTTGTAGGGCTGTCATTTGAAAGTTGAATTAGTGTTGTTCTTTTGTGACCCAGAAGAAAGAAAGAAGAGTAATGTATGGAAGTTTCATAGAGAAAGTCCATGAAGAGAAAAGCTTCTTAGGAATTAGGGCTGTTCCAAAGAGGAACAGGTTTCTTCAGCACAATCCTTCTCACTGAGGGTTTTCAAGGGGAAGAATTGATGATGATTTATTCAGGAATTTTGCAGGAGTGAGTCCAAGTTGGACTAAGTGGCCTTTAAATTCCCTTCCAATTTGAGTTTCTATGATCACAGAATTATTTGTAGGCAGTCTATGGTTCAAATTTCCTGAATCTCAATCCAATGCTTTTAGAGCTATATTGCATTTCTTCTCTTTAACAAAAACAAAACAAAAAACTGTAATTCATTACAGCCTCTATCTTTATAATATTGGGCACCAAGAAGGCCCTTAGTTTCTTTATCTGTAAAATGAGATGGCAGGATTAGAATTCATGATGTCAGATGGCTTTTATAGCCATTTTACAGCCCTCATGTCTAATGATATAAAATCCTTTCTAAAAATCATTGCTCTACTAGGAAAGGGAATTTTGCATATTGGCAGTTCTGCCAATGGAAAGAATAGGGTAACAGATAATGGATGACTAAACACAGGATGAAATATTCCTGAGGGTAGTAGTGGTAGGCATTGAAAGATATTTTAAGACACATAAACCTAGACTCACTGAAGTTCTTCTCTTCTTTCTCTTCTTCCTCTCTCTCTCTCCCTCTCTCCCCCCTTTTCCCCCTCTCCCCCCTTTTCCCCCTCTCCCCCTTTTCCCCCTCTCCCCCCTTTTCCCCCTCTCCCTCTACATACACACACACACACACACACACACACACACATACTTTTTCTATTTTTTTCTTTTTTTTTTTCTTACTTGACTTTTGGAATTTAACTAACTTAAGTTGCAATCCTAACCAGCTGTCCTTTCTTCCAGTCAGAGAATTTAAGGGCTCTAGTCCAGGAGTCTGGTTTACAACTCAGCTGTGGGGGGGGGGGGTGAAAATTTACCCCTTAGGCTTGCTTTCTCACTTCTGCTATGAAGATCTTAATTAGCTAGTTAGCTGCCTCAGGTGTAGATGATAGACAGGTATCCCACTTCTGTTAATGAGGCCTGAACTACCAGCCAGCAACACATGTTTTCCTCCTCATGAAGAAAATAGCCAGCGTGGTTTTTAACTTTTCTGCCTTTCTGGCCATAGGATCACTATTGACCTAGAATTTGCTCTTTCTACATGGCAGGGGTATATCCCCTGATGTTCGCTAACAGTCTCTTCCCCTAGTTGCTCCAGGCTGATTATGTTCCTAAGGTATCTCTTGCCTCTAACTACTCTGATTTACCAAGTGTCCCAGAGTGCTAAACTCCCCAAAGCTACCTTCTATCTTCACTACTTATTTGCCCTTTTTGAAGAACCACATACAATGAAGGGGGCAGCTTTGCTTTTAGGACTTTTTTTTCTTATCAGTTCAGTATGTTTCTTAAAGGAATACCTTTAATTTAATTTAATTCTTTAAAAGGATACCCTTTTAAAATAATCATTTTGAATATATAAACTAAAACATGCCAACAGTGCTTTAAAAGTAGTTTCTCTATATCTACCACACTTCCTAGCTCCAAAAACCATGAAACCATTAATTTTCTGTGGAATATTGCATGTATATCAGGTCACCACTTTCATACAAATATGTAACAGGACTAAAGGCACTCAAGAGGAGTGAAACATGGATAAGAGGGATTCTTATAAGAATAAACTAAAATAGGTACAATTTTTTTTGGAAACCTCGGGTTGGGCATGATTGACTTTATATTCTATAAATTCAAGAAAGGCATGTATGAATTGAATACAGATTTTCACACCATCAGCAAATACTAAGACCGGAGGAGGAGGTAGGGAATACAGGTGAGCAGGGACTAGGGAATAAGAACAATACCTTTAGTATAAATAATATTAATTGATATATTGTAGCCTTTGTGTACATTATTTCATTTAATCATAACAATCTTTTAAAAATCTAATCGTATTTTTACAATTGAGGAAAGTGGGACTCAGATTAAAGTACTTGTTCAGCATCAAAAAATTAGTAAATACCTGAATCTGGATCTGATCCTGGGTTTTCCCATCTCCAAATCCAGCACTACATTTAGTGCTTTCACTGTCATACATTTGAGGAGCTTGTTTCTTAAGTGATAGTACAGGCATACATTTATTCATGACTTATCCAAGAACAACAACTAGAAGCACCTAAGCTAATTTTCAAGGTTTCTATCACCAACATTAACCATACTTTTCCATGTCCTATTCTTTTGAATATTTACTTGTGATAAAATACTGTGATTGAAAGTCCATCATTTAGAGAACTTTCAATGAAGAAACTCTCTTGACCAATCCAGATTAAACCCTGTTCTTCAATTTATTGTCTTAGAGATGCTAAGGTCATTGAGAGGCTAAGTACCTTGTTTAAGACCATGAGACAAGCCTTGAACTCAGATCTTCTCAAATCCAAGATAAGTTCTCTATCAACTATGCCATGCTGACTCTCAGTAATAACATTGAAAAGTGTCTCATTTTTAAAAGACCCAAAACATCGATTTGATAAAAAAAAAAAAAAGAGGTCCTAAAGCAAACTTCTGAACATCTTCATGTCATTTCTTCATGTCAGTTACTCTTCTGTAACTGATAGGCAAAAAGTGCCTTATAGAGGAATACAAAGAACTCCAAGTTAGAACTGAATTAATGTACTGAATTTGACTTGAGATGTATTAAGTTTAAGGAGTCTATGGAATTTTAAGGTGGAGTGACCACTGATTAGTTGCAAATGTAGGTCTAGAAAGAGATTGGGGCTTGGCATTTTGTAAATCAGCTAGCTAAAGGACAGAATAAATATATAGAGTAAAATAGAATTGGTCCCATGACACTGCTTTGGGGGATTGTAATATTTAGGGGCCAAAATGAAGACAAAGAGACAATGAAGGAGAGGGATATAGGAGCTATCAGTCGGTCAGAAATGAGTGGAAAGGCATGGGAAATGCAAGATCCAGAACCAAAGGGACAGTGAAGTATATGAAGGGAGCTACCAGAATCCCCTGTCATATCAACAATATGAAACACGGTCAGAGGCTGCAGAGAGCTTGAGGAGGATGAGGGCATGGGTTCCTTTGCTAACCTCCTGCGTGACCTCTAATGTCTTCTTTTTAATTTATCTGATATGTTACTAAATCAACTTAAATAAAACATTGTATTTATCATTGCATTTACCAGTTAAGATAATAAATGGAGTGCAAACTCCATATTGGTACTCTAAGGCACAGTAAATGACTCTAGCTTTCTAACTTTTATTTCCCTATATTCCCCAAAATGATTCTTTAACTACATATAGGCTAGGGCCCTTAATTATCTTATACAATAACTCATCTCCCCTTCCACATTGCTGCTTTGCTTACTAAAAATTCCTTCCTTTCTTCCTCCTTTTCCTTTCAGATAAAAATAAACAAATCCCAGTTCAAGTTCCCAACCATGGCACAACAGCTCCTTGATCCTGGGCAAGTCACTTAACCACTCTCTACCTTAGTTTCCTTGTCTGTAAAATGGGCATTATGATAATACCTAACACATAGGATTATAGTTAGAATAAAATGATATTATTTTTGCACATTGCTATAATATTAATCATAATAATAACTGACATTAACTATTATCAATAATTACTTTCCGTAAGATAAAGAGGTAAAGCCAAAGTTGGAACTTCAAAATTTTAAGCATCCACGTGATTTAGATATTTCTTTTGTCACCAAGAAAATGATTCGTTTTCAGTCATACAATGAACTACTCTGTGTGCTACAAATTGAGATGGTTAGGATAAGCTTGGGGGAAAAATTGTGCTGCAAAACACTGATATAATATTGTAACCCTTTTGCAATATCACAAGATACCTAGAATAAAGATTCCAAATCTATATATGTTCCATAGAGGTGTCCGTGTGAAAAACAGAACTAGTATTTAGAATTAGTTACACATCCTATGCACTCATGCATTATTCATTGTCTGTACAACATCTCCAGTAACACATCAATAAAATGAAAGAGATTGTTTTAAGTTTCTCCCTTAACATTCTTGGAAATCATGTTTTGTTTCTGATGAAATCAAATATATATTAACAAATGAATAAGAGCCAAATTATGCTGGTACATTGATGATTTTTACAATTATTTTATCAGGATTTTTTCATTAGGCCAGTCACCATTTAAATTATGACATATAGGTTGATAAAACAGGTTGATAAAAAAGAAAATTAAGATTAGAAGCAATGCCTAAACCCTGAGGCTAGCTCATAGCAATGGAAATATAAAAGGAAAATAGCAACAGTATGCATTCTTCCATTACCAAAGAACCTTTTGCATTTTATCACTGCTATAAGTAATATTTATTTTAACAACTTTATTACCTTCTTTCCATTTAACAAATTTTGGCAGCCATGGAAAAAATTGTCAAAAGGCATGACATGGTCAGAAACTACAACTTTTGAAAGACCCTTGTGGGTCATAAGAATACTATTACCCATCTTCCAAATAATACCTAATGGTACATGGACATCACAGTAAGCTATTTGTTTTTGGATATTTGTTGCCTTTTTAAAAAAATTATAATCAGGTAAGACCTTAAGTGTTTAATCCTAATATGAGTTAGATATATAAGTGATGGTTGTGTAAGAATAATATCCTTCCTGGTGACAGATAAGTGAGCATTTAAAGGTGAATGGGGTAGGGTTTGATAAATTCTCTTTTTTTTTAATACTTCCCAACACTTGAATGCCCTGCAACCACTCATTCACCTCATGTAGGTGCATACTTTGTTTCTGAAAAGTAGTTTGCTATCCATAGAAATATCAAATTTTAATTTAATATTTCCAAATAGAAGGATCCATAGCCTGGCAAACATGAGTATAGGAGGACAAAAATATGGATAAAACTTGAAAAATATGTAATTAAGATTTCCAAATCACTACTTTTCCAAATATTCAGATATGTAACAGATAGACAAAATATCTGGAGGGTTGACAGATATAATTTTTTTCCACTTTGATGTTTGGCATCATACTGATACTGTGACAGATATGAAATCAGATTTCTGATTATACTGTAAGCCAAGTGGCATGAAAGCAAGTCATTTTTTCCACAATCTTTCTCATGCAGTATCCAATGCTTTTTTTTGCCTGCTTCCTATAATGGCATCTCCTTTGATTCAGGGATGCTGTTTCACAATGTATGTTGGGAATGAAATGAGGGATCAGAAGAAAATGACAGGAAAGATAAGAGAATAAAAAATAACAATATCTGACATTTACAAAGTACTTTAAATACATTCTCTAGTTTAACTTCACAATAACGTTGTGAAGTAAAGCTTCAAGGTATTACTAGATTCATTTTCCATATGCAGAGCCTGAGCTTGAGAAAGGTCAAGTGAGTGGCATAGGATCACAAAGTAGGTATGCTTCAGTCATTAGTTGACCCAGGACTTACTTAATTGGAGTCCAGCATTGTGTTTATTGCACATTTTACAAATGGAGGAAATTCCTGCTTGCTGTCTGTGTGAATTTCTCCAAATGTTTTACAATCTTATTTTCTTTTCTGTTGTTAAGGAGTTGCTCATTTCATTTATTTTCAACTCCCCTACAGATCTTATCATGCATTTTTTACAGATGTTACAGATGAGAATTGAATTCTTCTATGGCTATTATAGAGCCACTAGTAATTCACTTTCCTTGGGCACTCAAGAGAACAGGCCGAGTATAAGCTGTGTTGGTAGATTTGATTTCAGAAACCAAGCTCCTGTATTGAGTTTGGACATTCTTCTGTGGCATGCCTGGGCATAAGATTCATGTGCTTTAGTCAAGGGACTCAGGGATATCTTGCTTCCTTTTATGTTGTTAGAGAGCATGAGCATTAACAAGTGATCAGAAATTTAAAGTAAAGCATTACTTCAGGAACAAAAAAAAAGCTACAAGAAGGAGATTTCTATTAGTTTTTATAAACAGTTATGATAAAAATTGTGCATTGGACATCACATTGCTTTCAATATATTCAGCAGCATGTGTGCAAGCAAGAAAGCATTGATGGCCTTTATAGGATGACATTCTTCCAGGGGCACTGGATAAAATGTTTCTCATATCTTGTCTCTTTCTGATTATTGGGGAAATTAGTTTACAATCTCTGGATTAGCTCACACATCCCCTAGAAACTACCAATAAGTAAATGAGATTAGAGTGTGATGTACGAACCTGGTTATTATCAGATCCATGACACCACGATGTGAGATAAGAGCTTTGCCAGAATTCTGTCAACAGTTCTCCACCTTACTGTTAAGTCAGATGCAATAGATGGGTAGTGCTTTTTTGTATTGGTTTTCTAGTCAGAGAATTCTAATTTAATTAATATGCACAATTTAATATCTAAAATAGTCTAGTTGAGACCATTCCACTCCTTTCTCCCCACAATATTCCACTTCCATGTTTAGGGTTGCCTTTCCTGTTACTGATGGTGTAGGTGGGAAATTTAAGGCCTGCATTTGGCCATTTGGCATCCCAGCCCTGAAAGGATTTGGCATATTAGAATTATTTGTAAAACTTTGAATCGTTCTTCAGTGCTTTACTGCCCTGTGACAGGTAGCAATAATCACTATATTCATAGGAGAGTAAAGAAACCAACTAGACTGGAACAGAGCTTATGTGTTGGAGAATATTAGATGGTACAGTAGATGGAAAACCTGAGTTATAATCCAGTTTCAGATACTAGCTGTTTGACCCTGGTCAAGTCAATTAACCTTGTTTGTTTCAGTTTCTTCATCTGTAAAATGACCCGGAGAAGGAATTGGCAACCAATTAAAGTGTCTTTGCCAAGAAAAACCCAAAACAAGGTCACAAAGATCTCAGACACGACCGAAACAACTGAACAACAACTTCAACAAATTATGATCAAAGTGTATTTTTCAGCAGGGTAAAAGTCAGAAAATTGTTTAGATTTGATGATTTAAGAAAGTGGAAGCCTTTTAAGACATCTGATTGAGACAGTGTTTTCATTGAAAATATTTTTAACAGTCCCTGCTGTCATTCTAGCAGAACCTGAGAAAGTCTGAGTCTAGGAGAATTCAGCTCCACCTTTTGAAGGGTTTAAGATTTTTAATATAGTGAAAAGTGGAGATAGAGAGGTAAAAATCTAATTCTAAAGAAGATGTTTAAAAGCCAATGATTTCTATAAAGATATGACACTAGATACTTTTTAAATGCTTCAAAACAAATATTCTGTTTGGCTTAGTTGCACTTCACTTTTTCTATTAGCCTGACATATGTTCTCCTTCGTGTCTCCATAAAATTGAAAGAGTTGGCTTGTCAAAGAAATAAATCCCCAGCTTGCAGGCTCTTCAACGTATTTAGTGCTTTTTATTGAGTAAGACTCTTCAGAATTAACTGTCAAGCAACAACCACATTAACTTAACTGGAATGATTCTTAACCCGATAAACATACAGTATAGATAGGAATGCAGATGAAAAGATTTTTTAAGATTCCATTTAGGATCACTGTAAATTCTGTGATGAAAATCTCTTCATTTTCCCAGAATTACTTGCCTAATAATCTTACATGTTTTTAAACCATAGATTGGAGAAGTATATTGCAAATTTTCTTAGCAGCTTTCATGAATCATATCTTCATCTGATCCCCTTGTATGACATGTTGGCCTCTAAGCCGCAGCAAAGTGAGCAACAACTTTATTGCTTATATTTACAGTTATAATGGTTGACATTCCTATAATGACTTATATATACTATCTCATTTGAGCTTCAGAACAACCCCATGATATAGATAATGCAGTTGTTATCCCCATTTTACAGTTGAAGAGACTAAGTCTTAATGAGGTTGAATGACTTATACACAATGTTAGAAGAAGAGTTAGAATTCAGTTTTTCCTCCAGATACAGTACTCTGTCCACTAAAACACACTGCCTTTATGTTCAGTCATCTTAGAAGTAATTATTATTGGATATTAGGAATATGAGGTTCCATGGCATGCAGTCCCTATTTGCTCCTTCATTGGTGAGTGGAAGATATCTTCCCTGGAGTGCCTATTAATGGTACATGATTCCCAGAGGACAAAATTCCCAAGTAATAGCTAACATTTATATAGAACCTTAAGTTTTCTAAAGTGCTTTGCATGAATTATCTAATTTGTTCCTCCCAACAACCTTGTGAAGTCTTATTTTCTTCTTTTGACAAGTAAGGAAACTGAGGCTCACTGAGGTTAATTTTATTGGCCAGTGTCATACAACTATAATAAGTAGTCAATAGAGGATGTGATCTCAAGTTTCTGTCTCATATTTGGCAGCCTTTCTACTACAATACAGTCTGTCATTGTTCCATTTAATTCTTCACTCACTGACTCCAGAAGAGAGGAATTGAGCTTAAATTTAGGCTTGTTTAGACACATCTCATCCCCATATCCCTTAATTTTCAGTCATCCTACTTATGGTATACTGTGCCAGTATATAAAAATAGAACATGTGCAAAACCCTTATGTTTAGCTTCTAATTGCCCATACCCTAGCAATCATAATCTTTTGTTGCTTAATAATAGTATCCTCATACATAATTCTATTCATTTAAATTGCCAGTGACTACCTGAATGTCTTTGATCTTCCTTCCTCTTTAGAGAGTTGGGGGCCTTGAAGGCCACCTTGTACTCCATTTATTGTTATTAATAATAATAATAATTGGCATATTTATATAATTTAAGGTTTATAGAGCACTTCACGTGTTAGCTCATTCTATCTTCACAATAACCCCAAGACATAGATACTATATTTTTTTAAAGATTAGAAAACTAATTCTGAACCAGGTTAAATGATTTGTCAAGGGTTACACAAATAGTAAAAGGGACTGAGGCAGGGTTTGTATTCTAGTCTTCCCCCTCCAAGTTCAACATTCTATGTGCACTGTGCCACCTTGCTTCCCTTTATGACTCCTCTATGCTGCTAGGCCTAAGTCATCTTCCATTCTATTCTTGTCCACTGTCATTCTGTCTAATAGCCCCATAATGTCTCAAGCCAAGCTCTTAAAAGACAGTTATGTTCATCTTTGTAACATACATACTGGGCCCCACTGCATTTTTCAGCTTCTATTTTCTTCTTTTTAAGCAGACCTTGCCTTCAAGTCCAATGTTTCAATTTACATAGATGAGATGGGACTCTTTTTTTCCTCAGCCATAAGGACAATGAAACAGACTTTTCCACTGAAAAGTGAATAAAAAATAAACTATTCCTTAACTCTAGATAAAGAAATATCAGAACAAACTTACAATCAAAAATGAGTCTTCTATTATGCCAGTAGAGTCAGATTTGCCAGTGATTAAATGGAATTGATCCAGATATAACTAATATGTGTATGTATAGTGAGCTGGAGTTATAGGTCTGAGAACTAGGAGGGAAATAAAGGGAAAGCTTTAAGACATTTCTGCAAACAGGATAGCCTATAGAACACATCTGGGAAACAAGGATGTAATCTCTTTAATTTCCTGCAATTGCAAAGACTTGATCAGACACCTAAGCTTAAAAGAAGTGTTACATATGCTATGCTCTTTTCATTTGTCCTTGGTTTGCCTAGTAAAATATTAAGGCCACATATAATGAATAAGATAGAGAATTATAGGATGTTTGCAGTTTCCAAGGAGAGATGGATATTAATCGAAATATTGTTCCTGAGTCACAGTGTGTTCAATTCCGACCTTTAAAGGTGGTCTCCCTGATACAGATGTTGATGTCTCAAAATCCTTTTGCTGTGACTTCATTGAACAACTGCTTCCCACTTCAGCTGAAAGTCAGAAAGGAAGAAAATAATATCTGTCCAAACTATTGCTCCACATATGCCTTGGATCTCTGAATTTTCTCTTCCTTATCAAACACAAACAAATAAACAACAATAAAACCCTGCCAAATTGATTCTGGCTCCAGTTTTTCTATCTCATTTCTGGAGTCTGGGTACTACAGAGGTCATTTAAATTAGTGAGGACCTTATTCCTACAGTTTTTCCATCTCTACCCTCTTTGCTGTAGTCATGTGTCTACGGTTGCCTATTAGACATCTCAAATTTGATGGAAGTTTAAGATGTAGACTGCTTAATCTCAACCCGTCCCAAATTGAACCCATTATCTTTCCCTCTAAACCCTTCTTGCTTCCAAACTTTTCTATTGCTGTCAAGGGCACCACCAGACTCTGTCCCCTAAGCTCAAAGCCTAGTTGTTCTTGAATCCTAACTATTTCTCACCACTTTCTATACCCAATCTGTTGCCAAGGCCTATTGCACTGTTTCTAGAATCGGCCCTCTTCTCTCCTCTGATACTTCCAACCACTCTGGTGCAGTCTGTCATCTTTTCACTAGCATAATAGCTTGCTGATTGATCTGCCTGATACAAATGACTCCTCACTACAGTTCATCCTCCGCTCAGCCACGAAAATGATTTTCCTAAGTCATTGGTCCAATCGCATCACCCCTTTACTCAGTAAACTCTAGTGTCTTCCTTTCACTGTCTAGATCAAATATAAAGACCTCTGTTTGTTTTTCAAAGCCCCTGCTGCCACCATTTTTCCATTCTTCTTACATCCTATACCCACCACATGCTCTTCGATCCAGTGACACTGAGCTCCTTACATTTTCCCCAAAAGAAGACACTCCATTTCTCAGCTTGGGGCATTACCTCTGACAGTCCCTATACCCAGAATGCTCTCCCTCCACATTTCTGCCTCCTGGCTTTTCTGGACTTCATCAAGTCCTACCTAAAATTCTACTTTCTACAGGAGAACTTTTCCAATACCTTTTAATTGGAGTGCTTTCCCTTTATTAATTATTTCCTATTTATCCTATATATCTCTTGTTTTTACATGTTTGTTTGCTTGTTGTCTCCTGTATTAGACTGTGAGTTCATACAGGGCAGGGGCTACATTTACCTTTCTTTGTATCCTCAACATTTATCATAGTACCTGGCACATAGCAGATACTTAATAAATGCTTATTGATTGACAGACTAGATTACCTTGCTTTCTGTTGGCTGATGTACTAAATCATGTGTCAGTAAGAAATAAAGCTACTCAGACCCATTTTCCAACCAGTTTCATTTAGCATTATTGTATTACATGGAATTTAACATAAAAAGAGGTTTTAAATGAACTCCGCAGTAAGATTACTGCCTCTCTCTGTAAGTGCTATAGTTTAGAAATGTCTGGTTTCTTTATTTGAAAGAAGAAAAGTATAAAACAAAGCTTTATCAAAGTCAGTTGACAGCCTTTTCAAGAATTGGAGATGTTGGATTATTGCAATGGAATAGTCACTACCACAATGTGGATATGGAGCCTCTGTGCTTCCCTTAGGGATTTTAAGAGATTTTTAGAATCTTGAGCCTTCAATTAGGGCAAATACAATCCTTCTGATATTTTCCCCTTCAAAGCCTTTCTTTGTGGTGCTCTAGTCAAAGGGAGATAGATTGTTCAGTAAATAGAACATTGGAAGATCCAAGTTCAAATATAATCTTAGACACCTTGCCCCTTTATTTGTCTCAATTTCCTCATCTGTGAAATGGGAATAGTAATAGCACCTACCTCCTAGAGTTGCTATGAGGATCAAATGAGATAATAATTGTAAAGTGCTTAGCACAGTACCTGACATATCGTAGGTGCTATATAAATGTTAGTTAGCATATTATGATTATTACTAATTTCAAGAAACCAAGAAGCCCTGTAGTTCAGTACACACCAGGATAGCATAGTAGATAAAGGGCTGAAATTGGAATTAAGAAAATCTGAGTATGACTTCATACCTTAGACATTGACTAGCCCTGTGACTCTGATTGAGGGAATTAATTTTGCTAAGCCTCAGTGTCCTCATCTGTATAATGGGTTAGCATCTACTGAACACAATTGTTTTGAGGATCAGTGAATCAAGAGGGTTTGCATATGTCCAAGTCTCATCAAAATGGCAGCTGCCTTTTATTATCTCATTAATCTCCTGCCTTTTAAAGGGACACAGTGTTGTGAAGTAGGGCCTCCTGTCACATGTTCTCGATCTAGCTTTGCACTTAACCTCCATCCTGATCTTTACTTTTTTTTTTTCACTAGAGAAGTGGTGCACTATAATCAGTGATAAATGGTCTCACATCTGGTCATACCCTTCACAATCCAGTGACTCTGAATTACTGTAAATCTTCATTCAAATCTCATTCCCCACCCCCACCACCTGATTTCTCATTCTCATCCCCCTCAACCCTCCTACCCCAAAGTTTCAACTTTACTCTGTCCAGCCCTTCCACTTGCCCTGTAGAATGCCTGCTCCATTAGACAACATGCTTCCTTTCATTTTCAATCTTTTCCTCTTCTACTTCATCTACTAATCTCTCTCTACTGGTTCATTCCCTACTGTGTACAAATATACCCATGTTTCCCCTATCCTGGGAAAAAAACCAAAAAACCAAAAAACAAACAAACAAAAAAATCCCAACAACAACCTTCACTCAACACTTCCATTGACTATTAATCCTCACAACTTCTGTTTTCAAAATAATAACTCAAATTTTATGATTTTTTTCAAAGTACTTCCTTGAAAACTCTGTTGCAGAACATTTGTTATTGTCCCCATTTTCTAGATGAGGAAACTGAGAATCAGAGAATTTATTGTTGGTTCATTCTATACTTTATAGTGGTGGTAATAGTAATTATGGTAATCATAATCTAAACAGTAATTTAGCCTCTTATGCCTTCTATTTAGTCTTTCTGCCTCTATGCCTTTTGCCTCTAATTCATAAGCCATATCATCACCACAGTAGTATTTCTTATTCCAGGTCAGGTCATGTCACTTCTCAGCTCAAAATTCTCTTCTTCGTTGTCTATCAAATAAACTTTAATATTTAAATTATTTTTCTAAGGATTCAAGACCATTCATCATAACTATTATTCTATATATTTTCTGCCCTTTGTAGCTAAATTCCTCATTTCATGTTTTTTGGGTTTTTTTTTTTGTTTTTTTGCTCTCCTCTCAGTTTCTTTTTAATCCTTTCCAATTTGGCTACTGATCTTATCATTCCACCAAAAACATTTTTTTCTAAAGGCCCCTAATGTTCCCTTAGTTGCTAAATTAAATGGCCTTTTCTCAATGGTCATTCTCTTTAACTTCTCTGCAATCTTTGTTACTACTGATCACTCTTTCCTACTTGATACTCTCCCCTCTCTAGGGGAGGGGAGACTATTTTCTGACTGCTTATTTTCTGTCTCCTTCACTGGATCCTTTTCCAGATCATGCCCTCTAACCATAGATGTCCCACAAGGTTCTGTCCTAGGGCTTCTTCTTCTTCCATATGACTTCACTTGGTGACCTCATAAACTCCTATGTATTTAATTACTATCTCTATGCTGGTGATACCTCTCCTTCCCCAAGCATTCTGCTGATCTCCAGGGTCTGCCTTTCAGATATTCTAAACTGGATGTCCAGTAGGCATCTTAAGCTCAATATGTCCAAAACAGAACTCATCATCATTCTCCCTTAAGCCACCCCCAATTCCTACCTTTCCTATTATTGTAGAGGGTACCACCATCCTCCAAGTCATCAGGTTCACAACCTAGGAATCATCCTGGATTCTTCACTATTTCTCATTATGTCCGTTCAATTGCCAAGGCCTATAGATTTCACCTTTTCAATAGATCTCAAATAAACTCTGTTTTCCCTTCTGAAGGGAGATTCTGCCACTCTAGTGCAGACCCTTATCATCTCGCACATGGACTATTGCAATAGCCTGCTGGTAGGTCGGTCTGCCTGACTGAAGTTCCTCTCTACTCTAACCCATTCCCTATTCAGCCACTAAAGTGATTTTCTGAAAGATTGAATCCTATCATGTCACCCCCTCAGCCACCAAACAATATATTGCAAGATAACCTTACCTCTTTCCACCTTTCCACTTTTTACAACTTACTCTCCCTACAAGTACTCTTCTAATCAGTGATATGGGCTTCAGTGATATTCCAGAAATGAAACAGTCCCATCTCTCAGCTCCAGGCATCTTCTCCAGCTGTCCTCTGCTCACAATTTTCTCCCTCCTCTACTCCAACTCCAACTACTGACCTCCCTTGCTTCCTTTAAATTTCACCTTCTGCTGGAAGCCTCCCCCAACCTCTTAACTTTTTTGTTTTCCCTCTTGTAATTGTTTCCTATTTATCTGTAGATAGTTTGCATTGTATCTATTTCTTTGAATGTTCTCTCCTTGGTTAGATTGTATACTCCTTAAGGACAGAGACTATCTTTTCCCTCTTTTTGAATCCTCAGTACTTAGCACAGTGCTGGGCATATAGTAGGTGCTTAATAAATATTTATTGATGAGTGATTCTTATGTTAATTCCATTAAATTCAGAAAGGAACAATCTTAGGTCAGTTCATTATCCTTTTGCTAATCTTTTATATTTGATGCTCTGCAGAGTAGCTTACCAGTTGATAAAATAACTACTTTTTTGTAATTGAATACAATTATGTTTGTTTGTTTGTTTGTTTTGTTTTTAGGCAACTGGGGGAAGTGACTTGCCCAGGGTCACACAGCTAGTAAGTGTCAAGTGTTTGGTCTGAGGCCGGATTTGAACTCAGGTCCTCCTGGCTTCAGGGCCATTGCTTTATCCACTGCACCACATAGCTGCCCCTGATTGAATACAATTATGGGTACACAAAATCACCTTTCATAAGATCACGAAAGGGATCTTAGGCAGCTTGGGTGACCTGAACATGTACTTAATTTCACTCACATACAGGTTTGGTTTCTTCTACTAGGTCTATATATTTTGAAAACTTTTCAATCTGTAGAGTTTTGAGATTTAATATTTGATAAGTCAACATGTATTAAAAATGTTGTTCTTAATTTTTAAATGGATCAATACTATATCTTGGTAGTTGTGGGCAATGATTTTTGTCTACAATCATACCCCAGTTCCAGTACAGTTCATTTGTTGAATTATTAAGAATATTTTTATAAAGTACGAGAATGTTTTCCATTACTTTATGGAAGATATCAAGTCTCCGGCATATAATTCTGACTATCAGGTTATGTTTTGCTAGGTATTTGAGTAGATGCTAAATTTTTGCAACCTGTAGTGATGTGTTTTGTTTCCTTGTATCACATGAATTTATCAATAAGACTGGGCTTATAAGGGTTAGCTTTTCTATAATTTCTGTTAGTAGTGATCTAGTCATAAATTGCTACTATAAATTCCTATATTTCTGTCAACAACACCTCATGGCTTAGCAATGTGTTTAGTATTTTTTCTCCACCTATTGTCTTTTGAACATATGTAGATATTGCTCATGGGGCTGCCTTTGATCCCTCTCTTGGCAGTTAGTTATTTCATAGACTCCTGACATAAACTACTTTCAGTGACATTATACACATCCAAGAATGTATTCCTGTTATCAGCCTTTAGAATTGCTTTGCAAACTGGTGTTCATTCTGAAAGTGCCATCATCACCATTGTCATTGTCATTATTGCTATTATTCCTCTATGATATTCACAGCAGCCTTTCCTTGTAGGCATCTAGTGAGGGAAAAACTATTAGTTCCCAAGGTAACATATTCCATAGGAGTATAATTCTGTTAGAAGTTGCTTTTTTTAGCCATCCTTCTAACATTATCTTATATGCTCCCAGCAATGTAAAAACCACATCAAATAACATTTTAAATTTCCTATACATTATTTGGGGAATACCATTTCTGACTCTATCATTGTCTTATATGGAACAGAAGCTTCAATAGCTTAAACTCCTGTTACGTGTTGCACATAAAGGCATTGATGTTCATAACAATGACCTGTTTTTTTTAAAGAAAAAGTCAGATCATAATATTTTATTTAAAAAGGCAAAGAAATATGTTCATATCACATTTATTCTTTAATCAACATGTCTAATTAAATTGAACTAGAAATGATTGTTTTTTATTTTAAGTTTTGGATAACTAAAAGGATAAAAATACTTAGCTATTCAGTCACCTGAGAAGCCACAACACATTCCCCTTCAGGTTATAAATAGCCACTTTTTCATTGTATTCAAATTTTTAAAAAAATCTATCAAATACTTACCAAGTGTGAGACACTATATGTAGAGTTACAGAAATGAAGTAAGGTAAAGGAGACAGAATTGTGTAATGAGAAGTGGTGGAGTGGAATAAAAAGATTACTGATCCGAGAGTCAGGATACTTAGTTTCTCATCTTGTTTGAAACTTAGAAGCAATAGGGGTTTAGAGAAATAGAAGGGTTTATGATAGTAATCATGAGCAGCTTATTACCACCATAAAGTATAGAATGAGCCAACAGTGAATTCTCTGGTTGTCAGTTTCCTCATCTAGAAAATGGGGACAATGCAATTGTTCTACAATAGACTTGCTAAGGAAATATTTTGAAAAACACAAACCATAAAATTTAAGTTAATATTTTGAAGCCAGAGGTTGCTAGGATTAATAGTTAAAATTTAGTCTTTTATGCCTCCTGCCTTTATATCTTTTCCCTCCTATTCATAAATCATATCATCACCACAGTAGTCTTTCTTATTCCAGATCCAGTCATTTCTCAGCTTAAAATTTTCTTCTTCATTGCTTATCAAGTAAATTTTAAGGTTTAAATTATTTTTTTTAGGATTCAAGATCATTAATGATCATATCACCCACCTTTCCACAGTTATCCTGTTTCTTTCTTTGTTATACTTTTATGCTTTAATCAAATAGATTACTCCCTGTTCCCTGAATACATACTCTATGCTTCAATGTCATTTTGGGGAGTCTATTCCCTGTCCCTGGAATGCCCTCCATTTTTCCTCTTCTATTTAAATCCTACCTATCCTTTAAAGGTAAGTAAACTATGGCCTGGTTAGCAAGACCCTTTCCCATTGAACATCACATAAAACTGTGTTATATAATTGTCTAATGTTCTTTTCTTTTAATATTATGTTACTGTAGTTTTCTGCATTCATGTCTAAGCTTTCTATTAGACCATACATTCCATGAAGGCAGGGACTGTGCCTTATTGGAACACCTTGTATCTCTAACCAGTGCTTTGCACAACTTAAATATTTATTGGATAAAGATGAGTGAATAAATAAAAGAGACAGTATGAAGATTCAAGGACCTTATAATCTAAGAGGAATGTTGAGATATAGAGAGAAATAATAATAGTTAATTGAAAATTAATTAATGCAAAGGAGAAATCAAGCTAATTAGGCTTTAACAAATTTGAGGGATGAGAAATCACTTTTGACTTACAGATTTGTATGTATTGTTTGATGTACATGTTATTTGTCAATTCAGTGGAAATTAGTGGAGCGTTGTCTGGATAATTATAGCTCAAATTTGGACCTGAAATAAATTTTACAATCTCGTTTATGATGTAGTCTGGAGTTTAGGTTTAAAAAAAGACACAGAAAGCTACCATTTCTGTAGTAATAGATGATACTGACATATGAATAATTTAATAAATGTCATAGAAAAAGATGGAAAAGTCATAAGATCATACATGTAGAGCTAGAAGGGTTTCTGAAGGCCATCGAGTTCAACATGCGTCATTTTACAGATGTCTCCTGATTCTTTAATTCTTCTTCTCTCTCTCTCTTTTTTTCTCTCTCTCTCTCAGTTTTGATCTCATCCTATCCCTAGTTCTAATAACATAAAGCTTTTTTTAATTAGATATAACAACCATGTAGCAAATTTCACTGTCTTATTGTAATTGTTTGATCTTTGTTAAATGAAGCTGAACTGAGTTGAAATAGGGATTTTTTTTTTTAATGGAACAGATTGGAGAAGGAAACTCACTGTTTTCTCTTGTAAAGGCATCATGAATCTGTCAACTCAGCAAAGGATTAGAGACTCTGCCCATGTGAAAACCTATTCCCCAAACTTCTTTAGTCATTGAACATCCGTCAAATAAAATATTTATAAAGTGTTTAGCATAGTGCCAGGAATATAGTAGGTGCTTAATAAATGTTTTTTTCTATTCCCTCTCCTCTCCTTCCCCCTCTCCTCTCTTCTTTTCTAATCTTCTCTCTTCCTTTCTCTCCTCACCTCTTTTCTTGTCCTGTCCTTTTCTCTCCTTTCCTCTTTTCCCCTGTCTTCCTTCCTCTCCTCTTTTCCTTTCTTTTCCTCTCCTTGCCTCTTTTCCTGAACTGTCCTGTCTTGTCCTCTCCTTTCTTTTCCTCTGCTCTCCATTCCTCTTCTCTCCTCTTTTCTCCTCTTCTTCTTCCTCTCCTATTTTGCTGTCCTGTCCTGACCCCTACTGTTTTCCTTGCATCTCCTGTCTTCTTTCCTTTCCTTTAAGACAATAGCAATTGTTTAATACTTGGCAATTTTCTGAATATTAATTCAATTTATCCTTCATGACACAGACTTTTCTGAAAATACCATACCAGAGTGATTGTTCCTCATTCCGATCACTTTTTAGTCCATACACATTTGTCTCTGCCCATAATTTGACATTGTTCAGATGCTGCTTTATATTTTTATCTTTTTCATAAATAGACACATGATGGGATGTTTTCCATACCTTAGGCTGAAGACTTCCTCATGGTCTAGCAATGATATCTCATGGTCACCATTGTCTTGAAAGTATACAGAATATTTTCATCTCAAAAGATCTTGAGAAAAGATGGCAGTGGTAATACAGGTGTTATCCATAATGACATTAATAAAGGGCTTTAAGGTTCACATGACACTTTCTTCATAACCAATCTGTAAGAGAGAAAATACAAGTATTATTATCATTCACAAATAAGGAATCAGAGGTGTGGGAAGGTTAGGTTATTTGCCCAAGGTAACATAGCTCATGACAGAACTGGGAACTGAGCCCAGGTCTTCTGCACCTGAAATCTGTGCTCTTTCTTCTAAAAATGGTTCCTCTTGTCAGGGCTAGACAACCTGTGGCTTTCGGACCACATACAAATGGTGAGGGGTTGTTAGATTGCTTTTTAGGTCAGAGAAAGGAAAGTTGCATTATGAATTATATTGATGCTATCATTATATGTTGCATTATATCCTGAAAAAATCTCAAAGGACATCATAACAAGGAGACATGTAACATGTTACATCTATTCAGGATAATAAATCAAATTGATACTAGATTTTAAAGAGCAAAAAATGCAACTCCTTGCTGAAGACACTGATGAATTATGTTTCGTACCCTTGTCCCTTCCAGCTCTAAGTCTATGATTCTGTGCTCCTGAGTCAGATATTCTAGACTTGATTTAAAGTAATGAGTATCAGCTTGTGAGCAAGGAGACCTGAATTCTAGTCCTAGTTTTGCTACTCATTAACTGAATAACCTTTGGAAGGTCACTTAACCTTTCTGTAACTCAAGTTATATGGAAAGTGAAATTAATGATGCTTACCATTCCATGCTATGGGATAGCTATGGGAATAAACTGGAATTACTACTTGGGCATTGCTTTTAAAATGAAAAAGTGCTCTAAACAAGCATACAATTATATTCTGAAAAGTACTGGAGATTTACTCTTCCCTTATTTTTTTAAATTTGCACTCATATATCTTATTGGTTTTTGTTTGTTTCCTATTGCTCCTTAGACTTTTCTTCTTTATCTAAGAGTCTCTTACTATGCTTATATTTTAGTTAACAGACATATGCATTTTGCAGTTTCTTATTTTATAACCTAATGGGAAGTGAGAGTGCATAAACATTACCATAAAAAATCTGATTTACATTTTAATTAAATAAGTTACAATTCATCAGTTTTTTATGCAGTATCAGAAGTTTTTACTATTGTTTGGTAATTTTTTTTCTCTCAATATTTTAAATAGACCAAACAGCATATCACAAGATGTAATTGAATTCTATTTTTCTAGAATTTTTTAAAATTGTAGGCATGAAGTGCTCTGCAATAAAAGTTTAAGTAGTAAGAATTCTAACTGTGGAAGAGTTAATCTCCATTTTCACATTAAATTAGATGGGAAATTTTGGTGCTAAATTAGTTATATATCTATTATCCTTAAGATCAACCATGATTTTGTACATGACTCATTAAATCAAAGATCAAGACTTGAGATTACATTGCAGTCTCAGCTGCCAAATGTTTCTTTCATTTGTAAGGATCAGAGCTCTTCCCCATACTCTGGAGAGGAGAATTATGTTCTTCTTTTAGCGTCTTTAAAAACATTGCACATAAGAGCCATCAGTAGTGCCTTGCCCTCTGCAACAATGCATAAACAACTTAGTAAAATAGATATTAGTTTGAAGGCAGCATATCTTTATATCTTTATATCTTTATACTGTTTTAAACTTTTTAAAAATTCCTTCAAATTTATATTTTTTCTTGAACTTTATAATATTCCTGTGAAGTAGAGACTGCAGACAAGACATTGACAACATTTGACAGAAGAAACTGAGGTTTTGTAGGTTAAGTACATTGCTTAAGATTAAATCAGTTGTGCAAAGGCTTTCAGTGAAGAGGGAATCCAGTACTTCCCTTGCCATTCTATAGTTTGATATTTCCTTAAAAAGCCAGAAAACAAAAACAAATATTATAACTCTGAGTCCAGAGGCAGAAATTCTATGAAATGTTATGATTTCTATGAAATCATCCTGCCTCTAATAGTATTATGATACTGATGATTATGTGTTAATTTGATTTATTCTTTCAACAGCCATATGCTTTCATTTTGTGGGTGAATTCATCCCATTAATACGGACAGATATGATTACTAATTATCTATTTCTCTTTATCTTATTTTCCTCTGTTTATACTTCTCTGTCCTTTATATCCTGTTCCTCTTCAAAACTCTGTTTTGCTTTGCTCTGCCCTCCTTTCTATCCCCAACTTTTTCTTATACTCTTCCCCTCATACTTCCATATTGAGTAAGATAGATTTCTGTATCCAACAATGTATACAGAAATTCTTCCCTTTTTGAAGCAATTCAGATGAGTGTTAGGCTCAAGCATTGCCTGCCCCCAATTTCCTCCTCCACTGTAAAAGCTCCTCCTTCCAAACCTTTTTCACATGAGATTTTTTCCATCGTTTTTTCCTCTTTGTTGACCCTTTTCTTACTGCATTCCTTTTTCACCCATGCATTTAAAAAAAAGCATACTAACGTAATTGATGCAAAGCCTTGCTCTCAGTCTATATAGACTTCTTTTAATTGTCCTAATAATGAAAAAAAAATTCTTAGAGTTAAATATATCATGTTCCCACATAGAAGTATAAACAGTTTAAACTTATTGAGTCCCTTATTATTTCTCTTTCATGTTTTCTTTTTCTTATGCTTCTCTTGAGTCTTGTTTTTTTGAAAATCAAATTTTCTATTCAGCTCTGGTCTTTTCATCAGGAATGCTTGAAAATGCTCTATTTCATTAAATGCCCATTTCCCCCCTTAGGTATTATATTCAGTTTTGCTGGGTAGGTTATTCTTGATTGCAATCATACCTTCTTTGTCTTCTAGAATATCATATTCCAAGCTCCCCTTTAACGTGATAGCTACTAAATCTTGTGTGATCCTGACTGTTGCTTTACAGTATTTGAATAGTATCTTTCCGGTGACTTGCAATATTTTCTCCTTGACCTGGGAGCTATGGAATTTGATTATAATATTCTTGAAACTTTCATTTGTGGATTTCTTTCAGGAGTTGATTAGTAAATTCTATCAATTTATATTTTGTTCTCTGGTTCTAGTTTACCAGGGTAGTTTTCCTTTATAATTTCTTGAAATATAATGTCTAGGCTCTTTCTTTGATTTTGGCTTTCAGGTAGTCCAATAATTCTTAAATGATTTCTTCTCAATTTATTTTCTAGCTTGGTTGTCTCTCCAATGAAATATTTCATGTTCTCTTCTATGTTTTTTCATTCTTTTGATTTTGTTTTATTGTTTCTTGATGTTTCATGGAGTTATTGGTTTCTCCTTCTCCAATTCTAATTTTTAAGGAATTATATTCTTCAGTGATCTTAAGTATCTCTTTTATCATTAGGCAATTCAGCTTTTTAAGGAGTTCTTTTCATCAATAAAGTTTGTATTTCTTTTACTAGTAGGGTTAGGGTTTTGTTTGTTAAGGTATTATTTTCTTCTGTATTTTGTGCCTTAAAAAACAAGCTGTTATTTGTATTTTTATAATTTTCTTGCATTCCTCTTATTTGTTTTTCCCAATTTTTCCTCTGCCACTCTTATTTGATTTTTAAAATAATTGTTTACCTCTTCTAGGAATTCTCCTTGGGCCTGTGAAGTATTATTTTAAAGTTGTTTGGACAGGAATGTTGGTAGAACTCAGATCCTTCCTGTAGTTTGCTATCTTGGCTCTGCCCCTGGAAGTCCCCATAAAATATTAAGCACCTATTGTGCATATGTTACTCTGCTGGGAACTGTTATATATTTAATTCAACAAGTGTTTATGGAGTTCTATCTATTTGTAAGGCACTGTGCTAAATGCTTGGGGTACAAAGACAAACAGGAGATGACCCTTGTTTTCAAAGAGAGTACATCCTACTGTGTACTGTAAATCAGAGGAAACGTTTTCAAGGTAAGGATAAGAAAAATTTTTATCTAAAAGATGGCCCTGTGAAGACAGCTAGTGATTCTCAGAGGTATAAAGAGAGGGGAAGAAAAGAACCTTTGCAATATTACATGGAAGTAGGAGACAGAATGTTTTCTATAGGTAACCACAAGTAGAGCAGTTTAGCTTGAATATAAAATGTATGAGGAGAAGTAAAGTCTGGAAGACAAAGTTGGAACTAGATGGTAAAGTACTCTAAGTGCCAAAGGGAATAGTTTTTATCTTACCCTACAGGCAGGTAAATAACCTTGGTCACACTCATATTTTAGGAACTTTAATTTGGCCACAATGTGAAGGATGGAAAATGGAGAAGAGAAAAAGTAGCACCAAGGAAAACAATTAGCAGGATCCTACAGTAATAGTCAGGAAGTTATAAGAACCTTAGCTAGGGTGATTTTGATTGATAGGGAAGGGAAATAAGATGGTAGAAGTAGAATGGTGAAATTAGAATGAACAGGACTTGGCAACTAATTAATTATGAGAACGATATAGAATATAGACCAAGGCATTAGGAAGCTCCCTAGAGCAATGGCGTTAAACTCAAGCAGAATCAGAGACTCTAAACATCCACATGCATCCCTGCAGGCAGCATATTGACTTGGAAAACCACATGCTTTTAATATTTCTTTTTCATTAACACATCAACACATTAAAATCAGATAGGAACTATATGCTAATCTGGTTTAGCTCTGAGGAGCATTGTGGGTTCAGATTGTAAGCTCCTCTCTAATATTGTAAGTTTCTTGAAGACAGGGGCTGTCTTTTGCCTCTATTTCTATCCTCAATGCTTAACACATAGTAAGCACTTAATCAATGTTTATTGATTAATCAATTGACTGGTCGAATTAATTTTTTTTAAGAAAAGGTCATTTTATTATTTGGTTCATCTGTTCTCTGAATATATTATGTATATTTGTATATATTTATGTGTGTATTCATATATATATTCTCATTACCATAATTATGAAACAGTATATTTTGTTATGTATAGACATAGCCAAAGTCACTCTAGGTTTCATTTTTGTTTTAGTAAAGTTAATGGGTAAGTGGAAGCTGAACATTGTACTTAAAAACAAAAATGAGACATTTTGCCATTTCCATTTTGGTAAAGAACAGTAAAATGAATTACATTTACTTTGTGCACCAAATTTGTAGAGTGCCACTAATAAACTTGGATATAATAGATTACTTGGCATATATGTGCTCCTTTAAAAAGTAAAAACTGTAGAAAGCTATTCATGTGCTATCTGCGTTATGTAACAGCAAACATGAATTAAACTACATGTCACCATTATTGTGCCTATAAATTATTATTTGCACAAAATAAACATTTTAGGTTGAATTTTAATCAGACTTTTTAGTATCTCTTTTTGGTTGTTCCATGAAATATTGTTTAAAAACATTTTCCCTTTTCAATTTATTTATAGGTAATATATTTTAGAATATTTTCACCAAACGTGTTAGAGAAGGTTTTAATTTTTTAATAAGTAGCTTAATTTTGGTAAAATGTCATGCACATAAAGCAATAACTGATTGGAACAAGAGAGCTGTTCACATGGCCCAAGACAGTTGTAAAAACAGCTCAAGAAGCTGGTTACCTAACTGTTGTGTTTTCTTAGGAAGTATGTATGGATAATTCTACTAAGATTTTCATGAAAGGTTTTGTTTTGTTTAGTTTTTTTTTCTTTTCACTTGGCCTCTGCCATACCTGTCAATTCTCCCATCTCTATACTTGTTTAACACCTAATTGGCAGTATTGTGTAACAGAAAGAATGATGCTCCTATAGTTGGTGAAGACAGATTTGGATCCTCTCTGAAATCTACTAGCTATATGCTAATCACTTAATCCCTTTTTGATTTCCTTCTCTGTAAAGGGTTATTATAAAGGGTAATAGATTTAAAGTACAATAAATTACTTAAGTTATCTGTTATTGATACCAACTCAGTATATGCTACCTTTATCTTTTTTTTTGATGTATTACATATTGCTTCAATTAGGTTATAATCATTTATGGCCAGAGAACTGTATTTTTGTATCCTCAGGTCATCGAATGGTGTTCTAAATAGGAGGGCCTCAAATAATGCATTTTTATGACAGAAAGTAGTATTAGGAGAATAATAATAATTTTATTATTAACATAAAGGCTTTTCTGTGCTGCAGAATTTCTTCCCAAACCCAAGTACTACAGAGCCTGAAATTCTATTGTTAAACTTTGGTTTTAAAAAAAACTTTTGAAATGCAAAAAACTTTGATGTTAGGGTAACAGGGTGACACATTCTGTCGTAACTATTTAACTGGAAGTATTCATTGAGGACATCTAGTCCAATTTCGGTCATTTTACAGATGGGGAAACTGAAACTGATAAAGCTCACATGTTTTACTTATGGCCTCAGAGAGAATAAGTAGCAAAGCTAGAATTTAAACACAGGTCCTAAAATCCAGCTCCTTTTCCTACTATTTCCCACACTTTAAGTCACTAGCACTTTAAGTCAGCAGCAACAAAACAAGTAGAGAAGGGATAAGGGGAATACGTGGGGGAAAGTGTCAGTGAAAAGGACAAATAAAGGAAAGAAGGGAGATGATGTGGAACAAAAAATAAATGTCATCTTCATGGTTTTGCATAGGGTAGAGAAATAGTATAATATTATGTGCTAAAATAGATAAAATGCCACACTAGAAGTCAGGAGGACCTAGGCTTAAATCTTCCCTCTCATCCACAAAATAAGACCTCTAAGACCTACATTACTGGGTTGTATTACAGATCAAAGATACATAATATGTACATACATATATGCATTTATATGTATATTCTGCAAACTTTGAAATATGATGTAAATGTCAGTTTATATCAGAGGAGCCATACTATAGATGGTACAAGACTAGTCTTTTTTAAAAAATCTATTTATTTATAGTTTTCAACATTCACTTCAGTAAGATGTTGAATTCTACATTTTCTCACCATATCTCCCCTCCCCACATCCCAAGACAGTGTGCAATTGGATATAGACTCTATATATACATTTATATTGAATCTATTTTCACATTAGCCATGTTGTAAAGAAGAATTAGAACCAATGGGGGAAACCATGAGAAGAAAAAAAAAAAAAATAAAAAAAAGAGAGAGAGCAAATAATATTCTTTGATCTTCATTTAGACTCCACAGTCCTTTTTCTAGATGTGGATAGCATTTTCCGTCATGAGTCCTATGGCATTGTCTTGGATCCTTGCATTGCTAAGAAGAGATGAGTCTATAGAAGTTAGTCATTGAACATTGTTGTTGTTACTGTGTACAATATTCTCCTGGTTCTGCTCACTTCACTCAGTATTAGTTAATACACATCTTTCCAGATTTTTCTGAAGTCAGCCTGCTCATCATTTCTTATAGCACAGTAGTATTCCTTTACATTAATATACCACAACTTGTTTAGCCATTCCCTAACTAATGGGCATTCCCTCAATTTCCAATTCTTTGCCACCACAAAAAGAGCTGTTATAAATAATTTTGTACCTGTGGGTCCTTTTCCATACATATGATCTCTTTGAGATACAGACCTAGAAGTGATATTGCTGGTTCAGAGAGTATGCATTTTTATAGCCCTTTGGGCATGGTTCCAAATTACACTCCAGAATGATTAGATCAGTTCACAACCCCACCAACAATATATTAGTGTTCCAATTTCCTACATCTTCTCCAACATTTATCATTTTCATGTTTTGTCATGTTAACCAATATGATAGGTGTGATGTGTTTTGATTTGTATTTTCTCTAATCAATAGTGATTTAGAGCATTTTTTCATATGACTATAGATAGCTTTAATTTATTCTTTGAAAACTGCCCATTCATATCCTTTGACCATTTATCAGTTGGGGAATGACTTATATTCTTATAAATTTGACTAAGTTCTCTATATATTTTAGAAATGAGGCTTTTTTTTTCTGGGGGCAGAGCCAAGGTGACAGAGTAAAAGCAGTGGCTTGCTTGAGCTTTCCCCTAAACTCCTCCAAATACCTGTAAAAAATGGCTCTAAACAAACAAATTCCAAAGCAGTGGAACCCACAAAAAGACAGTGAAACAAATTTCCAGTCCAAGACAACCTGGATGGTTGTTCGGAAAGGTATATCATGCAAGGCTGGGAGAGGAGAGCAGTTTGGGGTGGGCACACAGGCCTCAGTGAACCTGGAACAGGCCTCAGAGTACTGAATCAGGGGCAGCTGTGCCAGTTTCCAGACCTCTCAATCCATGGAATGCCAAAGACAACATAAAAGTCAGTAGGAAAAGATTGTCTCTGTGGTAAGAGAAAAGTGTGGGGTCCCATCCCCATTCCCCAAGCATGGCCCCAGTGCTGAAGTTGCCTCCTGAGCTTCTGGCCCACAGACTGAGGGGGAATCAAGTGGCTGATGGGAGGGGGATTGCAGGGATCTCTCTGCTAGTGCAGGATTCTCTTGCTTTGCCTTTGCTTGGATCTGGGTCACAGTTCTGGGTGGCAGTCCCAAGACAGAAAACAATGCTTGTGGTCACTCATAGACCACAGCACAGGCCAAGAAAGGAGTAAACTCCTCACCTGTACCTTGGAAGAACTGAAAATTTTCAGGTCCCTAGAATTAGCTCTGAAAACAGCTGCACAAAACTCCTGAAGCTTGGGACTGTACATTTTCCACACTGGAAGCAGACTCCTACTTTAACAAAGAGTAATTGGCTGGAATCATGAGCAAGCTATACAAAGCGTCAGAGAAGATCAAAACATACAGCCAGAAGAAGACAACACAATCAAAGCTCCTACGTCCAAAGCATCCAAGAAAAATATGAATTAATCCCAGGCCATAGAAGAGCTCCAAAAGAGAAGTAGAGGAGAAACTATGAGTGATGCAAGCAAATCATGAAAAACAAGTCAACAGCTTGCTAAAGGAAATCCAAAAAAAAAATACTGAAGAAAATAACACCTTAAAAAATAGCCTAACCCAAATAGCAAAAGAGGTCCCAAAAGCCAATGAGGAGAAGAATGCTTTCAAAAGCAAAATTGGCCAAATGGAAAAGGAAGTTCAAAAGCTTTCTGAAAAAAATATTACCTTAAAAATTAGAATGGAGCAATTGGAAGCTAATAAAACAAATCTAAAAGAATGAAAAATTAGAAAACAATGTGAAATATCTCATTGGAAAAACAACTGACCTGGAAAATAGATCCAGGAGAGAGAATTTAAAAATTATTGGACTATCTGAAAGCCATGATCAAAAAAAGAGCCTAGACATCATCTTTCAATAAATGATCAAGGAAAACTGTCTGATGTTCTAGAACCAGAGGGCAAAATAGAAATTGAAAGAATCCACCAATCTCCTCCTGAAAGACATCCCCAAAGGAAACTGCTAGGAATATTGTAGCCAAATTCCAGAGTTCCCAGGTCAAGGAGAAAATATTGCAAGTAGCCAGAAGGAAACAATTCCAAGTATTGTGGAAACACAATCAAGATAACACAAGATCCCTGCTAAGGGACTGCAGGGCTTGGAATATAATATTCCAAATGGCAAAGGACATAGAATTATAACCAAGAATCACCTACCCAGAAAAACTGAGCATAATCCTTCAGGGGAAAAAATTGTCATCCAGTGAAATAGGGGACTTTCAAGCATTCTTGATGAGAAGACCAGAGCTAAATAGAAAATTTGGTTTTCAGATATAATATTCAAGAGAAACATGAAGAGGTAAACAGGAAAAAGAAATCATAAGAGACTTATTAAGGTTGAACTGTTTACATTCTACATGGAAAGACAATATTTGTAACTCATGAGTCCTTTGTCAGTATTAGAGTAGTTGGAAGGAAAAAATTATATGTATGTATGTATGGATGGATGGATGGATAGATAGACACAGATAGAGGGCACAGGGTGAGTTGAAGATGAAGGGATGATATCTGGAGAATAAAATTAAGGGATGAGAGAGGATTATACTGGGAGAAGGAGAAAGGGAGAGGTAGAGTGGGGTAAATTATCTCACATAAAACAGACGAGAAAAGACTTTTACAGTGGAGGGGAAAAGGGGGAAAGTTAGAGGAAATGAGTGAATCTTATTCTAATCGGATTTGGCTTAAGGAGAGAATAACATACTCAATCTTACCCTTCAGAAAATAGTGGGGGGAAGGGGACAAGAGAGCAGGAGGATGATAGAGGGGAGGGCAGATTTGGGGAGGGGGTAATCAGAAGTAAACACTTTTAAGGAGGGACAGGATCAAAAGAGAGAATAGAATAAATGGGGGAGGATAGGATGAAGGGAAATATAATTAGTTTTTCACAACATGACTATTTTGGAAGTGTTTTGCATGACCACACATGTATAACCTGTATTGAGCTGCTTGCCTTCTCAATGAGGGTGGGTGGGGAGGGAAGAAGGGAGAAAATTTGGAACCCAAAATCTTAAAAATAATAGTTAAAAAACATTGTTTTCACATGCAACTGGGAAATAAGATACACAGGAAATAAGGTATAGAAATCTATCTCGCCCTACAAGAAAATTGAAGGAGAGGGAGATAAGAGAAAGGGGGGGGGAGATAGAAGGAAGTGCAGATTAGGGGTATTCAGAATGCATGCCATCTTGGGATGGGGTGAGGGATGAGATGGAGCGAAAATTTGGAACTCAAAATCTTTTGGAAGTGAATGTTGAAAACTAAAAATAAAAAAAATTATTTAAAAAACTATATAAAAAAAGAAATAAGGTCTTTATCAGAGACACTGGTTGTAAAAATTCTTTCCTAGTTTTCTGCTTCACTCTTGATCTTGGTTGTGTTGGCTTTGTGCAAGAACTTTTCAATTTAATGTAATCAAAATTATGCATTTTGCATTTTATAATGTTATCTATCTCTGTTTGGTCATAAATTCTTCCATTCTCCATAAATCTGACAGTTAAACTATTCCTTGCTCTTCCAGTTTTTGTATCTAAATTGTGTACACATTTTGATTTTATTTTGGTATACTGTGTGAGATGTTGGTCAGTCTAAAAGGTTAGTGTTAAAAGCAGAAAGACATCTGTTCAATTTCCACTCCTGTAACATGCTGGCTGTGTGGCCCTGTAAGTTGCAGAGAAGATGCTGACCTGCATTGTTAGATAGTTTCCTCACCCAGGAGTTCCCTGTATGAGTCCTTATCCCTATAAATCTCAGTTAATGCCTTGTAGTCATTTCAGGTGATATGCCCTTTTAATAATAGTAGTTAATATTTACAAAACACTATGTAGATTCTTATCTCATTAGATCTTCACAACATCCCAAGGAGGTAGGTTATACTTATCTCCATTTTATAGATGAAGAAAGTGAGTTGGACACATTTAAATTACTTTGTTGTTGTTCAGTCATTTTAAGTCGTGTCCAACTGTTCTTGACCCAATTTGGGGTTTTCCTGGTAAAGATACTAGAGTGGTTTGCCATTTCCTTCTCTAGCTCTATTTACAGATGAAGAAACTGATGCAAATGGAGTTGACTTGCCCAGGGTCACATATGAGTAGTGTCTGAGGCTTGATTTGAACTCAGGAAGATGATTCTTCCTACTTCAAGCTCAGTGCTCTAGCCACCTAGCCACCTAGCCACCCAGCCTTAGATTCTTAGAGGCTTTTTGACAAAGGTAAGTAACTTAACTAGGGTAGCCATGTGGCACAGGGATAGAACATTGGACCTGGAGTAAGAAACACTCATCTGCTTGAATTCAAATGTAGCCTCAGACATTTACTAGCTAACTGACCCTCAGCAAGCCACTTAACCTTATTTGACTCAGTTTCCTCATCTGTAAAACAAGCTGAAGAAGGAAATGGCAAACCACTCCAGTATCTTTGCCATGAAAATCCTAAATGGGCTCATGAAGCATTGGACAGGACTGGAAATGACTGAACATCTAAGGCCAGATTTGAACTCAGGTCTTCCTGACTACAGACCCAGTGCTCTACCCACTGTGTGACCTTGTTTCCTCTATTGTTCAAGACTGTTGGCTACATTTGTTTTCTCCTGTAAAAGAGTGAGACTTTCAGTCATATTCATAAGCATTCTCGAAGCCAGCCACAATGTGTATGCCTCAGAATTGGTTAGTAGCTAAACCTGCCAGTGGTGAATTGACAGCTACCCACTTCCTAGAAGTTTTAAACACATTAAAATTAGAGTTTGGGGAAAAATGCAACTAATGTCAAACAAAATACAGGTTACTGTTAGGTAAGCACACTTTAAAGGATACAATCTTCTGGCCAGGCTAAAGCTGACTGTCCTTGTCAGATATCTAATAACAGAGAAATAGGAACTGAATTTGAAACTTTTCAGAGCAGAAATAGTGACGAAGCGCACTTGGGATTCCATAAAATAGTATCAACTTGATTGAAACTTCTAGCTAGAGGTGCTATATAATTATGACTGGTGCATCTTATGGTACTCACACTGTTTCCTTGCCTACCATATTCTCCCCCTGACCATCAGTAACCATGTTTTTAGAGTATTGGAAAAGATTTGCTTTCCCCATCAATTTCTTCAAAGCTTATGCTTACATATCAATGTTGCCATATGTGAATGAAGAAGTAGGGAAAAGAGGCATATTTTCATGTGGCTAACCAAAAGACACATTACCTGATAATGGACGGTACCTCGTTATTTCTTTTGTTTGTTCTGTTTAGGTATTAAATATCTATAATGTGCAGGACCCTATAGTGGGCAATTAAGATACAAAGGCAAAATTTCAAAAAAATGTCCCTTGCCTCAAGGAATTTATCTTCTACTTACTCATAGGTTAACACAAGATGAATTGAAGAAGGAAGAACACTGAGAACTAAGATGAAGAAAGACTTCCTCTAAGAAAAGACCACAGAGTTGATCCTTAAGAAAAGCTAAGGAGCTTAATGAGACTGAATTGACCAGGGAGTGCAAAGCCCAGGCATGTAGGGCAGTCTGTTCAAAAGCACAAGGGCAGGGGATGAAATGCTGAGTTTTGAAAATAGTTAGACTGAAACAATGTGTGTGTGAACTGTGTAGTAAGGTGAAATACATCTGGAAAGGCAGGCTTGATTTTAAAGGTCTTTAAATGCCAAGTGTTCAGTGTTCTTTAGCATTTCAATCATGACCTCATTAGAAGCACAAACATATTTTCTTGGTTTATTTAATAAAAAGCTATGAAAATATTGCCAAAAAAGTCTAAGTGGTCTATAAAAGCCAATGTCTAAATATCTAAATATCTGAAACCCAAATATCTAGGTTAAGACTGTAGCACTCAATACAGTAATACTTAGAGCTGAAATAGTAACAGGATATACCATTTAGCTACATTTAACTTAGAGAAGTAGAATATTTTCAGAGGAGATAACCTAAGAGATCAAGTCCATGTCCCTTCATTTTACAGATAAGGAAAATGAAGTGCTCAAAGGTCTCAATGAGAAATGCCTCTCTCTCATTGGTATGTTTTTACCTCATTGTAAATGGAACTAGATATCCAGGGTATTTCCCACCATACCTTGTAGCTGCCACCTTTCTAACTCCTCTTCCTGTGTTAAATTTCTCAGTTCCAATGTAAGTTCCTTAAAGGCAGGGCCTATCTTGCTTGCTTGTAATTGTACAGTTAAATTTTTATCTTTCTATTTATCTATAATTTCCTTTATGTACCATATTATGTTTACAAATTCCTTTTTCCAATGTTGCAAATATACAAAAAAAAAGCCCAGAGGCTAAATGATATAACGCAATGACACTCATGTAGTAAATAGAAGTCTAAAACCTCAAACCCAAGATTATCTTATTCCAAATCCCTTTTTATAATGCTACGGACTAGAATATAGTATATGATGTTAAACAAAGAAGATTAATTATTTTGATCACCATTTCTCAATATTCATAGATATTAGCAATCATTAAGTATTTATTAAGTACCTGCTACATACCTAGCACTGTACTGTGTTCTAAGAATATAAAGACCAAAGATAAGGCTGCCTCTATTTGATTCTCCTATTTGTGCCTGCTTCTAGGCAAAATAAAGAAATCAAATTTGTCTAACACATTATAAATACAGCCATAGGGATGAGATGTCTGCTTAACCTGTCTCCCCCAAACCATCTGTTTTTCAAACTTGCCTTTACTTTCCACAGAAATGACCTTTAACAGTCCACAATTGCTTTCAAGGCAACATGGTAGGAAAAGCATTGATCTTAGAGTAGAAGGAACTAAAGTTGTTATGGTCACCCTGTAGAATTTACATTCTTTCCAACACATTTCTAAATGTTACCCCCTCCCTTGACTGTCCATACCAACTTCTCTCTACACTCCCCAAATCATTAAGCTATCATGACAGTACCTTTCTTTGTATATAGTGCCTCACATTTTTCAAAGTACTTTTATATATCACATGGTGTTTGAGTCTTGCCAAATAGACAGGGAACATACTCTCATACTTTGTAAGAGAAACCTAAGGCTCAGAAACATTAAATGAATTGGCCAAGGTTGTGTAAATAGTGGCAGAATCAGGGTTTAAATTCTTTACTCTTAGTATAGAGCATGAAGGTTCCCAGGTAAGCCGTATCTTATGTTGATAATTAAAGTTTCTGATTCCTGGGAGGTCCACGCTGATTTCTTTTAGCACCTGGCTATGTAAGCCAGTGAATGTTTAGCAGTTAAAAATGATAGCACAGGTATTCTTTTTCACTGTATTTTTTAAATAGGACCTGTAATTTTATTGGTAAAAGAAACTCTCAGTCAGGAAATTCTTTCCATCTTTGCAGATACATATGTGTTCTCCAACTTATAATCAGAGAGAGTGACCAGAGGCACGGAAGACTTAAGTAACTTACCCGGTGTTGCACAGGCAGGATGAATTAAAGGCTGAACCTGAACTGATTCTAAGGTTGCTAAAACTCCTTCACTTTTGTCATACTATAAAAGGTTCACATTTTGATCATGCTTTTAATGACAAAAAAAGCATCAGTTTTAGGAAAGTTAATATGGCATTATAAATTTCAGTATCCAGGGTATTCTGGAAGAAAACTAGGCCTACTCAGTTTCATAGGTGACAACTTTTCCCTTAAAAAAATTAAACAAAAGATTCCTTTCTTTCCATGAGAATAACTGGGGGGAAAACTGACAGTTCTTGTCTTATTGTAGCAAATGAAATATTTGAGTTGACATTTTTTGGGGGAAAATTATGGATGGTACTACAGGTAAAGTACTTTGCATGGAAAATGAAGCCAGCAAATGTCAAATATATAAAAAGGGCTTCCCAGGAAAAATACCACTTTTCACTAATATGAAACAAGCATTTTCCAAATTTTCGCATGAGTGGAGAGTGTACTGTATTATGACTTTCTGAGAACAAAATCACCCACTTTTGGACATAAGTACTACAAAGGTGGAATGATGAATAGCTATCAAAATGGCCCAAATTATTTTCAAATAGACCACATCCTACTTGGAATTCTCATTTCCCACCTTATCTTCAAGACAAATGAATAGATGTTCAAAAAATTGTCCTTAGCAGATTTGTTTTCCATTTTATAGCAGACAGTAGAACTCACACAAAACTTCTAAACTCTGAGACCATGAAAATATGGAAATAGTAATTGAGTCAATGTAATTCAATTTGATACACTTTTATTAATCACCCCCTGTATACAAGTCTTTGTGGTAGCAAAGGAGCTAAAGACAAAAGTGAAAAAAGTACCACAATTCTTGCCTTCAAGAAGTTAAATCTGACATGGGTGATCCCACATACAGAAAGAATTATGTTAGAATATGTTCACTGGTTACATAATGATCTGAACAAAGTACTTTGAGAAGTTTGAGGCATAAGAGGTAGCTTCTAGCTGGTGGCAAATTGTAAAGGTGAACAAAATATGCTTAAACACACTAGATTTGGTACTGTACTATTGAAACTGGAATTGTTGAGTGTTAAATGAAAATTTGTAAGTAGTTAGAGGTAAAAAGAGGGGAACAGGTGTGGAGGATGCCAGGCCTGAAGTCAAAAAGACTCATCTTCTTGTATTCAGATCTGGCCTCAGACACTTACTAGCTGTGTGACCCTGGGCAAGTCACTTACTTAACCATGTTTGCCTCAGTTCCTCATCTGTAAAATGATGTTAAAAAATACTCCAGAATCTTTGCCAAGAAAACCACAAGTGGGGTCACAAAGAGTCATACATGATTGAAAAACCACTGAGGGGTAAAATGAAATGTAAGTGCCTTTGTCATTATTCTATTAATTACTGTTTACCTAGTATTTGTCACATTTTAAAACATTAAGAAGCAAAGTGGTATAGTTGATATGATCAGGCTGAGAGTCAAGAAGATTTGGTTTCAAGTCCTGCCCCTCATATATATATATGACTTCATGATCAAGGAAATCTCTTAACCTCTAAGTGTCCCTGACAATGTTATAAAAGTATAAGGTGAAGAATAGTTTCAGATTTGGAGAGAGAGAAGAAGGCAATTGAGGGGGGTGGAGAGAGAGAGACAGAGAGAGAGAGAGAGAGAGAGAGAGAGAGAGAGAGAGAGAGAGAGAGAGAGAGAGAGAGAGAGAGAGAGAGAGAGAGAATTAACAGTAGTTTACTCCCAGTAATCTGAACATCTAAACATTCAAATATGCCAGCCTCAAAAGAGAATGTACTCAAGTTTGGACCTTATACAAATAGATGAGAAATATATTGTCTAACAATAAATATTTTCGCTATTATTAAAGTACTAGCTCTCTGTTCCATACATAGCAGTCAATAGTCAAATGGCAATTGTATTCAAGGTAGCATGTTAGGAAGACTACTGATCTGAGTCATAGGACCTGAGTTCAAAATTGAGCTCTGACTTTCAAAATCTAAATTATGTTGAGCCAGCCACTTCATCCATATAGGTTTCGTTTTCCTCATTTGTCGAATGAGGTTGGGTAGATTTGACGTTATCTTATTTTTCTTCCACTTCTAGATTCCAACTCTAGATCTATGATCCTTTTAAGAATTCTTTCATCAAGGGGCAGCTAGGTGGCACAGTAGATAGAGCACTGGCCCTGCAGTAAGGAGGACCTGAGTTCAAATCTGGTCTCAGATGAAACACTTGACACTTACTAGCTGTGTGACCCTGAGCAAGTCATTTAACCTCAATTGCCTAAAAGAAAAAAAAAAAGAATTCTTTCATCAAGAGTGTACTGAATGCACATTTTATACTCATCAAGCTCTAAAACAACAAAAACTATCTTTCTGATCTATGTTGCTTTTGTCTAATGTAGGTCAGAATTCTCATACAAAATATCAAATTAAAATAGGAAAGATAACTAACAACATAAGATACTTTCTTTCACTATTTTTCTCTTTCTCTCCTTCCCCTTCCCTCCCCTCTCCTCCCTTCTTCTCTCCTCTCCTCTTCTTTTTTAAGACTGAGTCTTCCTATCTTACTTATGCTAGAAGGGCAGGGGCAATTTGTGGGCCTATTCTGAATTTCATTTAGTCAGAATGGAATGGAGCTTTGACTTTCTCCATTTTCTAATAGCCCCTCCTTGGGAAACCTGATCACTGTCTGTTTCTGGGGAGTGACCACAGTAATGTTAAAGTACAGATATTCTATATGATTAATGCCCTGTAGCTTTGCACTCCTGAGCTCAAGAGATCTACCATCCTCAAACTTTCCAGTAGTTAGGGTTCCAGGTGTGCACCATCATATCTGCTTCTCTATTTCTTTTCCATGTTTGAAGGTACTGTGTTACAACATGAATTTCAGACTTATAGATATACAATCAGATGCACATTTTGAGTAGAAGGGGGCAAAAGTCAGAATGAAGAAATAAAAAATAAGAAAAACAGAATATGTACTCTCTTGGAGTATGAATCACAAATATGGGAATAGGGCAATCACTTACCTACTCTTTACAAGGCAACAAACTGTTTTTTGTGGAATACAAAAAGCTAGTTTCTTCTCTAAGTGGGCATGATGAACTCAAGGGTCTGAAACAAGTGAAGACTACATTTACAGAGCAGCATCTGACAAGTGCAGATTGATATAGTACACACTCAATCTAGAGTACAGATGGAGTGCTGAGTATAGAAGTGAAGAGATTAAAGTCATATTAATCATGAAAGGCAGGAACAATAGGAAAGAACCTTGACATTTCAGCATGGAATCTTGTGAAAGACTTGAGAAGGGGAATGGAAAAGGAGAAAAGGTGGATATATTTTAGCTTTAATAGTTTTAAGGTCTAGAAGATTAATTCCAGACTGGATAAGTACAGAAAGGCAAAAGTTAAACTAGGAGATGCCCAAATTATAGTTTCATGACAGAATTTATTACATTCAATGAAATGTCAGAGCTATTTCTCTAAGAAATTTTTTTTCTCATTTTTATTGGGATAGATAACTTTGTGAATTGAAAACAGATGTTTATACTACTCCGATATTATTGTATGCATTAGATTACTTATGCATTTCTTTGCAAGTATCCTGTCCCAGATACTACTGTCTGTGTAACCCTGAGCAAATCACCCAACTCTAAACCTTGTTTTACTCATCAGTGAAATGGGAATGATAATGGCATCTGCCCCCTCTATGTTGTGAAGATAAACTAAGATTACATATGTAAGACATTTCACAAACTTTGAAGTACTAAAATAACATAAAAATACTACTACTATTAAGGGTTTTGTTCTTGTGTTTCTATTATCTCATGAAATTCATATATAAAAAGTCTTTGGACAATAATCCTAATATTTTTATAATTGAACTCTTGGCAGACAATTGCATGGGTGGATTAAATGATTGCTTATTGGTATTGAATAAACATGTTGGGATGTAAGCTCATCTCTTTTAGACTCAGAAAATATCTTTAGGAAAACTTGAGTGGTAGACAGGATGACAAGAATGATACATCTTCATTCTGTTCCCACATGACTTTCAACTATTTTACTATGTTTCCATATTTTCTTAGATTATGTAATTTGGTATAGCACATTCATTACAACATTATTCTTAAATATTTATGAAATATTGTTACATCTAGGTAACAGTAGGCAACAACAGCCTTGTCTGTGCTGATACTCTAGTTCCCATGATGTTTATTTGTTGAATCATCAAGCATGTCATGGGGAGTTTATTTATAATAGAAGATTTGTTGTGGGGTTTTTTTGTTTGTTTGTGAAGCATATTGAACTTCTGGTATATAAATCTGGACAAAATGTTGGACCTGGAGTCTGAGACACCTGAGTTCACATCTTAGCTCAGGCTCCTACTATCTGTGTGATCCTGGGCAAGTCACTGACTTATCATGTAAAATGGGAATCATAACAGCACCTATCTCACAGGGTTGTGAGAATCAAAGAAAATAATACTTGTACAGGACTTCACAAAAGAGATACTACACAAAACTTCCACCTCTCTCTCTGTTTGATGCCTTAAAAGAATTTTGGCTCTAATTCACCTCCCTATGTGATTTCTGTATTCTCTGATCAGGAAAACTTAACCGTGTGCCAGAGGAATAACTCATTTTTCCTAGTGGTTTCTTCTGTCCACTCCATTTTCACTTCATACTGATAATCTGGGCTTTATAGAATCATTACATTATCAAATTAGCAGATGGGCATAATCAAAAGTAGCAAAGAGTATCTACTGACTGTCCCCCATGATTTAGTAATTTACTAAATCACCGTAATTTAGTAAGTTTGGTCATAGTTTAGAAATGAAGGCGTTCCCTCTCTGTCTCTGTATGTCTCTCTCTCTCTCTCTCTCTCTCTCTCTCTCTCTCTCTCTCTCTCTCTCTCTCTCTCTCTCTCTCACACACACACACACACACACACACACACACACACACGCTCTCTTTATCTCATTCTCTTGCTTTGTCAGTCTCTTGCTCTCTAGCTCCTGATTTCTCCCTTCTCCCTTCCACTTTTTCTATTTGCTTATTAAATTGATTGTTGTCAGATACCAAATTCCTCTTATTTTTAGATAAAGAAACTTTATTCAATGAGATTATGACTTGTCCAAGGACACATAGGTGATAAGAAGTCAATTTAGGATTCAAACCTATGTCCTCTGGATCCAGGTTTTGTATTTTTCCATTTTATCTACCTCTGTTATAGGAGATATAATACCAATATATTAATGTTTACCAGGTCCTTCATGTATCTTGCCCTAAAGAATGGAAATTCACTCTAGGAGAACAGATTAAAAGGTATTTTACTTGATTTTTTTTACTAAAGTGGTCTAGAAATTCTCATACAGATACAATAATGAAGTATTTTCAAAGGAATATTGTACTTGTCTTTAAAATGTGTTAATTCTATCTGAAGTGTTCAGAACTAATTTTTGTTCATTAATTAAAAAATCAATATGTATTTTGGATGGGCCAGTGTCCATTGTTTTGAAATTCACAGTAATATAGTTTGATTCATAACTAAAATAAAAAAAACAATACTTTTCCATTTATCAAATGTCTCTCCCAAGTAAAGTATTAAATTCAAATCTACTGTATTATGTATTACACAATTGGAAAGTAACATAAAACACTGAAAATCTGATCTGTGAGAAATATGCAGAGTTAAAACAAATATATCAAGTATTGTATGTAAACTACTGTTTGATAAAAATGCTTCCTTTTCACAAACAGAATAAAATAGCAGAATCATGAAAGGATTTAAGAAAGCTTCACAAAAGCTTAATTCCAGTGTATTTTGCTGAGGGAGGTGGCAAAGGGTAATTCCTTCCAGAGCCATATCCCTGTCTCCCTCCATGATCATCACGTCATGGTGGATAACTGCCTGGTCCTCCTACTAGTTGATATTGATTTTGTTGAAATTTTGCATTTTGAAATTGTAGCATACAGTTCCAAGGCAGCAGAGGTTCAACTGTAGCTCTATCAAATCTTGGTTGATGGAAAAGGGAAGTAAGGCCTCTCTAGAAATCACACGGTCTCATATTTGACCTGATCTTTGGAATCTGTTCTTGTCCTCTTATCATTGGCCTATAAATTTCCCTGGTGATTTCCAGGTGATGTAGTATTGTTTTAAGATCCACCTCTTGGTATGATGTGACCTAGTGTCCTAAATGCTGACTGATCTAAGTGAATTGGCTGAACTGGCCTTCTGTCTTAGTTAAAGCCAAGCTGTGGTCTTCATTGCTGTCCATTGCTGGATTTTTCCCAATCACCCAATCACTACAGTTGCAGGCTTTCTTGTTCCTGGTAGCACTGTAGTTTTAAAAATGTAATTTTCTGTAAAATGTGGATCTTCAAAGTTCATACTGATAGCAATGTTCTGTGTCAAATTTTGCAACACTGGAATAGGAGAATATACTATTTGATTTGGAACAATGGCTTCATCATGTAAAGTAAGTTTTACTTGGATCCCAAGACAAAGTTCAGGTGGTAAATCTACTGCCTCTGTGGAACCTGTTTTGTACAGTTCTGAAATAAAATCACTAAGTGGATGGTATTTCCCAACAAACGTTACATTGCCACCAAGACTATTTCTTCTAGTTTTATCAGGTGTAAGGTTAGGATAAACTTCTTCCAGAGCAGCTCTCAGATGATGTTCATCAACAAATAGGGCAACACCTTGCCAAGCATATTTCTTCCCTTTCAAATCAGTTGGTTTGTACCGCTGTACTGTACATCCCACAACCTATCTTCAGTATGGAAGTCAGTTATATTTGATTTAGGGTCACTCATAAGCTACTGCCATGAGGGAGGTAGAAAGTTACCACTTGCAGCTGGAAATACCCCCATAAGTTGCTCCAGTGGTTTAAATGGTCTTGTACCCTTTTCAAAATCAGAGGGCATATCTGCAATACCATCAAAGTCTGAAGCAAATGGTGCATAATGGAAAGGATAACAACACTTCCAGTAAGCACAGCACTGGTAATAATGTTGAAAAACCCAAAATAGTCCTTCAATATAAGACTGCACAGCTTAATGATGAAATTTCTCATTAGCCGTATCAACATCAAATTGGTTCTTATAATACTGTTGCTCCCAACAAGATACCCATAGTAACCTGACATTATTCTCTGGCTCAGGTTCACTGTCACTATCTTCGGCTTTTTGTTATTCATCCTCCTGGAGATGGGGAGCCATCAGAAGTGAAATTTAAATTGGGAGATATTGAAGGACTAGAGTTATTGTTCATTCTCATTTCGTAGGTTATTTGTCTTGGATTACTGGCTACTTTAGATCCATGTGAATTTCTTGCACCAACACCTTGCAAGGGGTAAAAATTTCAACTAGGAACAATAGCTGGCTGATCCCTCCTCATTTTTTTTGCCTTCTTTTAAAACGTTCCTCATCACTTTTCTCTCTTAAAAAAGTGCTATTCTCAACTTCACCAACAGATAACATGATCATTTGTACTCTCTGCAGGTTGATATAACCATTCTCTTTAAGGTACATCCCACCTCCCAACCCCCCTTTAGGTACCACCTTTTTGTATATGTTAACTAAATAGTCAATTACTCCTTCCCTAATCTCCACAGATGGCAAATGTGGAAAGAAGTCATTTCACACAAAGAAACACATGAAAACCCAGTCATTGATGCTCCTCTCAATATCAACAGTAAATGGCAGGCTGGCAAGAGTTAATTCTCTTTCTAAATACTCCCAAAGCATATTTAACTGAATGTAGATAAACTCTCCTTCTGAAATAGAAAGACTTTCTTCAAACTGATCTTGTTCTCCCTGTTTTTCACTTGGCAAACTCTGGCAGTCCTTGACCTTGTGCCTGAACTGATTAGAAAAACCACATGATTTTAGTTTGTTGACTTTGAATTCTTCCCTAATAATTGCAGTTTGGTTAGTGTGTGGCAAGTCTAACCATAATGAGATCAGCATCCACTCCACATAAACAATGATGAATGTTTGGGTCATGGTTAGGTTGAGCTCTTTGTCTTCTAATATAATCCACAATTTTATGTTCGCCTTTCACCAGGAGCACTAGCATCAGATAAAATAACTGTCAAATTATTTCCCACCCATGGTCGTTATTTAAATGCGCGGCAATTTAACATTGAAGTCGTTTAGCAAGATTATTCACAAATTCAGAACCTGGTGTGATACAATTGCTGTCAAATATTTCTTTGATCTCATCTGTAGAAGAAAGCCACCTTTTGACAATATTCCTTCCCTGACTCGTTGCTTCTTCACAGTTGCTTCCACTTTTTCCTTTGATTCTGTCTACCTCCTGTAATGCTGCTGGTTCATTTTACCACATGGAACAACTCCGTCTCTTCCCATTTAGAGAAGTCATCTTGGTCTTACTATATTGAAGAGTCTATCAATATATTCAAAAATTGCAACCATCATTTCACCTTCACTTTTGGGTGTTGGTTTATCTTCTGGATGTGTACAAGGATGGATGATTACATTCATATCCAAATATAAACTATCAGACTCAGTTTCATTTGGATTAAGTTTACTGGTTATCAACTGGGATCTTGACACTATTTCATTCTTTGGAATTTTCCTCCACACAGTTCACAATGATGGATGGATACTTGTGGCTCAGCTGGTGAAAGAAAACCTAGACTCCCATGGTGTCAACTGGGTGCTTTTTGAGTTAGCAAGCCCGGTCCCTGGGGTGCAGGGATGGGGGAAAAGTGATTGAGTTTTTATATGTTTATTCTAATATCCATGGTACTTTCTACGAGCATAAGAGGTTTTATGCATTAATGTCAATAATAATAAATATGACTATAGTATTGCCAACATATTATACAATGTAATATTAATATGGCATGTTAATAACATTGATCAATTGCTATTATTATTAATGCACATCTATAATTGAAATTACTTTATACCTAAAAGTCTGTCTATGGAAACTTAAAAATCCTAATTGCCATTAAATGTTCATAGTATGTTTTTTAATATGGTCTACTCTTACCGCAACCTTCTAGAATTATCTGGTTTCTATCAAAGCTCTTGCAACAGCAGAGAATAGATAATAAAAAAGAAAAGAGAAGAGAAAAGAAGGGAAGAGAAGAGATGAGAAGAGAAGAGAAGAGAAGAGAAGAGAAGATTAGGCAGGGCAAGGCTAAAGAAAACACTTGTTTGATGAAGAAACAAATCCTGAATGCCACAAAACATGAAGATAACACTTCACATATTATTATTGCTAAACTTGTGCTATGCATGCACACACACACGCACACATACACACAACACACATACACGCAGTGCTCCAATTAGCTGTCAAAATGAACTCAAATTTTATTGTGACTCTAATATGTACTGCAAGACATTGACTAGAAAAGATTGGATGGTTCCATCATGACTTAAAGAATTTATAATGTACTTAGGGACGTAATATATGAAAATAGGACAGTGTAATTGCATAGGGATTGGAGGAGGAGTGTCTTTTCAGAAATGTGAGCATTAATTAGAGATAAAGACATAAGAAAAATAGAAAATGATTGGAAAGGGAGTGGAAATAAGAATTAATGTCAACTACCCCACCACAGCAGTATTCAGGGGTGACAGCAGCCTAGAGAATAGTGGCAACTATGGTCACAATTGTGGCTACCGGGTGAGAAGCCCTTTCCCATATAGAAAACTATCCTTGTGGACATGTGAAAAGAAAAAAAACCAAACAAACAGCATTTGCTTTGTTCAAAAGTTCAGTGTGACAAAATAAATCACTCAGTTTTGTGTGCCCCTAAATCTACATGCGTATTTACAGCTATTTCCAAAACACAATGTAATAAGTCAAGAAGGATGGGAAGAATAAATTTGGGAGATGTATAAAGAAATGTTGGATTAAAATGTTGGGGTGTAAATCTTCAACTATATCAGACATCCCAGATCTCTGAAACATGTATTTTCCAAGGGGAATAAAGAACAGTGAATAACTCCATCCTCCTCATTTTAAAGAATGATAGATAGAGGAGGTTTTGCTATACAACTATCAGATCAGGATGTCAGAAAACAACATTGTCAGCTCCCTTCCATGTATGAAAAGAAAGGGAGTAAGAGAGAGATAGAGAAACAATAAATATAGTAGATAGCTGGCCCTGGAGTCAAGAAAATAAATGTACACAAATATACATATATGTGTATACTCACAATGCACACACACACATGTGTACCTATGTATATGTATAAACACATATATACACATGTACACATTTAAACACACATGTGTGTTTAAAGCTTAGCATAGTAGTACAGCATAGGCGTTATAAATGCTTATTCTCTTGCCTTCCCTACGTTAAAGACATTATGTGTCTGGACCAATTCTCTCTCTCTCCATATCTCCATCTCTATCTCCACATCTCTCTCTTTTCCCTACTGCCATTAATATAGATTAGATTATATATCTTGTATCATACATTGATTTCATTATAAATGCATTGGTTTAAAATATGGGAGAATAGTATATGATATGCTCATATTAAAATTGTTTTTAATTTGCAAGGCAATACTTTGAATTAATTTGTAGTGCTTTTTGTAGAAACACATTTATTTCTTACTTTAAAAAAATACCTGCTAGTTAAATGTATCCAACTATGAAAAGGAGAATGTAATAAAAAAAATTAATATGGATTAAAGTTATTTGGTTTTAAAATAATTTTAGATGATATCCATTAAAATTAGTAAAAAAATCTTCCTTTAAACAAAAATTATTTCCTTTTTATGAAATTAGATTGGTCATACTACAAATGCACTTTTGATGAAACCCATGATATGGATTTGGTGATACTCAATGTCCTTTGAGGTAAAAAATAAAATTAATCTCTTAGACATTCATTAAAAATGCATACCTAGTAATACAAAAAAAGTATCAGAGGTGCGTTTTTGCATACACAGGTAGAAAAATAAGTTTGTTATTTTCAAGCAGAGAGACAGATTACATAATAACAATAAAAAATAATAATAGTAATAGTTGGTATTTATGTAGCCCTTGAAGGTTGGTAAATCAGTTTATATGTGTTATAACAGTGTAGCACTTCAGAAACTTATACAGTACAGTGAAAATAAATGATCTGACTGCTTTCACTGATTTTCATATTGTTCAGATTGGCTTTGTACCAGACTTAGGTTTCATGAATACTCTGTCAAAGATGCTCCCTTCCTATGTAGGGGATACCCTGGTGTTGCCTTGGAGACATATTACAACCATTTCTTGAAGTAAGGAAACTTTTCAAGGCTGACTTAAAAACAAAACAAAACTGTAGCAATCTTATTTCATAGAATCTTTAGACAGGAATGGGGGGGGAACAAATTCTGTGAAGGAAAAATTGTTTTTATTTTGGTCTTTGGAATCCCTAGGCTTAGCACTATGTCCAACACAGAGTAGGTGATCAAGAAGTGTTGCTTAAATTGAATTGAATGATACCAACTTTGATCATGTATATATCTATTTGCCTTTGTCAATTATCATCATGTCCCTTCTATGTATAGCATCTGCATTTTTCCAAACATGAAATGAATTTTTAAATGTTTAAAATAAAGTTTCTTTTAAAATAAGAATAATTTTAACCCAATTCTCCAATAAACTAGTAAGGGACTGGTCTCACTCAAATTTGAAGAGAGAAATCTCTGCTTCATTTCTCAGTTTTGTGTAATTGGCAGCCAGCCACATGACCCATTTGTGTTTTCTCTGGTGTCTTTTTACTTTCAAAAAAGGCATAAAAATGTATTAAAACCATTGGCCATGAAAGAATGTAGAAAGGGGTAGAGGAAGTTGGAGGGCTATATATTTCATGCTATGGGAAAGAGATTTGAGAAAAAAATAGAAAAGACAATATGTTGTCACTCAATTAACCTTAATTCTAAAAGTAAGCCTTAAGGCTAGCTAAGCATATTCACCCATGCTTTCGGACAATAGTTTGATTGTGACCAAACAAAAAAGGCATTGAGAGGCCAAGACCCCAAGCAGACAATAAAATAGGCACAACACCTACTTAATATTACATCCTAAATTACAGTTTGTTAGAAATGTGTATATGTGTATATTGAAGCACCATAACCTTAGTTAAGAAGACCCAGGTTCAAGTCTGGCCTCAGAAACATACTTGCTAGGTGACCCTAGGCAAATCACTTAACTTCTCAGTGATTCAGGCTATTCTTTAGGTCTATAAATTACAAAGAAACTGCCAGGCTGCCTAAGTGGAATAAGTTTCCACACCCTCATAAAAGCGAAAATAAATGTGCAGTAATTAGAAATATCAAGTATTTGAAAATTTCCACTGTTAAATTGAAAAGTCTTTTTGCCCTGTCCCTTTCCTCTGAATGAACTGATAACATCACTTCCTTGGAGTCTTTTATTAAATTCAGTTAATATGAATAAGACCCTGAATTCAAGTCAGTTTGAATATAATGTGGAGAAAAGTAAAGTAAAAGAAGAAACATGGATATTTGTTCTTTTTCTAGAAAAGTAAGTCCTTAATTTTTAGTAATGACATCCAACCTATATTTAAATACATTAGTTGATGAGATATGGGTTGACTGATCCCTTTCCTATATAAGACAGCCAATTTATAATTTGTAATTGCATTTTGGTTATCCTGTCCCCTGTGGGGTTGAAGTCTGTATCAAATAGAAGAGCTGAGGACAGAATGTCATATTACCTATTAAAACCAGCAATCAGCAAAGGGAGTAGAAGATTATTTTCTTAATCAATATTTTATGTTACATTTAATAAAACATATTATATTACATGGACTAAATGCCCAATGTTGCATATGAAAAATAACTTATTAGTCTTTTTAAGACTAATTTTGGAGGGGTAAATAACTTAGAAAATATTATTCAATTTCATTAACTGAAAAAATGCATTTCGCACTTCATCCCTATGTAAGAATATAAAGAGATCCTTCAAATAAAAAAATAAATAAATTACCTACCTCAGTTCATTTATCATTCCTAGTGTAGATTAGATTAGGAGGGTAAAATTTTTAATCACACACAATATTAACTCTTTTGCTGATGAAAATATAGCTGTTTAAACTGAATTAGAAAGAATGACCTGTGTTTGTATGGCATCACCTGGAGAAGCAGGCATTGTCCTTGAAGACAGCTATACTTGTTAAAATAGGCAGCTTGAATCAGTTTTTAGTCAAAATAATTCATGTGAGAGTTTGCTCAAACATTTTCTTAGAAAACTTTTTTTTCAACTTTTTTGAAGTAGTTAACATACATTAATATCCTGACTTTATTGGCAGGGACTCCATCGTATAAAAAGACAGTGTTCCTTCCTGGGAGTGTTCAGGCTGAATGTACACCAAAGCAAATATCTAGATGAAAAAGTGATAAAATGTGCCTATTTGGCATTGTTTGACAGTAGCCTGATTCAGTGATAATTGGGGCCTGCTTTTATTTTCATTAAATGCATGGACTTGACATTCAGTGCAATTCAGTTTGTATAATCTTACCTACAAAGTTTCTCTAAAACAAAGGAGTCAACTTTCTTTACTCTATATTAATATTATGATTACTCTCAAAATATTTAGTTTTCATTTTCTTTCCAAAATGTACTTCATTGTTCTAGGTTAACACACTGAAAACCTCATCCTTGTCTTTACTCCAAATTCCCCAAGGGTATTTTATAAGAGTTGCTATTTAGAGACTAAAAGGTTTAGGCAAGCAATAGTAATTATTTCATCGGAGTCACCAACTTGATTTTCCTGCCTCTCAGCTGTCCTTGTTTTCACAGGCCAGAGACCATCTGTCTAGACAGGTGTTATCTCACTGGTATCTAAAAGTAGAAACTGAACATCATTATTTTTTGAGTTCTATTTAGAAACTGCAACTACTGTAATAAAGCTGCTCTGGTCCAAACTGTGCATGGTTACAGATCTCTTGCTTAGAACAGATGGACTGCAAAGTGGCATATTTTGCATGAACCAGCTGTGGACTACAGTAATGAATAAAAGCTGTAGGCATCAGTTATACTACATAGCAATGACATCAAAAAACAGACCTGATGTGTAATGTAAAACCTACTAGCACAGGATGATAGATGAAGAACTGAAATAGACATCAGAGGTCATATAGTAAAACCTCATTTTGCTAATGAAAAAAATTTAAGGCCATAGAGGTTAAATGACTCACCCAAGGTCACACAATTAGTTAAAAGCAGAGGTGGCAGTTTAGTCCAGGTCATATAACTCCTAAAAAGAGTATTAATTCACTACACCACAAATGACAAATATGACATTCCTTCAATAGGAGTTTTTTATGATGCCATTACAATGCAAAAAAAGTATGTGCAGACCATCCATGAATTACAGATAATGAACTTTCATTTAGGTTTTGGATAAGGTATGTTCTAGAAGTCCCCAGTTAGAATGCAGATTACCTTGCCCAAGAGAAGAGTTGTTTTAGATGTGACTTATGGGTGGCTGAAGAGTACTATAATTAATATTCTTGTGTGCATTTTGGGATTAAATGGGCTTTTATGCCCTATCCTTAATTTCAGGGCTTTAAACTCATCTTATTTCATTTATTTCTTTCTAGACTTTCACCTCTTCCCCTTATTCCAACCAAGCACACTTACATTCTCTTTACACACGGTTTTACAATAGGTTTAGTTTCAGAATGGATGGAATTCTGAGCATTATCTAGGGTGTAGCATCAGAGAGATGATAGACCTGGAGGCCTAGGGTGTAATATAAGGTCAGATAGAAATTCTTTGGGTTTGTAAATTCGTAGCTGCTGTAGGGTGTTTGGGGGGCATAACTGAAGAGCAATTGTTAAGGCCCACTGGAAGGGTAGATGATAAGGCTGAGTGGACTACCATCTTAGCAAAATATAATATATATGTTGTCTCCCCTAATAACAATGGAAGCTTCTCAGGAGAAAGGTCTGTTTGCTTTTCTATTTGTATTATCAGTTCTTAGCATAGTTTTTGGTATGCTCTAAGTGCTTAATACATGCTTTAATCATTCCATGAAAGAATGTTTTCTGTAAAGCTGTGTGTAAAGAGAAAATGTCAGGCAATCAACTGAGCACTCAACTTGGAGTTAGGAAGACTTGAGTTTGAATCCTGTCTCGTTTTCTAGCTGTGTGACCTAGGGTAAGTTATTTAACCTCTCTGTTTCAGTTCCACATATGTAAAATAAAGATAATATTATCCATCTCTCAGTGTTGCTATGAGGATCAAATCAGGTAATATACATAAAACTTTGTAAATCGTAAGGGGCTCTTATACTTTCTACTTTCCAGAGCACTTAAATACACATGGACTTATTTAAGCCACATAGTTAACCATATGAGGTAATTGAGGGAGTTATATAATAAGTAAATTGAAGCTGAGAGATTCTAAGTGATTTACTGAAGTCACACACAATACACACACACACACACACACAATGCTGGTAGATCCAGAACCAAATAAACCCAAATTCAGGGTTGTTTTCATTTTTGTTTTTGTTTTCCCTTTTATTACTCCATGTTTTCCACTGCCAAAGAAAACAAATCTTCAAGATTTGTCCCATTTCACTATTCATTGTGAATCTCAGCAGTAAAATGAAACTTCAGTCACCTCATCCATTTCTTCATTCTGGTGGCTGACTAAATTCATCTAGAAATTTATTGAGTATTGATTCTGAATAAAGCAATGTGTGAGATATTGAGGAAGGGAATCAACTATATAGAAGACACTTTTCACTTACATGAGAAGAATGAACATAAGATCTTGAAGATGAAGATGATATGTAGGAACTCAACAAAGAGCAAGGCATTAACAATGCAGATGCTGAAGCTAGTGGATCACGTGAGTTTGTGAGTTCTTAGCTGCGGCAGAACTAGTCAATTGGGTGTCCACACTACATCCAATATAAATATGGTGAGCCCTTGGGAGCAGAAGGTTGCTAGATTACATAAGGAGGGGTGAACTAGCCCAGACCAGGAACGAAACAAGTCAAAGTTTCTTCTTCAGCACTGGGACTGGGCGGTGAGTGGCTGTTGTACTTTCACAAAACAAAATGAGCAAAAAGCTGATGCAGTGATCTTCTAGGCTTGACACCAAAACATAGCTTCTGTGTCTTACTATCCATGGTCCTCAGCCCAGATTACCCTACACTACACTACAAATAATAGGCAAGCATGGATAGCTTACTATCTGAATCATTAGAGGGAGTACTCACATCATTGAGAACACAGATCCACCCAAGGATTATAGTTAATAGATGAACATGGTGATTCTAAGATTTTACGAATGAGAAAAAGAGACAAAACTAGGTGTGATAAGAGGCAAACAGTGACCACAAAAAACAAACAAACAAACAAAAACCACCTGTGCTTGTTCAGCCAGATTTCTTGATTAAGTTTAAAGGTCAAGTAAGAGTAACCTCATTTTTACTGTATGGAGAATCAGTAATCAACAAATGTTATTGGCATTTCCTTTATGATTTTCTCATATTTCTTACTTTAAACCAAATTCAATTAAAAACAACATATTTAGGGAAGGAATAGATGAAATCTTAGGTTGGCATATTTTATTCCATGCATAATAAACATTAACAGTGTCCTAGAGTCTGAGTCAAATATAGAAGAAACCATGGTCCTTTTCCTGGGGACCAAATCTAAATTAGGTTAGAAGAGAACAAAATAAAATATGTTGAGCAAGGAGTATTTCTAAATTTGTTTGTGCTGCTCTGTCCTGTTAAGCCATAATAAGTTCTAGTGAAATGTTTGCCAAGGAGAAAATAAAGTGAAGTCTCTCCTCCATATAAGGGTGCTATACGTACTCAAACAAATATAAATCAAAGGTCCAAACCAGTAAAACAGGAGAGAGAGAAAATATACCTGTGAAAAAGGGAATTATAGACTTAAAAGAACAGTGATTTTATTTATATGACTATTTATCTTCCAAAAGATATTTTGTATACACCAAGTCAAGGAAAATCAGTATGTAGCTAGTAAGGTCCTTCCAAAGGGAGTTGTAACTGATTAATGCAGCTTTTAGAAATCTCCAAATGGAAGAACAACAATTTTATCTGTCTGCTTGATGTAGAATAAAAGGGAATAGGAATTTACAAAATGTAAGGGTCTCTCACATTTGGGATAGACCTGAATAAGATATGTGATTTGTCCTCATTCCTTTTCTGCAGGACCTTTCAAAGCAGGATTTCCTTCTTCAGGATCAACCCCAGAGACAAAATTTCTTTTATTATTCTTCAAGAAACTTTTTTTTAAGTTAATATCTTAATTGCAATGTGGAAGGGAAGGGGACATAGTAGAGGAAATTAAAAGTGAATGGATATCTTTTTAACCTTAACAAAAATTCCTTCTATAAGTCCCCAACAAGTGGCCATCCAGATTTGACTTGAAAGTGCCAGTGAAAAGGAACCCACCACCAGAATTAGCTCATTTCACTTCTGGTGAGGAAGTTTGAATTTATATCAAGCGTAAATTTGCCTGCCTCAAACTTTTATTTCTTTCAGTGCTGCCCTCTGTAGGCAAACTGAAATAACTAGCCCTCACCCCACCTCTTTTTTTTTTTTTAAACTTAGGAAGCTCTTCAAATACTTGAAAACAGCTGTCATGGCCCTTAAAGCTTTCTCTTCCAGGTTAAACTTCCCTAGATATAACACAGTGACATTTGTGTGCCTTCATGTCCATTCCTTTTACTATGTTTGTTTCTCAATTCCCCCCCTAAAATGGAATATACTACTATAGATATAGTTTAACCAGAGTAAAGAATAGAATAACATTAACTCCGTTGTTTTTGGATGCTACAACTATCTTCATAATTTGTATCAACAGCAATTCTGGTTAGGCCTACAGAAAGGATTTCTGGCTATGAAAGCACTATTAAATATCAAAAATGAGTGTCTGAGGAAGTTGTCAAATCTTAAGAGGCCTACAGAAGAATACAAATAGATGTTTATGCCGGACAAGTTAACAGCAGCCATTACTGGAGAACACACAAACATTTCAAGTTCTCAAAGCTATTACTACAAACATTTTATTATTCTCTTTTTAAACTTGCTAGTTAAATTGGTCTTAAGATGGTTCCTTGACTCTTTACTGACATCTTTGGGGGTTAAATCTTTGTTCATTAGTGTAATTTAATTCAGATCTAAAGATATTTGTCAAATTTGAGTGAATAAGATACATGCTTGTCTTTATTCATTGTCTTCAAGGCATTTCAAAGCAAGATCTCCCTCTTTAGTACCAACCTCAAAGACAAAATTTGTTTTATTATTCTATAAGAAGTATTCTCAAACTTGGTACCTTAACTGCAATGTGGAAAGGGAGAGGGGGTATTGTAGAAGAAATCAGAAGTTACTATCTTTGTCCTAAAATAAAAACTGTAATTGTGTTGGGGTAAAAGACACACACACACACAGACACACACACGTATGTATTGATGAACAAGCAAAGAACAATGCTACACAGTTATCGTGTAACACAGGGAACATTTCAAGGAAAATGAGTATTGAACTCATACTTGGAAGAATTTAATGCTTTTGATTAGAAAAGAAGAATGGTAAAAGATTAACAAGGGATAGAAAATAAATAGTATACACACACATCTTTGTGTGTGTGTATATGTATATATATGTATATGTATATATATATATATATATATATATATATATATATAGAGAGAGAGAGAGAGAGAGAGAGAGAGAGAGAGAGAGAGAGAGAGAGAGAGAGAGAGAGAGTGACAAATGGGCTATCCTGTATAGGCTGAGAGGACCTTGTTTAAAAAATAGTAAACAACGAAATTGAGCAACTTAAAGAAAAAACAACCAGTTCATGGGTCTTATAGAAAATATTACCTCTACTCCATGAATCAAGCAGAACATGCAAAAGCCTTGAAATAATTCCCATTAATTCACCTGTAGACAATTTAACTAGTTCTTCTTTGAAAGGTATTTTTGCGAAGCAATAGTACTAAACAAGGAAGTGCAGTGGGGTTGTGGGCATGAAGATTTAGGACCGTGGGTCACTAAGCCTCAATTCAAGTTCCATCCCTGCTTCTCACTAGCCTTGTATCCTTGGGATACCAGCCACTTATCTGAGCTTAAGTTTCCTTCTTTATAAAATGAAAGGGGTGGATTAAATGATCTCTAAGGGTACCTTTTCATCTCTAACATTCTATGAAAAGTCAATAGGATCTCCATGAAATTTTTTTTTTATTTCCCAGGGAAGAAGAATACAATAAAAAAAAATACAGTGAAATTGCATGCAAATTTTTTACCGATCTTGCAAACCACTCAATTACTTCTGCAAGATCAAAAGTCATTGTAAAAGTGATAAAAAAGCATCTATTTATAAAACTCAACTACAGAGTATTTTCATTATACAAAGCCTCATACTTTGCTTTCTGTTATTAAGCAAGTGATAGCTATAAATGTTCCTTTTTAATATTATTAGTCCTGCTCTCTTGAAATTCTATAGAACTTTTCATTTATAGTGCTAGGAATACTGAAGAGTGATGTTCCCAGCATAGTGGATAATAATAAAAAGGAAATATGTAACAAACCATGTTTAATAGAACTGCCATTGACCCATAGAAATAATTTGTTTGGATAAATAAATGCCTTCTACTGAGTATACCCAGCATAGGTACGAATTGATTTAACCAAAATTAGTATTAACATTACCAGATGAGTTTTCTCCTTCACCTTGGCCTTAAGAATGCTTTTACTTTTTCACCAGAAGCCATATATAAGTTTATCCTGCATTTCTGTTTTTTTCCCCTCCATCTTCCCTGACTGTTCCCCTTAGTTATATACCTTTTCATAGTAAATAGGTGTTCAGAAGTAATTCTACCCATCAGTAAAACCTTGAAGCAATAGTTAATTACAGTCTAGGACTTCACTTCATGTTGTGGGTCAGCACTTCTTAAACAGGGTTTAAACTGGTCATGACCCAAGTTTAAGAAGCTGAAGGGGTTATGAGTGAAAAAATTTAAGAAGCCCTGGATATGTAACCTCATAAGAATGAAGAGTCATTGGGGAGGGTGTAAATAGCATTTTTTTTTTCAAATTACATGTAAAAATAGCTTTCAACATTCACTTTTTATAATATATTGTTTCAATTTTTTTCTCCCTCCCTTCTTCCCCAAAATGGTAATGTGATATAGATTATACATGTGCTGTCATGTAAAAATATTTCCACATTAAATCATGTTGTGAAAAAAGAAACAGGACAAAAGGAAAAATACACACACAAACACACACACACACACACACACAAGTGAAAATAGTATATTTTGATCTGCATTCAGACTCCATAGTTCTTTCTCTGGATGTGGACAGCATTTTCCATCGAGTCTTCGAATTATCTTAGATCATTTTATTGCTGAGAAGAGCTAAGGCTATTGCAGTTGATCACCATGCAGCATTGCTTGTTCTGTGTACAGTGTTCTGCTGTTTCTGTTTACTTCCCTCAGCATCAGTTCATGTAAGTCTTTGCAGGTTTTTCTGAAGTCTGCTTCTCATCATTTCTTATGGTACAATAGTATTCCATTACATTTATATACCACAACTTGTTTAGCCATTCTCTAACTGACGAGTATTCCTTCAATTTCCAATTCTTGGCCACCACAAAAAAAGAGCTGCTGTAAATATTTTTGTACAAGTAGGTCCCTTGCCCTTTTTTAAAAAAAAATTTATTTATTTATTTGGTTTTTGTTGAGGCAGTTGGAGCTAAATGACTCGCCCAGGGTCACGCAGCTAGTTAAGTGTCAAGGGTCTGAGGCCAGATTTCAAGTTAGGTCCTCCTGACTCTAAGGCTGGAGCTCTATCCACTATGGCACCTAGCTCCCCTCCTTTGCCTTTTTTATGATCTCTTTGGGATACAGACCTAGTAGTGGTATGGCTGGCTCAAAGTGTATGCAGAGTCTTGTATAGCATTGTTCTCCACAATGGTTGACTCAATTCACAACTCCACCAACAATGCATTAGTTTCCCAATTTTCCCACATCTTCTCTAACATTCATCATTTTTCTTTTCTATCATATTTGCCAGTCTGATAGGTATGAGCTGGTACCTCAGAGTTGTTTTAATTTGCATTTCTCTAATCAATAGTGATTTAGAGCGTTTTTTTCATATGTCTATAGATAGCTTTAATTTCTTCATCCAAAAAGTACCTGTTTATATCTTTTGATCATTTATTAGTCGGGGAATGACTTGTATTCTTACAAATTTGACTGATTTCTCTACATATTTTAGAAATGAGGCTTTTATCGAAAACCCTGGCTGTAAAAATTGTTTCGCATCCTTCTGCTTTCTTTCTAATCTTGGTTGTATTGGTTTTGTTTATGCAAAACATTTTTAATTAAATGTAATTGGAATTATCCATTTTGTATTATACCAGCCCTGCATTTCTGGTATAAATCCCATTTGGTCATAGTATATTATCTGCTCGATAAATTGCTGGAATCTCTTTGCTAATATTTTATTTAAAATTTTGCATCAATATTTATTAAGGAAATTGGTCTATAATTTTCTTTCTCCATTTTGGCTCTTCCTGGTTTAGGTATCAGCACCATATTTGTGTCAAAAAAGGAATTTTTTGACTCCTTATTCACCTTTTTTTTTTTTTCTGAATAGTTTGTATATGTTGGAATTAGTCCTTCTTTAAATGTTGGGTAGAATTCACTTGTAAATCCATCTGGCCCTGAGATTTTTGCTTAAGGAGTTCATTGATGGCTTATTCAATTTCTAAAATAAGGTTAAGTATTTTATTTTCTCTTCTGTTAATCTGGGCAATTTATATTTTTGTAAACATTCATCAACATTAGATTATCACATTTATTAGCATACAGTTAGGCAAAATAACTGCTAATTATTGCTTTAATTTCCTCTTCATTGTTGGTGAATTCACCCTTTTCATTTTTGATATTGGTAAATCAGTTTTCTTCTCTTTTTAAAATCAAATTCGCCAAAAGTTTATTTTATTATTTTTTGATTTTCAGAATTTCTAATTTGGTATTTAACTGTGAATTTTTAATCTGATCTGTTTCTATCTCATTTAGTTGCATACCTAATCATCAATCTCTTCTTCCTTTATTTTTTTATTCATGTAGAGATACAAAGTTTCCCCTAAGAACTGCTTTGGCTGCTTCCCATAAATTTTGGTGTGTTGTCTCATTATTGTCATTCTCTTTGATGAAATTATTGTTTCTATGATTTGTTGTTTGACCCACTCATTCTTTAGGATTAGATTACTTGGTTTCTAATTAATTTTTAATCCATTTTTCCATGATTCTTTATTACATGTAATTTTATTACATCATAATCTTAAAAGGGTGCATTTGATATTTCTACCTTTCTGCATTTGATTGTAAGGTTTTTATGACCTAATACATGGTCAATTTTTCTGTAGGGCGCATAACTCTCATTTCCCCCCCATTTTATTCTATCTCTCTTGATTAATTTTTAAAATCCTTTTTGAGCTCTTCCAAGAGGACTTTTTGGGGCTTGAGACCAATTCATATCCCCCTTTGAGGCTTCCCACATAGGCATTTTGACCTTGTTTTCCTCTTCTGAGTTTGTGTTTTCATCTTCTCTGTTGCCATCATAGCTTTCTAAGGTCAGGAATCTTTTTTTTTCCCCTTTTTTATTTGCTCGTTTTAAAAAGTTGAGCTCTGCTTCTGGGCTACAGGGAACATTGTCACAATCTTCTTGCCCTAGTGGCCAGGGGCCTGGTCTCTGGCTTTCTGCACTGGGGCCTATGGGGCTGGCAACTTGCCTATTTCACTAGGGTGGTCTGGCCTAGTCACATCTGTTGTACTCTTGGTTCTGGCAATGGCAGTTTGCTTTCTGCACTGGGGCTGGAGGCTTCATAGCTGGCCTGCCATGCCACTGGCCCTAGGGGCCTCGTTGCTGATCTGTACTGGGCCTAAGAGTCTCCCACTGTCTTGCCTGGACACCCCCTGCACTGGGCTGTGGTCTCATTTTATGCAGTTAAGATGGACCTTTCCTGAAGTCCTTCTAAGTTAACTTGGCCTGGAAAATTGTTTCACTCTGTCTTTTTGTGGATTTTGTCACTCTGGAATTATTTTAAAAGCTTTTTTTTTTTAACAGTGTTTCCAAGGGAAACTGGGGACAGCTCAGGCAGCTTCCTGGCTTCTCTCAGCTATCTTGGCTCCGCCCCCAGAACTAAGAGTCATTAACTATTTTAATCAGTTGGCTAGAGATCTGTAATTGAGATTTTATCTAGAGGGGGCAGAAATTTAGTTACACCTGACAAATCTGTATAGGAGAATAACAGAGTGGGGAGATTATTCCTTGAATGATTTTTATCTTTCTTTTTCTATAATTACAATTAAGATGAAAAGGGCAACTCTCCAGCTGTAGCAGTTTTAGTGAGAGAATCAGGAAAGAAACCTGTGAGTCAGATTGGTTTGCTGTCAAATGGGTTGGCATTGCTCAATGAGGCTGGTTGCTATAAATGTGTTTTTTTTTAATAAAATGTGTTTATTTGTTTGCTTGTTTTTCACATGATCTCTGATTTCACTAGTATAGGAAATTCCCTCTACCAATGCATATCCATACTTTATCAACAACTTACAGTCTTAAAAAGCTGACTTCTGTGTGAACCTAGGCAAGTCAGAAGTCAAACGACTTGCCCAGGTTCGCGCAGCCACCTACTGTGTGTCAGACCAAGACCTGCTGACTTTCTACCCATTATACTGTGCAGTCTGTCTTAGAAGACATTAGCCTTTGCCAAATTTAGAGAATAAGTTAACAACATAGCATAAAACCCAAAACATTTTTGAGCGTCTTATATAATACAAAACTCCTTTGCAACTTACACATCAACAATATATGACATTTGCTTCTCAGTTATTTTATCAAGCACAACAACAAATGCTTCAGATAAGTGTAGGACTGTCATTCGAGAAGAAATATGTCTTCCCAGGTTTGATTCTCCTGGCTTTTGACAGCAACTGAAGACTGGCTCCCCAAATTGTGGTAAATACCATTGCTTTAATATTTCCCATGATGTATCCTTCAATCAATTTTAAGCAAGATATCAAAAGTACCTTAAACTATTTTCTTTTTAAATAATTCATATAATAGAAATAGAAAATAGATCATGCTTTATTTTTCACTATTAAAATGACTTTAAATAAAAATCTCCATTTGACTCTCTGAATACAGTATTTTATGGCAACTGTTTTCTTTGTTGTTAGTTTGAAAATAGTAATATATTGCAACTAAGATTGCCAGCTGTAAGGTAGAAATCAGAAATTCAATTTCTATAAATCCTGATATAGAACAAAGGGAAATTGCAAGTTGCAAAACCCAAATTAACTTTTAAAATATCTTCATTGCCTTACAATTTTTGAAGTGTCCAAGTGTTTTGCATATATAACATACATATATGTGTATATGTCCATGTGTGTATATGTATGTATGTATGTATATAAACTATGTAAACTCTTGAGGATCCTATCATTGCTCCCACTTCCATTGCTAAGCCAAGTCACCAGAGATTGGATACATCTCCCACTCAGGATTATAAGGGTACCTCTGAATAGTTATTGCTTCAAGCCTCCATGGGTGTAATTCTTCCGAAGATCATCCATTCACAATTATTTTAGCTAGTCAACTTTAAGATGATTTCAGAAAGAAATATTTATCAAAGTGTCACAGTTAAAATGGTTTTTACAAATGTCTCCCCAAAAGACTGTGACACATTCTTCTACCAATTCATAAGAGTCCTGTGAAAAGAGGGATCCAGCTCAGAGATCACACAGCAAAATGTTACAGCCCTATATTACTGGAAGTTCTTTTCTTCCATTCATTTGGTGCACAAGAAGTTTTCTATAAGCATGGCAAATTTGAATCCATCTATCCTTGCCTCCTGATGCAGACACTGCTGTCAGCTCATCAAGGGATGTACCGTGTAGGTGGGTTCTACAAGATCCTCTAGACCTTTTCAAGTTCACAGGGTTCTTTACTGGACAAAGAGAGGAGAGGCCAAGAGAAGGAGACATAAATTAGGCTGAAGATAAGAACTCCTTCTCCTCCACTATTGTTCCTTGATAGTTTACTGGAAAGCCATGCTTACTCCATCCTCTCAAATGCTTGATTCTTAAGTTAGATAGTTGCTAGAGGACACATTGGGTGTGGCAAAGTTTCCTACACCTATTCAATACAATTTCTGTGCAATATCACTACAGTTTAAAGGACTGTGATTAATTAATAGGTCAATTGAGACATGTTTTTTCATTTACTTAAGGTGTTAAGGCTAAAACAGAGCTTACCTTCTTTCTCTGCATATTCACATATATGTATACATACATGCATACATGCATTAATGATGGCATGCATATCAAGATGTATATGTGTATTTATAGTTCTTCCTAATATCTGTGAGCTACATGGTACACATTCAAGATTATCTTGTCATGGATGAGGAGACAGGTGTTGAAGGGTTAAATAACTCATCTGTCATTAATAATAATAATAATTAATAATAATAACTAGCATTTATATAGTATGTATTATGTGCTAGGCATTGTGCTAAGTATTTCATTATATAGTTAGTGAGTTTCTGAAAGAGAAAGAGAGATGTAAGAATGGATAGAGATTTGGCATTAATGCCAGGAAGGATTGAGTTTGAATCCTTCCTCTGACACAGACCATCTGTGTGACCGGGGATAACCTCTTTGCTTCTTAGTGCTCTAGACCAGACGTGTCTAACAGAAGGCCCCAGTCTGAAACACTCTTGAAAACCTGATTAAAAGGTAATTGGGAAATATTGAACAAAATATATATAAATACAAAAGAACATAGATGAAGCTAACATGTACTTTTTAAGTCAATATGCAACCTACAGAAATCTTTGTGTACAGTTTCTATTTGAGTTTGACACCACTGCTCTAGGGAATTCTCTAAGCAACAAGAGAAGTAGGTTGCTACTTTGGTAGAGGGAATTCCTTTCTGAAGGCTCCCCACATCAATTAAATCATCAGTCCTTTTCTCTGTGTATCTACTCTCTGTGGGTCCATTGCTTCTCTATGGAATAGTATTTATTTGCAAAGCATGTAAATTGTTTTTGAGAAGAAAATAAGGTTATGATTGAGTGATCTATTCTCATTGAAGCCACAAGGACTTTTTGTGATCACCATTTTTCTAACTGATAACTCTATTGTTATAATTCCTTTAAGAATTTTTCCAGGGATCTAAGTGAAGCTATTTATTATCTTTATTTTACAGATAAAAAACTGAGAGGTTAAGTGCCTTGCTCAGGTAGTAAATTTCTGAGGCAGGATTCAAACTGAGATCTTTGACTATAAGTCTAGCATTCATTCAATATGGTCCCCTACCTCTCTAATTCAAATACCATTAATCATTGTTCCTTAATTCCTGAAGGAATCAAATAGATAGTGAGAAAGCCCTTAGCTGCCCTTGATGAATACAAGTCACCTGATACAGATGAAATACAAACTTGTATTTTGAATCCAGTCAACAAGCATGCCTACCATGTGTGGGCATTTTGCTGATTACTGAGGATATTAAAAAAGGTCCAGTCCCTGCTTATAATATACATTCAAATGTGGAATGCAAGACATAAGACATACACATGGCAGATAGAACACAGTCTGAGAGAAGTATCTCTCATCTCCAGCAGTGGAAAGGGGAGAATGAGAGAGGCCTCCTGAAATAGGTAGGATTTAAGCTGTGTCTTGAATGAGGAGAGAGAAACTAAGAGGATGAAGTCAGAGCTTAGAACATTGTAGGTGTGGGAGACAGCTAATGAAAAGGCATGGAGCAGAGAGACGGAGCATGTAGGCCGCTGTTGCTGGAAAAAAGTATAGATTATAGTGTAAGAAGAAATTAGAATTAGAAGAGATTAAAGTGTAAGAAGGGTGGAAAATAGGAAAGGACCAAGTTATAAAGAGTTTTAAATGTCAAACAAAAGTCTTTATACAATATTTGATTGTGGAAGCAATTGGGAGCCAATAGAGCTCATTCATGTAACATGGTCAGATCTATTCTTTGAAAAAAAATCACCTTGGAAACTGAGTGGACAGGAATTTGGGTCACGAAAGATTTTTGGAGGAGATTTTGTTTTAAAAGCTATTGTAATAGTCTAGCTAAGAGGTGATAAGGTCCTAAACTTGGGTTATGCCTTTGTGAGTGGAATGAGGTGAATTTAGGACATGTGATGATATGATGTGAGACACAAAATTTGGCACTAGGTTGGATTTGTGGGATGAGCAAGAGTAATGAATTTAGAAACAAAATAATTAGATGATATGATTGCTTGGTCACTGTTACTGATGTTTGAAAGATCAATGGAGTCACAGAGGATTGGAGAAGAGAGAATATTTCTCTAGCTTAGAAAGAAAGAGGAGGGAGTCAGCAAATTATAGGCCCAATTAAGTTAATTTCACTTCCTAGAAAAATTCTAAAATATATAGTTTTAGAGATGGTTAGTAAACAACTGCAAGAGGAAGAAGTAATCAAAAAGAGCTAGCCTAGCTTCTGAAAAAAAAAAGGTTGTGCCAATCTAACTTAATTCCTGTTTTTAACTATTAATAGACTGATAGAGCAGTGCAATATTATAGAATTATTTTTAGGCTTTACCAAATCATGAGTCATTTATATAATTCTTCTGGAAGTGAAAAACTATGGAGTTCAACAGTAGTCTAAATGGACTTACTTGAATAAATAGACTAAAAGACTGGTGTGTAATGATTTGATATGAACAAAGACTGGAGGACCACTCTTGTGCTGTATTTTAGAGGGGATAGGTTTTTCTGGAACAAACAGTACTGGACGGCTTCTGGACTTGCTTCAAGCTCTGAGGTTGTGAGATTCTACATATATGTATGTGTGTATATGCATATACACATATTCATATGCATTTATATATACATGTATATGTATATATTTCCATTGATCCATATATACAAGTAAATAATAATTTTGGATTAATTGAATTTGAAACATTTTTTCCTAAATTATCTTCAAAGGCCCTTGTATTCCTCTATCACTCACATTTTCAAGTAAAATGAGCACATGGTTACTTGTTACTTTGGGATTGTAAGTAGTTGGTATGACTTCTTTTTTGTTGTTGTTGCTATTCAGTTTGTTAGTTCTGACAGACAGTTGCATCTGTAGGGAACAGTGATCTGTAGCAAATAGCCTATTGTGCTTATTCTACTCTTCAAGGTAAATGAGCTCAGAAACAATTATTCTTCCTTTTAAGTAGTTATATACAGTCCCACTGGTGTGAACTTAAAAAGAATGCTATCAGTTTGTAATCTTTTTTTAAGATTCAACTTATCATATGATTACATCCTAATCCCTTAAAAAGATAGCTAGCATCATGGTTTTACCTGGGACAGACTTTTTAGAATACTGTCAATTGACTGATATTGACTGGGATAGACAGGCTTTACCAAAGTTCTCCTCTTGCTTCTCTTTAGGACTCTAAATTGTCTTACATAGGACTTTGTCTCAAGGTAATTTGGAGATAGTCTGAAACACATTTAAAAAAAATTATTAGTTTATTTTGATTTATCAACAATCACTTATATAAGCTTTTGAGTTTAAATTTTTCTCCCCCTCCTTCCCCAAGATGGCTACAATCTGATATAGGCTATACATATACATTCCTATTAAACATATATTCACATTAGTGTTGTTGTAAGGAAGAATTAAAACCAATGGGAGGGACTACCAGAAAGAAGAAACAAAACAAAAGAGAAGAAAAAAAATAGCAAATAGTATGCTTCATTCTGCCTTCAAAATCCACAGTTCTTTCCTTGGATGTGGATAACATTTTCCATCATGAGACCTTTGGAGATGTCTTACATCCTTGCATTGCTGTAAAGGGCTAAGTCTATCGATGTTAGTCTTCGCACAACTTAGATGTTACTGTGTACAGTGTTCTCTGGTTCTGCTCACTTCACTCAGCATCAGTCCATGCAAGTTTTTTCCAGGTTTTTCTGAAGTCTGCCTGCTCCTCATTTCTTATAGCACAATAGTATTCCATTATATTCATATACCACAACTTGGTCAGCCATTCCCCAGCTGATGGGCATTCCCTCAATTTCCAATTGTTTGCCACCACGAAAAGAGCTGCTATAAATATTTTTATACATATGGGTCCTTTTCCCATTTGTATGATCACTTTGGGACACAGCCCTGAAAGTGATATTGTTGGGCAAAAGGTATGTACATTTTTATAGCCCTTTGCTTATAGTTCCAAATTGCTCTACAAAATGGTTGGATCATTTCACAACTCCACCAACAATAGGTTAGTGTTCCAATTTTCCTACACCTTCTCCAACATTTATCATTTTCCTGTTTTGTCATGTTGGCCAATATGATAGGTGTGATATGGTACTTCAGAGTTGTTTTGATTTGCATTTCTCTAATCAATAACTATTTAGAGCATTTTTTCATATGACTATAGATGGCTTTCATTTCTTCATCTGAGAACTGCCTGTTCATATCCTTTGACCATTTGTTAATTGGGGAATGACTTGTATTCTTATAAATTTGACTTAATTTATTTTGGAAATGAGGAAATGGTATGCTGAGGTGGGGCTTTCCACTAACTTGCTGGGATGTCTCCCGTTCTGTACTGCTCCCCTTCCCTCAAGGTAAGAGGGGCCTTTCCATTTAATCCCTCAAGCTACCTGGGCTACTGGAGTGTTGCACCCCATCATTCTTCTGGTTCATATTTTCTGGGCTTTCTGAGGTTAATAAGGGACAGTAAGAGTGACTTCCTTCTTACTCTCCCATCTTGGCTGGTTGACTGAAACTCTTTTCTTGTCATACAAAGCTCACATGTAAAAAACAACAACAGCAACAACAACAACAACAACTTTCTCAAACCTTCTGACAGGAACAAGTTCAGGTTTAGTTCTCTACCATGAAGGGTGAGGACTAGGACTCTTGACAGTTCTGGCAATGCACTTTTCCTACCACTTTGGGCACTTGACTAAGGGAAAAATAAATAACTAAAAGTTCTTTTCATTTATATCTACTTGATTAATATCTTTCTTCTTTAACCTCACATTTTAGGGCAAATTTGAAGACTGTACCTTGGATTTCCAGTTTAACCTATGAATGGCATTTGGTACACGTACAGAATGCCTCTAATCATGTCTGTGTGTACAAGGGCTAGAGAGGCTCCTTACTGGAGAATTATGATGATATGTAAATGAAATGCCTTGGAGAGACTTGAATATGTGGAGGCATTGAATGTCTGCCTCTTGTTTGCTCTCCAGAAGGATAGCAACACCCTTTTTAATTACTTGCATAGCTGGAAATGGAAGTGACTTCCAAAAATTGTAGGTTCCCAAAGCCTTTGACATTTTCTCATCAACTGCATTCATCTTTGGCTGCTCTTTCTTTCTGTGACTCTTTTGCTTGCTGTGTTCAGTCAAATACAGCATGGTAAGAGGCCATCTTGCCTTATGAAGTGAGACATGGTCCTTTCCCTTTATGTTTATTCTTTTCTACTTTAGGTAAAGGTATTGGAAACTCCAAACATGTGAGTTTGGTAAAATCAGAAGAATGAGGCTCCCAGAGTTGAGGTTTTGCAGCCAGCTAAGAATTATTTCCCTAATGATAAAAGAATGACTTCTAGATCCCTTCTAATCATAGCGGAGACAAGTACTTAGCCAGCAGCAACTTGTTGGGACTATTGCTGTGTAGGAACTGAGACTAAGTCTGAGCTCACTCTTTCCAGAGACTAAAGTGGTATAGGGAAGAGTGTGCTCCCAAAGTGTTGGGGGGAAATGTTTCTATGGTTCTTCTTGCTATATCATTAAAATAAATATCCCTTTGTACAAACTAATTAATGTTAAGTGTTTAAATGTGTAACTGGAATACTAATCATTAGCACATAATAGTTGGGGGAAACATAAATGCTAGAGACTCTAGCCAATGACATTAGAGAAAGACAACCCCAAGCCCCTTAGTGTAACACTAAGAATGGAGAGATGTAGTTGAACTGGCTCTGAGAAAAAGCCACAGCAAGCTGGTTAAATGTGGGTCATCACCTGGGATAAATTAGGCCCTTTGCATTTGTGAGGGCTCCTGGAGAAATGTTATATTGGGGACTTTTGTTTTCGGATATCCTAGTTTGAAGCATTCTAGGAAAAAAAAAAATCAGCTAATGAGAAAAAGGCCAAAGGTCTGGTCACTGGTATCTTTTGAAGACACTCTCATTTCTAGCTATAAAGCCCTATTGAAAAGATTTCTACAAATCCTATGAATAGTACAGTCAAATTAGTTACAGAATGCCTACACCTGCTCGTTTTTCCAAGTTACTTTTATTACACAATATCACGTCTCTTCTAGAAATAGGCTCTCAACATTTCCTGCATAAGTAGATATGATCAGAGGCACTCTGTATAAGTGCTAGTCCCTGGTATATTTTAAATGATTAGGTAGCGGAGATAACAGAACTAATTTTTTTAAAGAAGAAATGGAATTGAATTTTAAGCAAATGTGTTTTTTCCCCCTTAAAACTGGTGGGTAACAATGATTTGTGCCTTTAGCTCACACCTGAAGCGGTGGTGTAATTTCCAAAAATTAGAATCTATTTGTTCTATTTATCTTTAAACATTTCTTTAAGCAAATCTTTGTAAAAGCCATGTAAGAGGCCGATGAAGAAGCTTGATTTGATTCATAATATGCAGAATACAGTTGGCTATAGAGCTCTCAAAAAGGATACCTCTCTCAGTGGTTTTGCCACAATTTTCTGAATTCCCTGTTTGTCCTGATTAATAGGCCACCACTGTGGAAGCTGAGAGCATTTGAATGAGCAGGACCTAAGGCTTATGGTAGACTAGCATATTGTTCAGCTGTTCAGTTCAGTGCACAGAGAGCAACTTTACAAGCTGTTTGGATTTCCTTTAGGGGAATCCCACAAAAACAAAGATGCAAGTCTTAAGCCTTGGAAGAAAGAACAGACCTTGTTTATAAGCTGAATTTATTTTACAAAAGAACATTTTTTAATCCTCAAAAAAGGGAAGAAGATTCCTTTTTCATGAAAAGAGAAATAATATATATTTTTAATGTAGTTGTAATAGAATAGAAAAAGCAATGCTAAAGAAAAGACATTAGATCAGAGAGAGAAGCCAATACCTAGCTATTTGATGTCCTTTTCAGTTATCCCAGGAAAGATGGCATCCATATACATTAATATTTATTCAGCCTCAGGTGTGGGTTGTAGCTCTCAACTGTAGATCAGACACTTGGCAGAATATTCAGAACAAGAGATCAAGTCCCTGCCCTGAAGTTTACTCAATTTTTGGGTATTGTTATTTTACAATAGAGTTACTGATGTTTTAATACCTGGTTTTGGAGAGACATTAATAATGGGAAAGGGAAGTCTAATTCAGGGCAAGGACAAGGGCGTATTCAAATTTTAAAAGAAGTTATTTAAGTAAAGAAGAATTTTTCATCACTGTACATACTAATTAAGAATAAGCAAAAAAATCAGATCCCTCTGGTGAAGTCTACCTCTGTTTGCTAAAGGAATGATGTTATATTAGTTTCTAGAGATAATGAGTTAGATACGCACCACATTATGGTATAACAGCATGACACTTAAATTCCATGAATAATATTAAAGCATGGATTTCTTCTTTCTGAATTTTTTGGCAAATTGTAACATTTTACTCAGGTAGTTTTCAGTGATCTTTATTTAATATCTGCGCTATAAAAACTGTATTGAGATTACAGCTCTAAAGTATCTTGACTCATTTTAGATTTGAATATGGACAATTAAAGGCTGTTCTTTTCAGTTAGTTTTGTGACTGACCATCCCTACAGGTTTCCCTAGTAGCTATTGTTGATTTTCATGTCTAGTATAAAAAGTTTTGCTGAGTATGCTTTCTCATTCCCCACTCCTTGCCTCCATTCTCATTGTTGTAACTTGAATTCTACTGCATAAGCAATCAAGCTGATGTGAGGAAAGTGAAAAATGTTATTCCTGATTTTTAACTAGATGCCAGCCTTGTCACCAGTTATTTGAACCTCCAACTTCTGCTGAGATGCTTCATTCTAATAAGTCATTTTAATCGGTATTCTCACATTCATCAATACAATATTACTTAAACTAAATTATAATCAAAATTATATTATCACAGATATGTACATCCATTTGGAACATTTCATTTTTTATTGGCAATCTGGCCTTCAGATAGTTATTCCTCTCCAGCAGAAGAGCATAACAAAAGAAATGCTAGACTGAGTCAGCCCACTGGGACATCTAGCTTAATATTCTATCAGTGACAGTGGCACTGATTGACTTGACTGATAACCCATATTATATAGCCTCAAAAAGTTAAGGCCAGGCCCCAAATATTATTAGCTTCTCCTGATTGGTTATTAGTCCATAAGCCTGAATTTTTTAGATTCTCCTTGAACCTTTTTTTTTAAATGCTGTACCGCCACTTGCAGTAATGACTTCCATAAATTTCCTACCCAGTGGTTAATGTGGTACTCTTTTTTCATTTCTTGTAAAATTATCTCTTTCAGGCTTCAAGGATACCTCTAGGGCTAGTATTCTGGCCTTATTGGTCAGCTTATCCTTCCTTTCAAGATGTTCATATCATCATCAATATGATATTAGAAAATAATGATAGCTCCCATTTATGTAGTGATTTAGGGTTTCAAAAGCACTTAATGCATTGTTTTATTTGTATGTCAGAGCTCAATGGGATCTTAGGGGCTCTCTAGTTCAATCTGTCCCTAAATAAGAATCTATTTAATAATTTACCTATTAAAAGGTCACTTGAGAACCTTCAGGGAAGGGGTTCCACTATTTACTGAAGCAGCCCATTCTATTTTAGAAAATTCTAATTAAGAATTTTTTTAGACTAAGCCTAAATTTGCCTCTGCCAGTTTTAATTATTGCAGAGGGTTCTGCCCTCTGGGGCCAAGAAGAATAGGCCCAATCCTTCTTGTATAGCAGCTAGACAGCACAGTGAATATGACAATGGAGACAGGACACTTACTTACTGTGTGATCCTGGGCAAGACACTTAACCTCTGTCTGCCCCAGTTTCCTGGGAATAATAATAGCACCTATCATCCAAGATAGTTATGAGAATAAAATGATATATTTGTAAAGTGCTTTTCACATCTCAAAACACTATATAAGTGTCAGTTATTATTATTTACATAAGAGCACTTAAAATGCTTAAGACAACTATTACCGCCCCCAAATTTAAGTCTTCCCTTCCCCAGGCTAAACTTTCCAATACTTTCATCTGACAATAATATGGAAGAAATTGAGGCCCTTCATCCTTGTGCTTGCCCAATTCTGGGCACTCTCTAGTCTACCAATGTCCTCCTTTACTACAGTTTGGTTATCTCTTCTCAGTCCTTGTTTTTACAGATTAGCGCTTACTATTTTAAAAATATATCCCATTAGGGAAGCTCCTTTATCCCATGGATCATTTGAGTTGTACTTGGAGCTTATCCATCTTCTGAGGGGAGGTGACAAGAACTTCAACAGAAATCTAAGGGAAAGGAAAGAGATGCTTTTGTACGAGGGTATAGCAATGCTTTCTGTTTTGACTCCAATAGCTTTCCAGATACTGCCCAGAATTCGTTTTGCTTTCTTTTTATTGACATAGAGATGCATTGCTTCTTTGGAAAAGAGTTTACAAATCTTTTTCCTTAGTCTAACTGATATGTTGAAGTTCCTGTAAATAAATATGGCTTGAAATATTTTTCTTTGATCAATATTAGGATACTCACAGTATTAGTAGGTACTTGAGAGAAGGTCATAACAAAATATTCTTTCTGATCTGCTCAACTTTTTTTCAGAGAAAATATGTGATAATTTAGGTTTTCATTATGCAAGTTAACTTCCTTCCACTACTACTACTCCCACCCCTTAAAATGTAGCACCTTGGAGGCATCATGATATGAGAATATGTTGAATTTAAGAACAAGATAACCCTGGTACAATTCCTGCTTCTGAAACTTACTAGCATGTGATCATAGAACTCAATCATTCATAGCTTATTTTTTTTTCCCTCACCAACCCATCACCTACCAGGGGTGGTGCCCTTCACATAGAAAATGAAACAGAACAGAAACAAACACCTTCAGGCCCATTTCTCAAAGTGTATTTAAAGAGGGGGGTTATCCTTCTTCCAAGTTTGGTTCATGGCATCAGCTCTCTAGGTAAGCTATGATCTTTACCTTCTGGATGCAGCAGGAAAAAAGGATACGGGAAAGATGGTGCAGGAAAAAGAGTGACTATCTAAGTCCGTCTAGCTTTAAAGACAGATTTTTCCAGTTGCACAGGCAATCCAAGGAGGCTACACTCACTCACTGGTAGGTGATGTAGAGAGCCTCTATACTAGGTGACTTGGGCTGCCCAGAAAAACCTGTCTTACACTTTCCCCCTGTTTGTTTGCAGTCCCACAGAGATGCTTTTTTAAAATGTTATAGTTCCAAGTTCAGAACAGTTCTCTTTGGTCTCTGCAGAGGAATAAGCAATGTTCTTTTGCTTGCTTTGGTACTATATTTAAGTCTCAAAACAGTGAAGGTATAGATGAAAATCAGAATTATCCCCAAATACAAAGTTTTATAGATTTACCAAACAAGGAACATTTCACAAAGTTTGCCCAATATTTCTACTTGCTGAGCCTTAGTCTTACAGGGCCTTTCTCAGCTCAGAGAAGAAAGAGCAAAAACAAGCAAAGAAAACTGGCTTCACATCTCAGATAGAAACCTAATCCACATTGAGTTTTCCAAACTACATGGAGATCTGCCCATAGAGATTTGGGATCTAAGATTGACCAGGTATCACCCCTTTCTCATATAAGAAACTATCCTGTATGGAAACTTCCAATGATTCTTTCAGTGAATAAGGCCACCCAACCGAAATATGAACAAAATGTATCCCTTTCTACACAGAGCACACCAAGATTCTCTTGGGGTTCTTCTAAGCATAGTCATTGGTCCTCTTTGAGAACAAAGGACAAACAACAATAAGACAGTCTTCATAAAGATCCAGGCAGTTTCTTTTGGGTCCTTATCCTAGTCAAACCCCAACATGTATCAAGCTGTCATGTTGTGTGTAAACTGGAGGTGGGGAGCTATATGTGTATGGGGTAAGAATATTCATCTCTCACTTCACTGGACCAAAAAAAAAAAAAAGGTATGTTTGCAGACAAAAGAAATACCAAATTTCTCTAGGGACCTTATAGTCCAGGATAATTAGAAATAAAATCTTGGACAGACTTTCCCCAGGGATGGTCTCCACAAAAGCAAAGGATCCAATTTTTTTCCCCAGGCAAGGCCCCACTTGTAACACTGACTACCCTAGCCCCAACTATCTGAAAGCTGGGTAGATTAGATTGTACCCCATCCCCTAGGGGGGTTCCCATTCTCTGGCATCCTAAATATATTTGGGAGCATTTAAGTTCTTTGCCAATGCCTCCAACCCGTACCTATGGTGTTCCCTCATTTGTAGAGGGTAGGTCCCCATATCCCCATGATATTTAACCATTTAACAGTATGTCAGCTGGACTGAACCAGCTTCTAACCTGTGGATGACTGGAGCCAAACAAAGCAGGCCAAAGACAGGAGAGTCAAGAATCAAACAGAAATTTAAGTTCAAAGTGATGGAAATGGCTTTAAAGCAAAGAGGCAGATTAGACATGTGTGCTGGGTTCCCACCCCTAGTGAGAGGGACCAGCAGCAGTGTGGGGAGATCTCAATACACATACTAATGGTTACACAGTGAGCTATAGCCATGACTGTGAGTGGTAACAGCAACAATGAGACAAGGTTGATTCATAGGAGGGCTTCATGACCATAACATGGGCACTTGTCAGAATGCCAAGTGCTAGTCAAAACAATAAAACAATTACACGATTTTGCCAGAGAGTGAGATTGTCCATAGGGTGAGACCAAAAATTGTTGTTATGCCAAGCTCAGGGCACAACTTGTTTGCTGAGCCTTAGTTCTGGAAAACAGAATATCTTGATAAGTAAGATTAACTTTTACAAAGGAATATTTACTTGAAAAGTATAAACACAAATACGCAAATTTACATATTATCTTAACATGTTAGTAATTCAATAAATATTAATTGGGTGATTAATAGACATAAGGATTGTCTAAGGCTGTCTCCAGTAGCCTTATTGAATTATTATTGAATTGGCTATTTGAGAGGAGGGTCTTTACCATCTGTTTGACAAACGCAATACACACCCGAAGAGCTCTATGAATTCAATCAGTGTTGGGTGTAGCTGTTGGTTTTTCATCTTGTCAGCGTTTCCACTCTCTTATTTCCTGTAGACTCAGGAGCAGCTGTTATTGCTTGAGTTACTTTGAAGATTTGAAGGCATGAATTGAAAAGTTGAAAAGCTCTGAGATTGTTTATCCTGCCTGACTAGGTAGAACAATGCTTTGAGCCAATTCACATGATATGATTACATGGAGTTTAAGATGACTACTGCCCTTTGTAGCCAGAAGTAGTACTTCTTTCTCAATGTCTTGCACTTTGGCTCCTGAACCTTATTGTGTGTGCCCTTAATGGGCTGTGTATTTTATACATCAAAAGTCTGACATCCAAATAGGAAATAAACCCTTCAGGCTATATGAGAGGGATACAAGTCAAGGCACATTAACAATGGTTTTGTTTTCTTTTGCTTTGCTTTGTTTTAAGAAACTAAGACAATTAAAGAGGGAAAGTTTTGTCAGTTGCTAAAGGGAAAGATTTGGCATAGGGAAGACATGTCCAAGTCCCACTCTGACAGGCTTTCTGATCTAGGATAATTCATTTAAATAACAGACAACTTGTAGATATGCATAGCAGGAGTTCCTCTATCCTGTAAATCCAATGTCCAGACCAAAGAAAAAACAAGGGTCATAAAAAGAAGTCTACACAAAAACACATGGAGTGTCTCAGACAGCACTTCGTGATTCAGTATATCCACCAAATATCCAAGATACGGAAGTACTGTTGGAGGGGAAGAAAGAATATATCTTATAGCTCTTTAGGTGAGCTTGAATCATTGATATTTCAGCTAGTTTTCTTACCACATATGCTAAAACACCTGGGGGAAACTGCCTATACTGAATCTAGATTTTCTGTTGCTTTTGAGTAACAACTCTATTTACAAAATAAATTGTCAATCTTTATTTGTTACTAAATAATCTTTTTTTTTTAAAAAAAATCATACTCCAGTGCTTTGATATGATGATATAGAGCACTAGACTCATAGTTAGACATGGGTTCAAATCTTGCTTCTTATAATTACCAGCTCTGTAGCTCTGTGAAAAGTCATTCAACCTTTCTGGTCTACACATACACACACACACACACACACAGGTGTGTATGTATACTTATATATGTTTATAAGTATCTATGTGTATGTGCATGTGAGTATACATGCATGCATGTGTATGTACACGTGTATGTATATGTGTGTGTGTATGTATGTGTACGTATATATGTGTGTATCTATATTTATCTATATGAACAGAATTGTTATGAAGATTAGAAGAGAAACTGTAAAGTGATTTGTAAACCTTGTGTTTTCCCTAAAGCAAAAGTCTGACCATGGCACATCCTTACTCAATAAATTATAATCACCTCCAAGATCAAATATAAATTTCTGTTTATAGCCCTTCACAATCTTATCCCTTCTACCTTTCAGCATTTTTTCACCTTATTCTCATGCATGTATTCTATAGTCGAGCTTCATTACCTTTCTTTCTGTTCCTAGTTTTTTATACTCCATCTCCAACATCTGTGACTTTTCACTAGCTGATCCTCCCCACCTCTGCTGCTAAACTTTCCTTTCTTCCTTTAATACTCTCCTTAATATAAGTCCAGCCTGCACTAGTACAGATCACAATCTGTTACACTTTGATTCCTTGTGTTTTTCTTTTCTATTTTTTCCCATATGATGGGATCTACTAAATACAAAAGAGACCTTCCATTAGATCTCTTGATAGTTTTTTGATAACAATGGAGCAAATAGCCCATCCATCATAAGATCATTGATTTAGAACTTTAAGGAGCCCATGGGGTAGTGCTATTCAATCACATCATTTTATGATTGATGAAAAAGAGAACCAAAGAGGTTAATTGACTTTCCCAGTATCACATAGGTAGTGCATGGCAGATGCAGAATTTGAACCCAAGTCGTCTGACTAGAAGCAGCAAGGTGGTATAGTGAGAAATACCTGAATTCAAGTCTGGCTCATTGGGCAAGTAACTTACTCTCTGTTTACCTCAATTTCTTCAACTGTAAAATGGGGATAATAGCAGCACCTGCCTTCTAGAGCTGCCGTGAGGATCAAGTGAGATATTTGTAAAGTGCTTATTGCAGTGGCTGCTATATAGTAAATACTTAATAAATGCATGTTTCCCTTGTTCCTTCTATCCTCTCACTCTAAATTCCATGCTGTTCCCATTAGACTATGCTACCTTCCCAACTTTTCCTTCCTCTTACTTCATAAATGGCCCAGTATTTCCTGTAATAAACTTTTCTAATGACATCCTTTACACTGTTTTTCTGTGCAGTTCCTCATGGTGGTCAAATGTGTTTGCTATCATCATAGAGGATGTCCATGGCAGATTCCAGATGGAAGAGGGATTCCTTATGAATGGTGGGATCGTTTACAAGCTCCTGTTTCTGGATGACATCGTACTGATGACATAAGCCCTAGAACACTTCAAAATGTCCTAAATGAAAAATATAAACTCATGATGCTCTAGTCTAAACAATAACAACAACAATAAGTAGTTTTAAAAATCCCAGATTTAAAGATTTCAGTTCATCATCTAATGCCCCACTCTGTACACACAAAACCCTAGACACATTTTTTTTTCCATTCTTGGTCCCAAGAGACAGAATGGCCTAGCGAATACAAAGCTGACCTTAATCAGTAAGATATGAGTTCAAGTATAAAACTTACTGGCTCTATGATCCTGGGAAAGGCACTTAACTGTTCAGTGACCCCAGGAAATACCGTAAGAATAGAAATTAAAGAAAATAGGCTGTTCTATATAAGTAGAGGTAATTTGTTCATGGGGAATTCCCTATACCAATGAATTCAATGATATAATTATTTTCAATGCTAGCCAGATTCCTAGTTAGGATGTGATCTATTATTGATTGTCAATTTTATATCACTTGTCCAAAGCAACAAAAGGGCTACAGATAAGCATCCTATTTGAATTATAGATTGTGATCATTACCAGCTTCTGTGTTTATTCATCTTCATTTTGAGGAATACTTTAAGCTATTAGCTGATTCTTGTTACATCACTAACCATTCACAAATACGAATTAGTTTAAGAATTATATTTTATGACCTAAAATACAAAAAAGGAAGTAAAATATTCCACTGTTATCTTACTAGAGTTCTTCCATGGAATCCCCAATTACTGTGTTTATATCCAAACTTAAATTGATTAAATTTAATTGATTAGTCAGCCAACAAGTATTTATTGCTTGTTGTATCCACAGAGACCACACTGATGCATTGTGTATTTTTTTTTCCTCTTCTCCCAAAATGAGTTGAACTATAGATGCACAAATTTTGGTACTAATTTTTTTCAACATTTTGATCATAAAGCTTCTTCTGTTATGCTTAATGTTTATTAGAGTCTGTTTTTAAAATAAATATTTATGCTTTCTCTCTCTCTCTCTCTCTCCCTCTTTCTCTGTATACACATATACAATTTACATAAAAATGTCATCTATATATACTTAATCTTGTATATATTTGCCTAATTTAATATGACAATAATAATATTTACCAAGTGCCTCTTGTTTATAAAGAACTGTGCTAGGGTAGAAGCAGAGAAACTATGTTTATATGAAACAGAGCACTAAGATTAGAAAAGATTTTGCTCTGATTCTAAAGATACGGAAATTCTCTCCACCAATGCAGTAACTTACAGTCTTAGAAAATTCCTTGGTCAGAACAACGTAAAGTGACAAGTTTAAGTAGTCAAACAACTAGTATGTTTCAGAAGCAAGGCTTAAAGCCATGTCCCATAGCAAGTATGTATAATTTCTATATTTTATATATTAGTATGTATTTATATATGCATATAACATATATGTATATATGTGTGTATATGATTATGTATGCATACATATAACTAGAGAGAGAAATGCTATATTGTTGCCTCCATTTGAATGAAAGTTGATTGTGAGTAGAAATTGTTTCTTTTTACTTGTATTCTCAGCTTCTAATGTAGTGTCTGGCACCTAGCGAGCATGCAATAAATTTTGTTGATTGCTTGATGTATCAGAGGTAGAGTTTGAACTCGGGTCTTTGGTATTCCAATGCCATCATGTCTTTCAGTCAAAAGAGTTCCATTCAAAAATGACTATTAACAATCTCTAAAGGTTGAAGTATACAAAGAAAAATGATTAATTTTCAGGCAGAAACTTTGCAGGTGTTGAAATCTGTTATAGGCTAAAACTTGATCTTTTTTCCTAAAATTTTATATATTTTTATCATAATTAGGAAGGGAATTCTATGTTACAGTTTGAATTAGAGATCTCTGCATTTTTTTTTCTTTTTAGTCCTATTCTAAAAATTCTACAAAGGAAGCATATTAGGAAGGTTTAATTTTATATTTCCTAAGGAATATGATATCTACTCTGTGATTTTTCATAATACTTTTATATCTTTTAACTAAGGACACAGGATCCATTTGTTCATATAATCTCTGTTCATAAATTAAGCAACAATATTAAGTTCATTTTTCACACAGAAACAAAACTCATATATGTGTATGTCTGCATATATATAGTATATAAATATTTTTATATGCATACATACATATACATATATTTATATATATGGAGGGGGAAGAATAGAGTGTATTAGAAAATTTCAACTTTAGAAATAATGAAGTTGGAAAATTGTATGTAATAAATGGTATTGTCATTTTGTCGTTTCAGGCAAACTTTTTTAACATGAGTAATGCTCATTCTTAAAAAACAGTTCTTAGAACACTCAGACAAAATGATTTTGTTCTTCGTTTTAAGAGGAAAAGACCATGGAATAATAAATCTGGGTTGAAAGGGACCTTGGAAACTATGAAGATTAACCCCATCATTTGATAAAAGGGGAACTGAGGCCAAGGGAAATTAAGTGACTTCTTCAGTTACATAGCTATTATCTGAGGCATGATATGACCTCAGGTGTTCCTGATTTTGAAGACAGAAGTCCAACACTCTGTCCCATATGTCATGCTACCTCCTTACGTTCCACGAGGTAACTATGGCTATTAATCTTAGTGTCTCTCATTTTGTTCATCTCTGATATAACAGATGTACTTATTGTTTCTCTTCACAATTATAAAAATGTATATATTGGAAGCATCCTTAGCATAAAAATGTAATTGTCATATTTTTTAAATAGTTTGCTGTATTATAACCAAGTTGTGTAGTTCTTCCAATAGAATTTCTTGTTTTCTATTTACAGTTCACACTCAGAAGTTTCAGGGATGCAGCAAGTTTAACATATAATTAATTAAACCAGGGGAAAGTAAATGAAAATGATGAAATTATGTCATTCAATTTGTATAGTCCTCAAATTGATTTTAATTTAGAATTAACTTTTCCCTTCCTTAGTATGGCTCAGGTTAGCAGAAGGCAGGAGGAATGTACCCTTTATTCATCAGTGGTGACCTACACTGAAAGTTGTAATTTAACCATGGAAATGATTTTTGGAAAAGGTTTTGTAGAGAGATTAAGACCTTGTTAATTAAAGGCTTTTATCAAGAAATCTTATTAACAGCTTCAATAGAAACTTTCCACAACAGTGAATAACCTAAACACTCTTCTAATTAATCTCATTATTGTTTGCTAGGTGTTCTGACGGTTCAGGTGTATGCCAAACATGGCAGTATCTCAGCATTTTGGGTAGTGTTATTAACAGAATCCCATTTCCCCATCTGACTGGCCTCCTATACCACAGAGCTCTCATTGAAACTAACACCTCTATTCTATGTCTTTAAGTTCTGTGAACATATGAAGGCATGTGCAAAGGGTGAAGGGAGAGAAAAGGAGAGGAGTAAGAGAAGTTGAGAGATGGTCAGTGATGCCTGGATAACAGAAGAGTCATTGCAATTCAGTCCTGAAGTCATAGAAAAACATTCATGCCAGCTGCCTCCCTCATTTGCCCTCTTCTGTAAAACACAAAACAAAAACAGGCAGAAAGAATAGCTCTGCATGGGTTTGCTCTTGATATAGTAATCAGTACACGTTAGGGGTTCTCAGAAATGCTGCTGATTAACTGCTTGGCTGATTTTTGCCACTGCAGAGTCCCTGAAACAAACCTCCCTCAAAGCAGGTGTGTGTACAGGGGATGCTAGGAGCAGAGGAATTGGGCTAAGTGGCAATCTACTACTTGAATAGATGCCACAGCTCTTCCCTACTCCTAGAGGCACTTGGTAACCCCAATTTTGAATCAGTATAACAGAGATTCTCTACTCACTGGGCTGACAGAAAGAATAAAGGAGGAAGCCAGGAAAAGTCGTTTCTTTGCACTGAGGATGGCAAGCTACTGCCCTGCTGCTAGAGGCAAAGGTGAAGTGTTGAGCTCAGAAAAGAATACAAAATCTTTCTTTAAGGTTTTCAAGTCCTTCATGATGTCCGGTTACTATCATTTTTCTCCTTTATCTCTCAATATTCCAGAAGATGTTCGATCAAATTATTATGGGTAATCTCATCCATGGATACAGATCCCAATCCATCCATGCCTCTGCAGCCTGTTTGGCATTTGTCCATATTCTTTGATGCATTTTCCACTGAGGATCCACCCAACATGCTAGAAGCCTTCCCCTAAGTATCACATCATTATTATTTTTTTAATATTGTACTCGTATTGTTTAGCTCACTTCCATTTTTCTAAAATTCATTGGTACAAAGTTATTTTAAAACAGAGAACTCCCAGTTAGCTATTCATTGTTCATTTATTTTGAGAGAACCCAGGGAACAAGGAAAGGTTGTCAGAAGCAAGAATGGAGGGGTATTAAGATACTTATCTAGAACCAGAACTGGGGGCTCCCATGAGGAACTAGGAAAGGTCAGGGAAGGGATATAAACAGAAATTTCATCAGAGAACCTTGGGAATGATAACCTTCAGGCCACGACAGTAGGAGGGAGTATATAATGTTGTTCCCACGACTTAGTGCACCAAGTAAAGGATTCCTGCCAATGAAAAATGATAGTGTAAGAAGCTCTGGGGTTAGGGCAATTACAAGTCTTTAGACTGGTTTGAGAGGTTTCCAACCACTGAGGGCATAGCCAGGACAGTCAGTTAAGAAACCAGAAGCTTCTGACATATAGAGTAGGAGATTAAAGCTATAGAATTTCAAAGAAAGGGAGGCATAGAGAGAAAATAGAGAAGGGAGAGAAAATGTGTGGTTAGAGAAAACAACATGATGAACTGAGAAAGACAAAGCTTTAAAAACCACAGATCCAAAATATCCTCATTTTTTAATATGTATATGTTGTGGTGCATTGCTTATTTAACTAGTAACTTAGTTTCATCTTTTATGCATGGTGACCACTAAAAAAACTGTAAGTGAATGACATAACTTTCTTTTGAATAACATAACTTGTGCAGTTATATCAAATATTACATTAGCTATGTACTATGGCTATCTTTTTGATAAAAAACCTACATAATGGGCTAAGGAATGTAGTAATATGTTGCCTACAACCAGATTGTACACTGAATGGATAGGTGTGAAATAACTTATGACATGGGCCAGGCGGAGCAGAATTACTGACTCAGTTTATTCATCTGAGGGTACAGGATATATAGAGAAAATCTAGCCTAACTTCAAAGAGTCCTCCCTGTGAGATACTCCCCAGAACATCTGCTGAGGGTGTGACAACATGAATTTCCTCGTTATCAGGTTCCTAGATTGGTTTGTATTTTTCCAAGGTTTTCCCAGGTGCCTTGGTGCCACCTGCATAGAGGAGTGAATGTGTAAATCTAAGGTTCAAAGAGTGAGAAGTAATGTGTCAGGGACCTCCTAATCAGGAAGGGATTGAAGAGCCGTACCACTTAATCATCGAGCCCTTACAGGTAAAAGCCTGGGCAGAGGTCAAACTCTGCCTTGGATTTTAAACCCTTATCAGACTCTTAAGATCGGCCTTCAACAGTTTCCTCCCTTTTCAAATTAGCAAGCAGCTTGAGGTGGTGAACATCCGTTCCCAATACTGTGATCCTTGATTTAATTAAGGTAACAATACAGGGGATAATAACACTGCCCAAGAAAATGCATGAAGTAACAAAGCAGGTAAATTTTTAAATATATTGATCACACTTAATTTCTCTAAGATCTCTACAGCCAGATTTTTTGGGTTAATCCCTGGGGAGTGACTATCTGCAATCACCTGGGTGGTATTTAGAATTGTGCCAGGCCCCCAGTAGGCAGGCACTTGTCTTGTCTCATGAGATATTAGGATCTAAAGCATCATAGGGTAGCAGAATAATGTAAATATATGAATATCTGTAATCACATTGCAATAGCAACCATGTTTTCAAGGGTTCTAACTTATCTGCTAAATACAGTACTGATTGTTCTAATAAATTGACTTTATACAATGTATCAATAGCTTCTTGTGCATTAAGTACTAAACATATTTTTTGCTAAGTCATATACAAATTATGCAGTTCAGATTTCAGATTGTAGCATAATAGATGCAACAGCAGTAGATACAATAAAAGAAGCAACAATGATTAAACCAATAATAAGAAGACAAATAAATTGTTTTGATTGACTTAAGGAGGAAGTGATAATTTTAGGAACACGTTTACCACAGTTCTGGAACTATTAATGTGTAATATTAGTAGGGAAAATAACAAATGATTATTGTTTTACCAAAAGTACAATGTAGTCATTATGATCAATACATTACTTGAGTACAATTGATACTAGTATCATTTCAATTCAAAAATAGTATTAGATTGAATAAAAATTTACATATCCAATAGATAAACTGGTATTAACAAATGATGTAACAAGGAACAGACATGATTCAATATGTTGCTAAATTTTAAAAAACATATAGGTGTCCTGGATGCTAGAGATCTGAGGGCAATTGTAATCTTGACTTTATCCTGGAGGTAGGGATCTTCTTGTCTTCTCTGAATATACAGGTGTTATTAGTGTCTGCATAGTCCCAATTAGTCCATATATGTGAGAGATGGCATCCAGGGTGGAAAAGGAAAAATAAGTCTAGTGCTGAGCAGTCTGTACATTACACACTTGAGCAGAAAGTAAAGCTACTATTGTTAAAAATACAACTTCGGGAGTCTTCCATCGCTGGATGAGAGGGAGCTTTCACTGGACCCCATGTGGGAAGGCCACTGTCACTGTAGATTAGCTCCTTCTGCACTTTCCCTGAATTGTCGTACTCTGTATTCAGGCTGTGAGTTGTTATGCATGCTCCAACATCTTTCTGCGGTGTCCAGACAGGTTTATCAAAGTTTTCTGAAAAATTATAAGCACACCCTCATCCCCTCATTAGTAATGGATCCAGTAATGGAGCTGGGCCTCTGGATGTTTTTAGGCTGGAGTGTACTCATCTTTGTTAATATTTAGAAAATTAATAGCCAATTATAAAAATTAATAGCCAATTGTCAAAATTTAATAACCAATTATCAATGAGGGGTAATAGCCCAGATTCCCCCTTTTTTGTTTAAAAAGAATAATTTTAATATCTTTGTTTTCAATTATATAAAATATTTGTGATCAGAGAAATGTTATAAAAAGCATAAAAGACAGAAGAATGTTTTACTAATGCAAGCTCCTCAGGAGCATTATCTGTTTTAATTTGTTTAAGTACACTCATAACTGTGAAGGCTTGTAAAATATGATTGATCACATATTTAACTGTACCACTTGTTTGTAAAGTGGCAAAAATGAAAGAAAAAGTATCCATTATAACATGAATATAAGAAAGCTTTTCAAAAGAAGGCATATAGGTTACATCCAATTGTCAAATATGTTTGGGAGAAAAGCCTCTTGATACATTTGAAACAGGCTGTTAATTAAAAAATAATCATTATTCTTTATACCATGTTTCTAATACTGTAGGAGTTTATTCAAAAATAATCACAAAATGTTTTCTTCTCTACAGTTAAGGTTGTTTGTATTGGGAGAATATAGTTAATAAAAGGTTCAATAAAGGCATAATAAAAGTTAAGTGGCAGCATTGTAGTTAAGAATCAATAATGGCATTGCTTTCAGTATGTAATTGTGTATTAGTAATATATTTTAACTTTGCAGTCTCTATATTTTGAGAGACATAAACAGATTACTTGTTATCAGAAACAACATTAATAGGCTCATAATATCTTGCTATACCTGTACTTAACCCATCGATGAATGTCATGGGTGCTGAAGGAATGGGGTTAAATCTAACAATCTTTTTGAAATACCTATGAATAATTAGTAAAAAAGGTTAATATCTTAAGAAATGGTAAGTAATTATCAATATCAATATGACCAGAAAAAATAGTAATAGCAATTTGCCAATTCTTTAAGAGGAAACAAGAGTACCTATTTGTCTTTTATTATAAGGTTGATTAATAACAGAAAGTAAATTTCCTGTAAGTTAAAAATTGTAGGGGACACTGGAGTACTAAGAATAGCACCTGGTACCTCTTCATTTAAAAAAATATGGGTGAGTTGAGCTTCAGGAATTTTTCTGTTTGACTAAATAAAGCTCCTTTTTTGCTTCAGGAGTTAATGTCCTAGGGGAATTTAGATTAGGATCTTCTCTAAATGTAAAAAAGAAATTAGCCAGTTGTTCTGTAGTAATTTGGAGTGGTGGTAGAAACCAATTAATATCTCCTAAAAGTTTTTGAAAATCATTAAGTGCTTTAAAGAATTAAAGCATAAGTGTACTTTGTGGCTTTACTGTTGTTTGGTGACAATATGACCTAGGTAGGAGAATGGAGATTTTTCTTAAACTTTTTCTGGGATATAATAAGCCCATATTCTTGTAAAGCTAAGTGAGGCTGAGGAAATAAATGTGTGAGTTTTCAGTGGAACAGCTACAAAGTATGTCACTATATAGTGTATTATTTTTGCATTGAGAAATTTTTTCCTAATTGGTTGTATAGCTTTATTAACAAAATTTTGACACATTGTAGGGCTGTTTTTCATGCCTTGAGGAAGGACTTTCTATTGAAACCTGGTTGCAGGGTGTTCTGCATTAACACTGGGTATTGTAAAAGCAAAGCAACATTTGTCAGCTTCTTGGAGTGGAATAGTAAAAAAAGCATCTTTTAAATCAATAACTATCAAAGGCTAGGAAACAGAATTCATAATGGGTGAAGGGAGACTTCATTAATAGCTCAGAGGTCATGAGGCATCCTCTATTTCGCTGACTTCATTTTAATAACAAAAACAGGTGAATTGAAAGGATTTGTAAAGAATTCTATATGTCCTTTTAAAAGTCTTGTTCAACTAATTGTTTCACTGCAAAAAGCTTCCTTTTTGTCAAAAGCCACTGTTTCACCCAAACTAACAGCTCCCCTTAGATGTAAAATATCATGCCCCCACAAATTAAAGGGAATTAATTGAGTAAATTCATCTTAAAATAATTGATTAGTGGTGATCTACTAGGCAGGCTAAAGTTAATTAATATCTTTAAGAGTTTTTAAAGAATCTTGCCTATTTTGTAATAGTTTGGGGGTCTAATTGTAGACTGTGAAACAATATGTCCAAAGTAAGCAAAGGGTGATTTCTTTTGTGCCTTATCAGGAGTAATTATTAATCTTTGAGACTGAAGAGCTTGTTAAAGCTCACACATTAATAACGAAAGTTTGCCAGTAATAGAACAACTGCAAAATTTATCATCCATATAATAAATTATTTTTTGTCTGGGAATATTTCTGCCTAACAAGTTTAAAAGTGGTATGAACAAAATTTTTGCATGTTGTAGAAAGCATTCCTTCTTAAAGGAACATGATAGGAAAACTTCAAATACTAATTTAATAGAGATGACTATACAAATTAAAACTCAAAACAAAATTAGTTATAGTCCTAAAGTTTTACCTAAGCAGTAAGTTTCACTAATCTTGGCTTAAAGCCAGATACAGTTAATTTTACTCCCATGGAGTTGTAACAAGTAACAAAGATTTACCATGAGTCACATACATAATAGATTTCACTTAACATCTTTCTTTCTCAAATTTAAACTTTTTCTGGTAAAAAGCCAATTATTAGGAGTCATTTCATACAGTTGCAGCTTCTCAGCAAGCTAAGTTAATTGTTTAGGAACTGCATAATCTTAACAAATTCTCTCTCTCTCTCTCTCTCTCTCTCTCTCTCTCTCTCTCTCTCTCTCTCTCTCTCTCTCTCTCTCTCTCTCTCTCTTCTTTTTTTCAGGGCAGATGACCTTGCCCACGACAAATATTTCCCAGGAGTTCTGGCAAATTTACAAAGTAGAGAGAATTACCTTGTACCCCTCCTTTTCACTCATAAGTAATTAAAAATTCTAGGTTTAACATTAAAACAGTAACTTCAAATAACTTAATTAACAATCTGGTAATTTTCACAAGTGATAGATTGTTTTAACTATAAGCTGTTCTTTAATTACAGGTAAAGATGGAAATACCTGACTTTCTAATTGACAGTTATAAAACATTATGAGACAAAATTAACTGGACTTGATAAAATAATTTAGCTGGTTTTTACACAGCTTTCCCACTGTCTTTCAGTCTTTTTTAATTCACATTTTAATAACATCTAAATTATTAAAAATTGTTTGACATAGCACAAAACAATACAAAAGTTTACCAATTTGTAAAGATACTAGATTTTTAAAATTTGAAACAAGCATATTATTAATTTGAATGAGCTAAATTATCTTTTGATTGTGTTCCAAATACATAAAAAACTTTGCTTTATGAACTGAGGGGATGCACCCTCCTTTTCACTATTCTCATTCTGTCTCTCACACCCCAACTTGGCCAGGGTTGGAATGAGAGAAAGGAAGAGAATATTTTCCAACAACTTATCTTTGAAGATCTTTCAATTTTACATCCAAAAGCTTTGGCCAGAGCTTTAGAATGCAAAAAAGAAAGAGAATTTCTTCCTAATAACTCTTCAAAAGTTTTCAAATCATTTATTCTCAAATCCTCCATTCATGCTATTAATGCAGACAGATTATGCTATTCTTTCCACCCCTATTTCTCTCATTATTGCATGCTTCAACTTTCTTGTCTTTTATCAATCATATAATGTAAACGATAAAATATTTTTTCTCTCCATCTCACCCCCATCTACCCGCTCCCGGGAGGCGGCTGGTAGGAGGGAGGGGTAAGGAGAGAAAGCTAGCTAGCTGCAAAAGGTTTCAGATTACACACATACACACAGACACTCACATAGAACAGATAACATAATGACAGGAAGACTAGTCAGAAATCCCCTGTACAAATCAGACAACTCCTTTGGAGAATGAGCTTTCTCCAGTTCTGTTGTTTAAGAGAAAGGGAATACACCTTTCACTTCATCCTCTTCTGCAACTCTAAGCTTCTCATCAAATAGTCTATTCCTCCCTTCTTCTTCCTCTGTTCCTGCCCCCACATTTACCCTGGGCACTTTTGTTGCTACTGGCGCATTCTCTGGAGGAGTGAGATATATTTTTAGCATGTTCCAAAATTCCTGTAGCTGACTATTTGTAATAAATAAATCCCTTTCTGTCACTATTTCCTTGAAAAGTTTTAGATAGCATTCTTTGTCTATGATTCCGCCTTGTGTTTGATCCACACTTTCGATCCCAGGCATGCCTCTCAAAACCAAAAGTAAGTGCATGTGGCCTTTCCAAAGCACCACTATATCTTATGCTCTAAGTACCGAGCCTGTTTCTAAACTTTTTCTAATCAATTTTTTTGTAATTTACAATCTCCCACATAAGCCTGATGATTTTTTCTTCCCCTCTTAGCCTTAATATTTCTAAGGGGAAACCCGTAATAACCCTCGTTCCTTTTTACCTTACTACCGCGGCGTCGAGCCATTTCGGGACCTTGTTTCCTGGAGTACTGACCAGCAAGGGTTTCTTCATCCGGAGGTTTTTTCAAGGAACCGTCCTCCCTCTGACTTTTTCTCACTGTTCGGCGGCGCCAATTGTTGCCTGCAACCAGATTGTACACCGAACAGATAGGCGTGAAATAACTTATGACATGGGCCAGGCAGAGCAGAATTACTGACTCAGTTTATTCATCTGAAGGTACAGGATATGTAGAGAAAATCTAGCCTAACTTTAAAGAGTCCTCCCTGTGAGATACTCCCAGAACATCTGCTGAGGGTGTGACAACATGAATTTCCTCGTTATCAGGGTTCCTAGATTGGGTTGTATTTTGCAAGGTTTTCCCAGGCCCCTTGGTGCCACCTGCATAGAGGAGTGAATGTGTAAATCTAAAGTTCAAAGAGTGAGAAGGAATGTGTCAGGGACCTCCTAATCAGGAAGGGATTGAAGAGCCATACCACCTAATCATCGAGACCTTCCAGGTAAAAGCCTGGGCAGAGGACAAACTCTGCCTTGGATCTTAAACCCTTATCAGACTCTTAAGATCGGCCCTTAACAGTAATAATAGCTTATATTTGTAAACGGCTTCTTTTACTTTATTAATCTTAATCCTCATATATTCAAGTAGACTTTCTTTTTTTAATACAAATTTATTTATTTTTAGTTTTCAACATTCACTTCCACATGTTTTTGAGTTCCAAATTTTCACCCCATCTCCCCCCTCCCCCCACCCATGCATGCATTCTGAATATCCCTTCTCCTAGTCTATCCTCTCTTCATCTCTCTCCCCTTCTCTTATCTCTTTCCCCTTCTGTTTTCCTGTAGGGCAGGATAGACTTGTGTACCCCATTTCCTGTATTTCTTATTTCCCAGTAGCATGTGAAAACATTTTTTTAAACATATGTTTTTAAAACTTTAGGTTTCAAATTTTCTCTCTTCCTCCCTCCCCACCTACCCTCATTAAAAAGGCAAGCAACTCAGTATAGCTTGTACATGTACAGTTACGCAAAACACATCCATAGTAGATATGTTGTGAAAAACTAACTCTATTTCCGTTAATCCTATCCTGCCCTCCCATTTATTCTATTCTTTCTTTTGACCCTGTCCCTCCTCAGAAGTATTTCCTTCTGATTACCCCCTTTCCCAATCTGCCCTTCTCTCTATTATCCCCCTGCTCTCTTGTCCTCTTCACCCCCTATTTTCCTGTAGGATAAGACAGATTTCCATACCCAATTGAATGTACATGTTATTCCCTCCTTGAGCCAAATCCTATGAGAATAAGATTCACTCATTCCCTCTTACCTTCCCCCATTTCCCCTCCACTGTAAGAGCCTTTTCTTTTCTGTGAGATAATTTACCCCATTCTGCCTCTCCCTTTCTTCTTCTCTGAGTATAATCCTCCCTCATCCCTTAATTTTTTTCTCCAGATAAGACCCCTTAATCTTCAACTCACCCTGTTCCCTCTATCTATCTATCTATATATACATAGATATAATTTTTTCCCTCCAACTACCCTAATACTGACAAAGGTATCATGAGTTATAAATATCTTCTTTCCATGCAGGAATGTAAACAGTTCAATCTTAATAAGTCTTTTATGATTTCTCTTTCCTGTTTACCTCTTCAAGTTCCACTTGAGTCCTGTATCTGAAAGTCAAATTTTCTATTCAGCTCTGGTCTTTTCATCAAGAGTGCTTGAAAGTCCTCTATTTCATTGAATTACCATTTTTTCCCCTGAAGGATTATATTCAGTTTTGCTGGGTAGGTGATTCTTGGTTATAATCCTATCTCCTTTTGCCCACATGGAATATTGTATTTCATACCCTGTGGTCCTTTAATGTAGAAGCTGCTAAATCTTGTGTTATCCTGATTGTGTTTCCACAGTACTTGAATTATTTCCTTCTGGGCAGCTTGTAAGATTTTCTCCTTGACCTGGGAACTCTGGAATTTGGCTATAATATTCCTAGGAGTTTTCCTTTGGGGATCTCTTTCAGGAGGAGATCTGTGGATTCTTTCAATTTCTATTTTGCCCTCTGGTTCTACTATATCAGGGCAGTTTTCCTTTATAATTTCTTGAAAGATGATGTCTAGGCTCTTTTTTTGATTATGGCTTTCAGATAGTCCAATAATTTTTAAATTCTCTCTCCTGGATGTATTTTCCAGGTCAGTTGTTTTTCCAATGAGATATTTCACATTGTTTTCTAATTTTTCATTCTTTTGGATTTGTTTTACAGTGTCTTGATTTCTCATGAAATCACTATCTTCCAATTGCTCTATTCTAATTTTTAAGGAAGTATTTTCTTCAATAATCTTTTGGACTTCCTTTTTCCATTTGGCCAATTTTTCTTTTTAGGGCATTTTTCTCCTCATTGGCTTCTTGGACCTCTTTTGCCATTTGGTTTAGACTATTTTTTAAGGTGTTATTTTCTTGGGGTCTCCTTTAGCAAGCTGTTAAGTTGTTTTTCATGATTTTCTTGCATCACTCTCAGTTTTTCCTCTACTTCCCTTACTTGCTTCTCAAGATCCCTTTTGAGCTCTTCCAAAGCCTGGGACTGATTCATATTTTTCTTTGAGGCTTTGGATGTGTGGGAGCTTTGACTTCGTTGTCTTCTTCTGGTTGCATATTTTGATCTTCTTTTTCACCAAAGTAAGATAATATAGTCTGACTCTTTTTGCACTGCTTGCTTATGATCCTGGCCAATTACTTGAGTTTTAAATGCTTTGTTAAGGTACTAATCTGCTTTCAATGTGGAGAATATACTGTCCCAAGCTTCGGGGGTTTGTACAGCTGTTTCCAGAGATATTTGTAGGGACCTGTAAATTTTCAGTTCTTCCAAGGTGGTATGATAAGGGGCGAAGCGTTTACTCCTTTCCTGGCCTGTGACTACAAGTACTCCTTTCTGTCCTTTAACTGTGAGGAGGGGTTCCTCTCCACAGCCACTACAAGCTCCACCAAGCCAGCGCTCCTCCTCACCCCAGCACTACTGCCCAGAACTGTGACCCAGATCCAAACACAGGATAAGCAAGAGATTCCTGCCTCAGCTCTGGCAAAGAGATTCCTGCAATCCCTCTCTGATCAGCCACTGGATTGCCCCTCAGTCTATGGGCCGGAAACTCGGGAAGCAGCTGCCCCCCCCCCCAGGGCCAGGCTCTTGGGGAATGGAGCTGAGACCCCACCTTCCTGTCTCAGCACTGCAGAAACAGACTTTTCCCACTGTCCTTGTAAATTGTCTTTGGCATTGGTGGATTGAGGAGTCTTGAAACCTCCACAGCTGCCCGAGATTCAGTCGTCTGAGGCCTGCTCCAGGTTCGCTGGGGCCTGAGCTCCCATGCTGTGCTGTGCTTCCAGCCCAGCGCCATACACCTTTCTGATCAATCATCCAGGTTGTCTTGTGCTGGAAATTTGTTTCACTCTGTCTTTTTGTGGGTTCTGCTGCTTCAGAATTTGTTTAGAGCCATTTTTTATGAGTGTTTGGAGGAGTTTGGAGGAGAGCTCAACTGCTTTCACTCTGCCGTCTTGGCTCCACCCCCTCAGGTAGACTTTCAATCTCATCTGTTAATGTTCACTTCAGTAATTCCGAATGTGACTCATTCATGTCTGCCCATTCTATATGGTCTATATTTTCTCATAAGTTGATGGCAAGGCATTTGCTCAACATACTAGATGCTTTCCTTACCCTCTCCTGCCTTTGAAAGGTTATTAGCACTGTAGCTTTTCTCCTGTCATAACTTACTCTTACTATGTGACTAGCCCATCTATACTTGCAATGATGTAATTCCTCAATTACATCTTTCAGTTCTGATTGGCTATCTGTTGTATTCTCACACACCATTTGCCCTTCCATTGTACTCATTTTAAATTATTCAGAGATGGTTCATTACTACAAAACACTGGTAGAATGTTAGTATTTTAAATATCGGCTTTTGCTTTAATGGGAAACTTGGAGTCATTAAAAGGAGATTTGTAATTTCCCAAAGGCAATCCAGGCTGCTCCTCTCCTGTTCATTTATGAGATGAAGTTGTTTACTGTACTTTCTATCCAAGACTTACAAACTGATAAATGTTATTAATCCCAATGCATATAGTAATCTGGGAAATTGACATTCTTCATCCACTTGGTCTTTCCTGTGTAGTCTGTCTATACTCATTTGAATGATTGCAGATGTCTTTTTAAGAGCTTCCACAATGATCCCAGATTTGTTGTAGTCAGCAGTGTTTTCTGAAAATAGAAGCATCTGGAAGACCTCCACAAGGAAACTTTCTTCAACTTAAATGTTGTTTAGATGTACTGAGTTTTTATCATTACAGTGACAGACATCATGAGCATTCATTTTCATCTTTTACACCTTGCTTTATTTTTATGATTATAAAGCCATTTTGAATAGGATTATTTCTGCTACTACATTTTTAAATAATCTCGAATGATTTGGATATATGGATTAGAAACACCTTGATGAAAAAGAGACTTTTTTACTCTTCAATTAAATGCTTTTTCATAATCAATAAACAGTGAGCAGACTGGGATCTAATATTAGCTACATCTTTCATTCACTTCTGAAGTTGTAAAGATATTATCCATTGTTGAAAATCACTTGAATGAAACCTATTGCTCTCTACAGATAGCTTCATTTAATGTTTCTACAATTAGTGAATATATAGATCCTATCTAGGGCTGCTTCTCTGCGTCCTATTTGCATTAATGGTCTGTGTCCCTAAAAGTGGCTAACTACTACCATAGTGTGCTCCATAGTTAATCCTGAAGGGTTGGAGAGTTCCTATTGCTCCCAAGCCCAAGCCAAGTGTATGCCTACACTGATTGTCACTCAATAAGCTTAATACTCTTCTAGCAAGGTATTTACTATGGTGGCATCATAGGAAGAGTTTTATTTTACCTTTAAAAGAAGCTTTTACCTTTAAGAAACAGAAGTTTTTATATTTGATCTTGGAAGTAATAGGTAACCACTGGAGCTTATTGGGTTGGGTGAGGGAAGTGACATGTCCAGAACTGTTCAAATTTTCCTAAAGGGAAATGGATAAGATTGGTGAGACAAGGAAGAGTGCTCATGTTCTTGGGGATACTCATGGTTAATGGCATGATCCAGCTAAGAAGACTGAAAACGACCAATCAGATAGATAAAAGGAAAAGTAAGAGATAATGGAAAGATGTAGAATAATAACTACTGGGGCAAAGGATTTGAATGCAGAGGATAGCATAAAGTTTAATTGATTCACTGAGGGGCCAGAAGAAGTAAAGGAGAGTTTCAGCTATGAATGGATGATTACCTGAGAAAGAACTGGGGTATAGAAGTAAAGAAGATTATGGTGAGGATGAAGAAGAGGACTGGCTTCAAAAGGCATAGAAAAAGATGGAACAGTAAAATATTTTGACCAGATGATGAAATTTCAAAGTTCATAAACATAGAAGTAGAACATACAGAAGGTAGAAAGAACAAGAGTAGAAATGACTGTGTGTGGGATTTGAGTAGATTGAAATTTTGTGAATTTATAGTAGTGGAGAGAGCTTTGATATGTATTCTGAAACCCCTTAGTATGAGTGCAGGATCTGGGATGGGGAGAAAGGCCGTGAGCCAAGAAACGAATTTATTGAGGAAAAAAAAAAAGAGAATGTCCTTGAGGGTGATATATAATGGCTTCCAGGATCTGGATTGGGTGAAAATTTTAGATCTGTGAATCTCACAGAAGAAGAGACTTTTGCATCAGGATGATAGAGAGAATCTGGAAGTGAAAATTGAGATCATTGCATTCATGTTCTTCAATTATGACTAATGAGTTGAGGGGAAAGGTGACAAAAGTGCAAACATAAATAGAGCTAGGCAGAGATTCAGTACCACCAGGAAGGAGCAAGGTCTCAATGAATGCCAGAATTTAGAAGGAGTGAGAAAGGAATTGGTTTGAGTTGAAAGAATATTTGTTAATAATGTTGCAGACATTCCAGAGAGTACTGTGTAAGGGGGCAGATAGATCAAGAGTGTGATGTTAGAAGAAGTGGTATTTTTGAGGGGGATGAAAATAAGAATGTAATAAGTGGGAAACAGAGAAAGAGGTTTTGGAATTGGCAACCAGAGGTTCAGATATAGGTATAGCTATATCCCTAATATAGATATATACTTACAGAGATTTTATCTGGTTAGAAAGTGAGCATAAAGGTCAGTAGTTATTGTTACTTTTTTTATTTTTAATGTCAAGGTTAGAGAACTTCCCCACCTAAGATATGTAGTATATGGATCCCACAAAATCTTCACAATTGTCTCACCTCCTCAAAGATCTAATTTAAATGTGTTTGGCCAGTTGTTTTCCTATCTTTGTTCTTTTTAGTGCCATATATATATATAGATATAGATATAGATATAGATATAGATATAGATATAGATATATATGTATATATATATATATAGATATAGATATATATAGATATAGATATAGATATAGATATAGATATATGTATATCTATATCTATATCTATATATATCTATATATCTATATATATACATATATATATATATATACACACACACACTTACCCCTATAAATAACTCAGAGACCATGAAGTTAGGGTATAAGTATGGTGGACCTGTTCAGCTATTATTGATAAGAAAAATTTTGCTAGTATAATTTTTACATTTTTTTTATACTATCTCTTGTACTTTGTCTTTCTTTCAACCTTAAATGCTCTTGGGATGGCTTTGTTTAGTTGGTTGTCTTGATGAACTTTCTTTAAACTAGTTTTACACAAAGTATTTTTCTTCCCAACAGTCTCTGAGTTAGGATGTTCAAGTATCATTTCCCCCATTTTGCAGATGAGAAAAGGGAGGCTCCAAGAGATTAAGAGACTTGAGTATCTGAGCCAGGACTTGAATCCACACCTGAAATGATCATGAGCCAAGATCAGCATTAAAGGTAATTTTGTATAAGATTATTTGTTTCTTTAGTTATTTCTTATATCTTCTAGTTGAAGAACAACTTGGACAGTGACATAGGTGGAGCAAGAATTCTGAGCTCTAGTGCTTCCACTAGAGTAGGGCTTCTTAAACTTTTTCAACTCATGAACTCTTTTTCACCCAAGAAAATTTTATGTGACCCCAGGTGTATAGGTATATAAAATAGATATAAAAATCAAACATTTGCTGATAATAAATCATGAAGAAATTTATTTTAAAACAATTCTTTGGCATACATATAATTTTACCATTTATTAAGGATGAAAGCAAATTTGAGATGGATGTGCGTGTTTATTTTTACATAAAGAATTAAATCTTGGTGGAGTATTTGATACTACAGGACATTAAGCATCAACAACTTTTTTCAGACTTGATCTATATTTTGATTTCATAGTTGTCAATGCTGTGTTCAGAACCAAGGCTGCAGTGAAGTTGTGCAATGCAACATGGGCAAGCACTGCCAGAAACACCTCGGATCAATTACGTGTTTGATTTTGAATTAGTTTTTGGTTGTTATGCATTCAGAAACCTTTTGCTGTTGCCAAATTTTTTTACTAACTCCGCATTCAGTTACATGACCCCACTAGAAGATAAATGTGTCTAAAGAATGAGGTCTTTGACATATAGTGTTAGTTTGTACTGAACTAGCACTCTAGTTTGCCAACTCATGACCATGACCATTTTTCAAGTATATTAGAGTAAGAATTACTTTTGGTATTTTATCAAACTAGATTCCACTTAAGCTCTAAAATGCTGTGATTTTTCACTCTAAAAACATAAACAAAAACCTGGTTCTAGAATCTTCTCGGGACCTCAGTAAAGGCCAGATTAGAAGGGACTGGGGCTAGGGCTAGGTTTGGAAATGTATGGTTAGAACACCATGGACTAGAAATCTGGCTGGGGAGCAAGTTTATATAAAAGCAATTATGCTGTGATAAAGACTGAGCTGAGGGTTAAGTAGCTATTAGCCATTCTTTTAGAGCAAAGACACTAATTTGGTAAAATATCTTGACTTGCTTGTTTTTCTCATTATCTTTTCTCTGTAATTATCACTACTGTAGCATTATCCAGTAATAAATATTGATCTATGAAACCCTTAAAAGAGGTTTGGAAATGAAGAAATGAGATGGATTCATGCATTATTCCACCTGTGATATCTGCGTCTCTCTTTTTCACCTCCCTGGGTTGAATTTGTATTACTTCTCACCTGGAATATTTCAGTTACTTCTTAACTGTTTTTCTTGCCTCCAGTCTTTTTCCCCTCATCAGCCCTACATGCTGCCAGTAGGTAATAATAACAAAAATTACAACTGACGTTTCTGTAGAATTTTAAGTTTGCAAAGCACTATATGTGTGTTACCCAATTGACCTGCTAGATGTCACCTGTAAAAAGAAGACATTCGCCAACATGAACCTTTGCATAATCAGTCCTCTGTGTCTGATAGGTATTCTCTCATCTAAATTCCCTAGTATGCCTCTAAGCACTGCTCAGGTTCCACCTCTTCCCAGAGGTCTTTCCTGATGCCTCTAGTTACTTTGCATTTACTTTTTATTTAACAGCACCATATTTAATCCCCAAGATAATTTAAGCTCCTTGAGGGCACGAGTTATTTTATTTTGATCTTTCTAACCCCTGTGATGGGAGAAAGAAGAAGTAACTAAGGAAAGAGACTTGAGCTCTTGAACATATCAATTTATTAAGGAAGGGGTACCAATCGCATAATAGAGACTAGGCTACGGCAGCTTTGTAATGGACCCTAAACACAGGAAGGGACAAATTTTTATGCATTAAAAGAGAACAATTAACAGGATATAAACTAAGATACAAGATTAGGTAATCCAATTTCTAATTAGAGGGAAGATTAGGGACTTTCTCAGTTGGGAGGTAGAGGAATGAGTTTCAAGAGTTGGAAGTGGGGAAAGTGAGCAGATAGACTTTCCCAGGCAAGAAACAGGATGTCTCTCAATTACCATGATTAACAAAAAGGTAGAATTCATTGGAAAATGATATTTAAATCTGAAAGTTGAGTCAGTTTTACAAAATTGAGTCAGTTTGATTTATACAGTTCTCATGATTCGCTCATCCCAGTGCTTAACACATTATGTATCTATTAGATGATTAATAAGTGTTTCATCATGAATTAAATGATTAATTTTGACCAATTACAGGTTATTTTGATAAGCTGACTTCATATACCTAAAAGTGACATAAATTTGTTTGCAATTTTATATAATAAAGTGAATACTCATCAATCTGTAATTCAAGGACCTCAACAGACCGGTCTCCGTTTTGCTTTCCAGCCATATCTCCCACTTTTGTGCTACAATGAAACCAATTCAGTTTCCCCTGAACAAGTCCTAGTCACTTCCAACTCAGCTTTTCTCACATTGTCCTCTCTGTGTGGAATTCTCATCTCCCTTTTTCTGGGAAATACTTTTTCAGCCAAAAATTTGTGTCACATTCTGCATAATGTGTGTTGCTTCTCTGTCAGGAGGCCAGTAACATTCTCCTTCAGTATACTCTAGAATCATGGGTATTCATTGTGTCGATAATGAATATCTTAAGTCTTTTCTACTTATTCTTTTCTACAATATTATTGTTACTGTGTGAATTTCTATCCTAGTTATGTTCATTTTATGCATCGATTTATACAAGTATTCCCAAATTCCTTTGATATTTGAAAACAAAATACAATTTAAAAGAAGAGACAGGAAAGAAAGGCTACCAATCCTTCAAAGCCCTTCTACTTTAAGCATTCTCTGAATGCCTAAAAGAATATGATATTTTCCTCCTATAGCTTCCTCATTGTTCTTGGATTGAACCTCTGCTGTAACATAATTATTCCATTTGAATAATGGTTATTTTTGTTGTTGTCATTGTTATTGTTTGTTTAAAATTAGACTGGTCATGTAATTTCATTGCTATATTTACTATCTATGAAAAAACTCTTGTCTACTAAGTCAAATCAGTACCTGTTCTGTAACTTATACTTTCAGAGCATTTATTGAGACATTAAGATGTTAAGGAACTTGACCAGGGTGACATCATGTGTCAGAGGTGAGATTTGAACCCTTCTTAACACATTGCCTCAATCCTTTAAACACACACACATGCACATGCATGCACATATATATATATATATATATATATATATATATATACACATATATATATATATACATATATATATGTATACATATATATATATGTATACATATATATACATATATATATATATATATATATATATATATATATATATATATATATATATATATATATATATACATATCTTCAAGGTTTTTTGCGGAGACAATGCTTTGCAAACTCTAAAATCTTATATAAATAGAAGTGTTTTATGAAAGGAAAGGTTTTTTTTTTTAACCCCAAACAATAATAAGACATTGTCCTCAGAAAAATGTGAGCTCCTTGAAGAAAATGGCTACGTGGGTTTTTTATCTTCATATTACCAGTGCCTGGCATAGTACCTTGTAAACAGTAGGCGTTTAGTAAATAAGTGCTGAATTTCACTAACTTGGGCATGAATCCCAGTTTTGCCATTTACCATCTGTATGATTTTGGGGAAAACTACTTAAACACTTCTCTGTAAAAATAAGTAATATCAAGAAGTTGGACTATATTATCCCTGAGGCTCCTTCTAGCTCTGTGACTATGAATTAAAGTGAAACATTCCTAGGCTCAGATGGAAAAATCACATGAACCATGTGCATCTCAAAAGCTTTTCAATGACAATTAGGTGATCAACAGATTTTTTTTGGTATGCTTTATATTTTGAAAGGTGAAAGAAGGAACTAAGGTGCAGGGAAGGGGAAAAGGGCTAAAGGAAAGCAAGTATAAATATCGCATTCTGTTTGCTTCAATTAATTGCTCTATATAATCCTATTTGTTAGGATTCTACATAGAAAAGCAGAGTTATTTGAAAATTGCAGAGAAATATGCCTTGAATATCCCACAGGCCATTTGAAGTGTTTTTTGCCATATCTTAACATGGCAAATTGTTCTCATTTGTCAAGAAGTCAAGTGACTTTTATTCGCTGGTTTTTGTTGAGAATTAACTTGATTATGCAATCATTATACAAATGTCTTTTGCAAGCAAGGAATTGACTTGGCATTTCAGTTTATTTACAAAAATGTGTTGAAATGACCCTTAGCAAAGCTATGAATATTTGCTATTTACATACAAATATATTCTAGATTGTGTGATTGGAGAGATATAATAAATAATAATTTATTAACACAGTTTAAATCTGTAACATTTAAATAATATAAACAAATAATGGATAGTTAGTTATCTGAATATATATATATATATGTATATATACACGCACACGTATGTGTTTGTATGTATATGCATATACGTACACACACATGTGTGCATGTATCTTTGTTGTTCAGTCATTTCAGTTGTGTATGACTCTTCATTACTCTATTTCAGTTTTTCTTGGCAGAGATAATATAGTACTTTGCCATTTCCTTCTCTAGCTCATTTCACAGATGAGGAAACTGAGGCAAACAGTGACTTACCTAGGGACACAGAGCTAGTAAGTGTCTGAGGACAGATTTAACCTCATAAAGATTAGGCTTCCTGACTTCAGTCTCAGCACTCTATCGACTGTGCCATCTAACTGCCTACGTGTTATGTGTGTGTTTGTGTGTACAAAAATAAGCAAAACCAATTGCTGCTATTGAATGTAAACTGTGCCTCTAAATTCAACTTCAGATATAAACAACTCTATTTGAGAAACAGCAGTGTATTACAGTAGTAGGAGTAGGAGTAGTAGTAGGAGTAGGAGGAGTAGGAGTAGTAGTAGGAAGAGGAGGAGGAGGAGGAGTAATTGTCATTGTAGTAGTCATGGAAGTTACTGTAGCAGTAGCACCAGCAGCAGCACTTTAAGGTTAACTAATCATAGTGCCTAGTGAGGCACAGGTCTCAGCTCCATCATTTAATTGTACAATCTCAGAATGTGAAGGGGTTTTGAAGCTCATCTATATCTTACTAGTAACTCCTCTATTTGTCATCAATGACAAGTAGTCATCAGTCTCTGAAGACCTCCATTGATGGAGAACCCACTGGCTCCTGAGACAACCCATTGCAGGTTTGGACCATTCACTGGATCTGGTGTCAGAAGACCCAAGATTGAATCACAACTCTGCTATTTGCTACCTGTATTACCTTGGTTTTGTCACTAAAGGTCTCCAAGGCTTAGAAAACAGATATATAATTTTAAGTATGTAATTGTTTTATCCTAATTTATAAGAAATATGAAATTATAAATATATAATTCTTTGATCCAAATTGTAAAAATATTTTAAAAATAGTTTTATTTTTCTTACTTTGAGCCAAGATCTACCTCTTGCCAATTTCTATCCATTACTCCTAATCATATCCTCTTCAGCCTGCCATAAGCCTGATCCCTCTTCCTTATGTCAGACTTTCATTGAAGGCACTGTGATCAAGCTCAGTCTATTTAAGGCTTTCTTCCTCAGATGAAACAACACTATGCAATAGTATGATCTCAACATCCTTTATAATTCTGATTGTATTTCTCTGTATGCTCTCCAATATAGCAATACCTTTACTAAAATAGGCACCTGCAACTGAACACAATAATCCAGATGTGTTGACCAGTCCCAGGAACTATCAACTTCCTCATCCTGGATACTTTACCTTTTTATAATGTAGGGCATCATTTCATCTCTTTGGCCACCATGACACACAATTGAGATATTTCAATTCACTTAAAACACCCAGGATTTTTTCATAAAAGCTATTGTGTAACTACAACTTATTCTTCCTTACTAGCTATATAATTTGAGAAGGGTATACTGCTTTTCTGAGCCTCAGTTTTCTCACATATAAAATGAGGAAAATATTTGTATTTTTAGATAGGTGACACAGTGGATTAAGCACTAGACATGGAGGCAGGAAGACCTGCATTTGAACCTGACTTAAAATGGGGATAATAAATACTTCATAGGACTGTTAGGTGACCAAATGAGATAACATATATAACCCCCTTCACAAATTTCAATGTGCTGTACAAATTCTAGACATCATCATTATCATCATCATTGCCTATCTCAAACAGCTTTTGTATGGAATAATATTTTTTTTTAAGGCAGTTGGGGTTAAGTGACTTGCTCAGGGTCACACAGCTAGTAAGTGCTATGTGTCTGAGGCCGGATTTGAACTCAGATCCTCCTGACTTCAGGGCCGATGCTGTATCCACTGTGCCACCTAGCTGCCCCTTGTATGGAATAATATTCTTTGTAAACTGTAAATGATACCTGAATGTGAACTATTATCATTGCAAGCATTTGAACAAATCTTCATGTCCAACAGTAATTTCTCCATGCAACTGCAATTGAATTCAACCATATTTACTTGTTAATGCCATAGCTTCCTCATTTTCAACTCACTGTACCAACTGCTTTTGATATTTCTGAGCTAGGAAAACATAAACTACTCTTGCAAATACCATATGAGTCTGCATATAGAATATATTTTTGTTGTTGTTTTAACCAAAACTGTTTTTTGCAGAATCTGAATATGGCCTATAATAATATTCTTAAGACAACAATAAAAGTGATGCAGACAAAAAGAGAAATTATTTTAAGAACTGGATAAAACATTTTTAGTTGAATGGAAAGAAAAATTTAAAACTTTCACAATAAATGCATTTATATGGCAATCTAGTGTAATTATTTCTTCAGCGAAAGCTCTAATGTGTTTTCTTTTGAAGAGATTTTGCTTTAGAGGTGTGGCTTATATTCAAGATTGACCTAAGAATAGTATGCTGTTGATTTATTGAGTCCTAAAGGGAGGAAGAGATGAAGTGTAGCCACATGACAGACTAGTTTTACAGAAAATTATAGAAGGACAAAGATGTTGTTTCCTCTGCCTATTATAACCAGAATATCTTGTAGTTAAAGAATACCTACAATTTTAAAAATCAACATGATGTTATGTTTCAAAACAGTAGAAGGTCTACAGCAAAGGTGTGGAACAAAGAAGCAGTACTCACGGGTTTGGCCAGAATCAAATTAAAATGTAATTGGGAAATCTTTAACAAAATAAATGAAAAATACAATAGAGCACAGATAATGTTAATATATGATTTTCTGAGGCAATATTCACCCATAGAGGTCCCTATGTAGTTATTCACCCTGTTTCTATTTAAGTTTGACACTACCAGTCTACAGTAGCAACACCCAAATGCAGACAGCTTTTAGGAATAGGCCCACAATAGGGTAGATGACATCCATAGAGAGGATTTCCAAGAAGTCAAACCTCGGGAGCTTAGGAAATTGACACCTTCAAGAGAAATTACTGATCCCAAATCAAGGGAGCTGATCCACTTTCAGATGGGGAGCTATTTAAGTCAGAACATAGTTATTAAGTCATTCCTTATGAACCTGAAGATTAGGGAGCTAGAAGGAGATTGTGGTGTATGGAGGGAAGTCAAGAATGAGCCACAGGGCAGCCACAGTCAGGGAGTAGAACTAGAGCTGTGGTCTAGTTTGTTCAGGTGTCTTAGAGGCAATTAACTCTGATGATCAGCCTCCAAGTATAACAGTCTGACTCAAGACCTGCCTGTTGGGCCTTCCCTTTTGAATTTTAAAAAGACTTATGCTAATAATAGCCCTAGAGCTTGGCAGAGAAATAGAAATCTAATCCTTTTGGGCCTGACTTTCCAATGTGTATAATGGAAATATTATTTATCGGCTGTCACAGGTCTATTAAAACATCTCTTATGGCACTAAAAATCATGTTATGAAATCATGGATGCTTTTAATATGAAAGTATCAATATTTGATCTAAATTACTTCTTCCAAATATAATTAAATATAAATTACATTAATTATGCAAATTTTTCTAAATACATCAGTTTAGTGTATACCTTTTTTCTCTTTTTCATTTTCTTAAGTATATTTGCAACACATATTTTGATGGGGCAGCTAGGTGGCGCAGTGGATATAGCACCGGCCCTGAACTCAGGTGGACCTGAGTTCAAATCCAGCCTCAGACCAAATGCTTGACACTTACTAGCTGTGTGACCCTGGATAAGTCACTTAACCCCAATTGCCTAAAAAAAAGGGGGGGAGGGCAGCTAGGTGGCACAGTAGATAGAGCACTGGCCCTGGATTCAGGAGGACCTGAGTTCAAATCTGGCCTCAGACACATAACACTTACTAGCCGTGTGACCCTGGGCAAGTCACTTAAAAAAAAGAGATATTTTGAATAATAACTGATTACTTACAAATATATAACAATTTTATTTTCATAATGTTTTAGAATTTCCTTTTTTTTAACGTGTCTTTTGCATTGTCTTCCATTTTGTTATAGTATACATTCTCTATAGAATCAATCAGCCAACAAACATTTATGAAGCCCTTATTATATACAAGGCACTGTGCTAACTATTAGGGATCCAAAAACAGGCAAAAACATTCCCTGCCTTCAAAGAGCTTCAGCTCTAATGGAGAAGATGAGATGTAAGTAAGTATAAGATGGATGCAGGAGAAACTGGAGGCAATCTCAGAAGTAAGATATATTGTGGGGTAAAAGAGACTAACACTGAGGGGAAAGACCTGTTGTAGAAGGTAAGATTTGAGGAGAAACTTGAAGGAATCTAGAGAATCTACATCTATATAGTAAGAAGAACAGCTAGCATTTATAGAGAGTTTTAAAGTTTTACTTGCAAAGCACTTTATAACACGATCATCTAAGATCATCTGAAAGCCCAATGACATGGAGAAATAATGTTAACACTAGTTAATCTTATTACGGAATTCTGAATTACATATACTTGACTGATAAGTTGTTAGGAAAGCAGTAGTCTGATAATTGGCTTTTATTAATTTTTCAAAGATTTTATGCAAATTCAGGTCAACTACCATTTATTAAGTAATAACTATGTACTAGGCAAGTCAGATACAAAGACAAAAATGGAACAAGGAGCAACATGACCTAGTAAATCAAGTTTTTTGAATCAGGAAGATCTAGGTTCAAATTCTGACAGCATTATAGATTTAGAGCTCCAAAGAAGTTTAGCAGTCATTAAGTCCAATCTTCTTAGTTGACACATGAGGAAACTATGGCACAGAAAGTTAATGTCTTATCTGAGATCCCAGTGGTAGTGAGTATTGAGAGCAAGATTTGACCTCAATCTCCCTGTCTCCATGTCTTAGGCCCCATCATCTATGATATATTGTTCCTCAATTTCCTCTTCAAGTGTATGGTTACAGACAGATTTCCTTCTCTGTATTTCAGTTTCTTCATCTGTGACGTGAGATGAATAATACCTCTAGTGTCTACCTTCCAGTGTTATTATATGTTTCAGATAAGATAATACATGTAAAACATTATATAAATGGTCATTTTTATTTATCCACTGGAGAGATTATACTATAATATATACACATTGCATTGTAACGCAGGTAAGGTATGATCTGATTGACTAAAGGGAATGGAAGGAAATACACAGTTTGTAATAGTAACTGTGAATGTGAATGAGATGAACTTTTCCATAAGACATAAAAAGACAGCAGATTGGATTAAAAAACACAATCCTACAATATACTGTTTATAAGAAATATATTTGAAGCAGAGAAATACACACAGAGTAAAGGTAAAAGGCTGGAGCAGAATATGTTATGCTTTAGCTGAAAGAAAAAAAAAGCAAGGGTAGTAATCCTTATCGCAGACAAAGCAAAAGCAAAAATAGATCTAGTTAAAAGAGATAAGGAAGGAAACTACATCTTGCTAAAAGGTACCATAGACAATGAAGTAATATCGATATTAAACATAAATACACCAAGTGATATAACATCAAATTCTTAGAAGAGAAGTTAACCAAATTACAGGAAGAAATAGACAGCAAAAGTAACTACTGGGGGACCTCAACATCCGCCTCTCAGAACTAGATAAATGTAACCACAAAATAAACAATAAAGAAGTTAAGGAGCTGAATAGAATTTTAGAAACATTAGCTATGGTACACCTCTGGAGAAAATTGAATGAGGATAGAAAAATGAAAAGGGTGAATTCGCCCACCAATGAAGGGGAAATTAAAGCAATAATTAGGATCTATTTCACCCAATTTTATGCCAATAAATCAGACAATCTAAGCAAAATGGATGAATATTCTTTTTAAAAAATATAAACTGCCCAGATTAACAGGAGAGGAAGTAAAATACTTTACCCCATTTTAGGAAAAAAAATTGAATAAGCCATCAATGAACTCCTTAAGGTAAAATCTCCAGGACTAGATGGATTTACAAGTGAATTCTACCTGACATTTAAAGAACAATTAATTACAAAACTATATAAACTATTATAAACTATGTAAACTATTTGGAAAAAAAATAGATGAAGAAGGAGTCCTACCAAATTCTTGTTATGAAACAAATATAGTGCTGTTACCTGAACCAGAAAGAGCCAAAACAGAGAAAGAAAATGTAGACCAATTTCCCTAATGGATTTTGATGCAAAAAAATTTAAATAAAATATAGCAAAAAAATTACAGTAATTTTTCATGAGAATAATATATTATGACTATGGGATTTATACCAGTAATGCAGAGCTGGTTCAATATTAGGAAAACTATCAGCATAATTCACTATATCAGTGACAAAACTAACAAAAGTCATATTATTATCTCAATACATGCAGAAAAAGCCTTTGACAAAATACAGTACCCAATCCTATTTAAAGCACTAGAAAGCACAGACATAAATGGAGTTTTCCTTAAAGTGATAAGTAGTAGCTTTCTAAAACCATCAACAAGAATTATGTGTAATGGGGATAAGCCAGAAGCATTCCCAATAAGATCAAGAGTGAAACAAGTATGCTCACTATCAATATTATTCAATATTGTACTAGAAATGTTAGCTTTAGTAATAAAAGAAGAAAAAAAAGAAGGAATTAGGATAGGCAACAAGGAAATAAAACTATCACTCTGCAGATGATATGTTAGTATACTTAAAGAATCCTAGAAAATCAACTGAAAAAAAAAGTCTACTTGAAACAATTGGTAACTTTAGCAAAGTTGCAGGCTATAAAATAAATTCACATAAGTCATCAGCTTTTTTCTATATTACCAACAAAACTCAGAAGCAAGAGATGAAACTAGAAATTCCATTTGAAATGACTGTAGATGATGTAAAATATTTGGGAGTCTACTTGCCAAGACGAACCCAGGAACTATATGGACAGAGTTACAAAACACTTTTCACACAAATAAAGTCAGTTCTAAGCAATTTGAAAAAATTATTAAATTAACAATAAGAATAATGATAATTTAATTAAAAAATTTAAAAATATTTGCTTACGGATAGGCTGTCAATATAATAAAAATGACAATTCTCCCGATGTTAATTTTCTTATTCAGTGCCATACCAAACTAACACAAATTATTTCATAGTGCCAGAAAAAATAACAAAGAAATTTATTTGGAAGAACAAAAAGTATCAAGGGTGTTAATAAAAAAAATGCTAAGGAAACTCCAGATTTTGAGATAAGAACTCAGTATTTGACAAAAACTGCTGGGAATACTGGAAAATAGTATGGTAGAAATTAGGTATAGACCAATATTTTACATTGTATGACAAGATAACTTCAAAATGAGTATATTAGACATAAAGGGTTATACTATAAGCAAATTAAGAGGGCAAGGAATAGTGTACTTGTCAAATCTATAGAGAAAGGAAGAATTTATGACCAAACAAGAGCTAGAGAATATTATGAAGTGTAAGATGAATAATTTTGATTACATTAAATTAAAAGCTTTTGCACAATCAAAACCAATGCAATCATGATTAGAAGGAAAGCAGAAAGATGGGGGAAATATATATGAAAACACACGTTAAAATGAAATTACTAGATTTTCTTATATTTGCTATATATAGGACATAAACCAATGAAGTGCAGAGAATTGACGTAGTCTTTTAATCTCTGAAAGCTGCCTAGTTGTTTCAATAGGAAAATCTTGAGTAACTACTAAGCAATTATTCATATCATAACTGGATCATTTGCCCTTTGAAGGATGTTAGGGTCAGCTTATAAGATTGGGAGAGGGTTTAGAGACATGCCAAAAGAATAAATAGGTGGGTATTAGAATAAGAAGAATAAGAAATTGGAAAACAGTAAGCCCCTATGTACCATTAGTTGGTGAAAGTGAAAAATTGTAAATCAATTCAATTATCCATGATCAGAGGCTTTTGGACTCTTTCATTTATTAATCTTAAATATGTTTTCCAATGATTTTTCCTATCCTTTCTTGGACCTATAATTACTTTTAATCTCTCCCTTAAATTGTATCTTGAATTTATTTTGTATATATGTTTATAAATGTTGTCTCCCCAGATAGAATATAAGTTATATGGGCAGGAATGTTTCAATTCTGTCTGAACACCTAATACATTGCCTGACAGAGTAGGTGTTTAATGAATGCTTATTGATTTATTCATTGAAGTCAACAATTTCAAAATACATAGTATCTTTCCATGGGAACCCTTGCCAGGTTTTTCAAACAAATTCTCTATCTCTTCATTCTTTGCAACATATCTCATATAACCTCCAGTTCTTTTCTTGTTCTCCTTGTGAAGGACAGCAAGATAAGCTGTTCAGATGTACTATAATTTTATGTTACTTGTTTTCTGTGAGTATGTGATACTACCTTTTTTATTTTCTCTGAAAAAATATACAGGATTTCTTTCTATTCAGCTGAAATTTCCCTATTCGACCCAATCAAATCCTAGAATCATTTTCTATCTGTTTTCACTGCTAGTGAGAACATAATTACAGATATAATTTAATTCATTTCACTAATGTGTCAATACCCTGGTTCTTATATTAATATTGTTCCAAACCACGTTGTAGCCAATCTGGTCCTCCTCCACTGTCCACCAAAATTTCGACTCCTGCCCTTGTTACTTGGTCTCTGAAAGGTGGGGTTTCAAATGATTTTGTCTGGAACATTATCCCAGAACTTCCTAACCAGCTCCAAATCATGCCACCATTTGTGTATAACCCCTGGCCATCTCTCCTTTCTTCCTCCAACCTCATATGTGTTTATATTCCCAGTGTTTAGCGCAGTGCCTGACACATAATGTTATTTAATAAATTCATTAATTCAGTCAAGGGTTTGTAAATATTCTATAAATTGTATGATTCTTTAACCTATTTCCTGACATTTTAATTGAAAAAGCAGTATTGGATGTACATTTTGCAGATTTGTCCATTTAATCTCTGGATAAAAAATAATACAAATAATAATTACTTGTTAGTGGAAATTCTGGTGCTCAACCTCATTGTACTATTTTATATTGGTCCTGAGACAATAATTAGTCTTTTAATAGACTGATGCTTCAAGGTTTTCTAGATTGGTAGAACCAGTATGACTTTGAGCTCTGCTGGCATAGCCTTAGGGAATCCTTAACTACATGTCATAGTGAAGCATCATTACAGGACTTTGGCAGAGGAATAATCAGATTTACAACTATTATTAATCACTTATAATTTGTTATTATGATAAATTGAATCACATTTTAATCAATAACAGAGGCATTGTTGCCTAGTGGGTGGAGGGATGACACTTGGTCAGGAAGATGTGTTCAAGTGCTATTTCTGACAATTTGCGGTGTGACCCTGAGCAGATTATTTAACTTCTCAGTGTCATGTGTAATTCTTTAAGACTATAAATAGTGGAACAGCTCCCAGTCTACATTAGTAGAGTGAGTTTCTTCACCAGTGGTTCTTTATAAGAATGAAATCATAGGGTATCTTCATTCCAAATGAAATGATCAAAAACAAGTATTTATTAAATTGTTTATTAAGAATTAATCTAAACATTTATGCCCCTCAGAAACAGTGATCTATACATAGGAAGTACTTATTATTTTTTGAATGGAATTGAATTTGACTACATGAACAACACAAAGTATTTCAGCTGGCCCTGTAGTGTAAATTGATCAGCGCTAAGTAATTAAGTAACTAGGATCTATTGAACAGACCGTTAACATCTTGTTGATGTCATGTAAACATTTTCCTGTCTGAAAATTAACTTTATATTTGGTAAAGTTGCCTTGATTTCAGCCAAGAAAAATTAATGCCATCTCAAATGCATTAGGCAGAGTCAAAGCTTCTAGGAATAAGGAAGCAGGTGGCATACTGTGCTCTTCCCTGATCAGACCACATCTGGAGCACTGTGGTCAGTTCTGGGCATCACATTTTAGGAAGGCCACTAATCTAATTTAGTTTAATTGAATAAGGTCTATTTCCCATTTCCAAGGATCTATCCCTCCACTCCACCTAGCTACACGGAGAGATAGTTATGCCCTTGATCTTGCCATCACCCATAAACTGACCATTCTCATATTCATGAATTCTGAAATTCCCTAATCTGATCATGAGCTGTTGTCATTCCACCTCTCTTTTTGCCTTGTAAACTAAAACCCTGTTTTTGTAGTCTAATTCTTCAATCCTTTAGTCTTTTCCCAGGCTATCACCCCTGTACTGGCTACATTGTCTTCCCTTCTCCATCTTGACCTCTTAGTAAACAACTTCAATTCTCCACCCTTCTATTCTCTGATGTCATTGTCATTTTGTTCTGTCACTAATATTTCCCTGCAAGCTTCAGCCCTGGAATAGCCCCACCATCTGCTGCTGAACAAAGGTGGAAATAATTATGAAATAATACTCACTGGGTCCCCTGAAAATTTATGCTATGTATTCTCAATTGGGCCTTCACTAAAGCTAGGTAAGCTCTCCCTCTTCAATCTTCAACTCCTGGGCCTCCTGGCTTCCTTCAAGTCCTAACAAAAATTGAAACCTTCTACCAGAAGTCTTTCACAATCCCTTTTAATTCTTGTGACTTTCCCCTGTATGTCATCTCCATTTTATTCTGGATTTTTTTCCTTTATCTCCCGTAATTGACTCACTATCCCATTCACTAGAGTGATTTTTCCACAGCTTTTGCTTTCCCTTCAAATCTCTGATAGCTTGCCGTTTCCCTCCCTTCTCAGCAGAGAACCTTGCCTCATACGTTATTGAAAAAAATTGAAGACATTTGCTTCCCCTTTTCAATGCCTCATCTCATCTCTCACAGATACCTTCTGCTACTCTGTCCACCTTCATTCTTATGCCAAGACATGTTGATCCATTTTTTATGCCCACCCTTTTCTACTCTACCACTGCTATTTCCCTGGGGTCAGCCCTTGCCACCTCTCCCTGCCACAAGTCTCTCACCATACTGGTCCATCCTCTACTCAGTTGTCAAAGTTATCTTCCTAAAGTATAGTTCTGACCAAGTCACTTCCCTACTCAGTAAACTGCATTGCCTCACAGTCATCTCCAGGATGAAATATAAAACACTCTACAGAGAGTTCAAACAAACTCATAGCCTGCCCCACCCATCTTCCCAATCTTCTTACATGCTACTCACCTACATACTGTGTTTCAATGAATTTGTTCCAAAAGATACTCCACCCAACTGGACATTTTTATTGTCTGTCTTCAGTGTTTGGACTTCTCTCCCTCTTCATTTCTAGCTCTTGAGTTCCCTGGCTTCGAGTCCCAACAAAAAAAATTACATCTTCTATAAACAAGATACTTTTCCCAATTCCTCTTAACTGTTGTTTCATTCTCCTATATATAATCTTTCTTTTATCCTGTTTATAGTTTGTTTGTATATATGTGTTTGCATGCCATCCTACTTATTTTACTATGAGCTCCTTGAGAGAAAGGACTTTCCAATTTATTTATTTTTACTTTCATTGTATCCCCAGTGCTTAGCATAGTGTCTGGCACAGAGTAGGTGCTTAGAAAATGTCTAGTGACTCCAATATTATTAAGTGCTTTTCTGTGTCTTTTTTCCCCTTCTCCTTTAACTCCAGATCTTGTAGTTATTCTTGAGACAATTCCCAGTGTTAGCCCTGTCCAAGAAGTCTGCCTTCTCTGGTGAAGGCTAGATTCAAGGATCACAGACTAGGAAATTTTCCCCTCCTTTAATTAGGAAATTGCATTCAGGATCGTTGTCTATGAACTCTCTTTTGTGGGTTCTAATACGTACCTCTGAAAGAACTCTTGATGTTCCAATCCTTCCTGGGCTGCTACCATTTTAGCAGATGGGAAAGTCCACTGTTAAGGAATTTTCCTCTGTGGCTGAAGAGGTGAATATATATATAGCTTCCATGTGCTTCAAGTACCAAGTTTTATTTGTAGATTGTGGGAAGAGAAGTATGTACACACGCACAGTCACCACCACGCCCTCCCACTCCTGTCCCTCAGACAGAGAAAAGGCAGGCTTATAGATTTTCTTTGACACAAACCAGAAGCAACAGCAAGATTCATTTCTGTTTTTCTGTTTGTTTGTTTGTTTGTTTTCCCTGCCTACGACAGGTAAAATACTGATTGTTATGTCATTGTTCACATTTTGAGTAAGATGCAAAAAGGTATTTAGTGGAAGAAGCATTAGTTAAAAGTTTTTTTTTTTAAAAACACAAAAGTTTTTCTAAATTAATATTGATAGCAAAATGGATTTTTACTTGAATTAAATACTGTAGAGTCTATCTCTGGCCTATTTACCTTATCAGAATCACCAGTGTCAAGTTTGGAAGTTCTGTTAGGAAAGCTGACATAAAGACATTTGTCACTAATGCGGTTGTCCATGGTCTGGAAAGTAGCTGATGCCAGAGCTCACAAAGTCAATGATTTTTAGATGGACAAAAACTGTGATTCTAAAATCATAGGAAAGAATAGAACACAAGAATGTCTATGGTAGAGTATAAGCAGTTTGGTGGGAGGGATCTCTTAAATTTTCTCTTTAATTTTCTTGTGCCTATCAGTACTCTCATACATAGTAAGTGCTTAATAAATGTTTGTTGAATTGATAGTTAGGGTGAAGTGGAGGGGGGCAAGATTGGAAACAGATACTTGTAGTCTTCAAAAGTAAAACTCAAAGAAGACAAAAGCAGGAAAGGGCACATTGCCATGAGGTAGTAATATGGAAGGAAAGGCATGGCATTGAAATGCACATATTACAAATACAGAAAATTGTTGGTATTAGTTCTGCCACTATTTAACTCTATTTTAGTTCCTATTGCTGTGAGAAATTGTTCTCAGCATACTCAAAATTGATTGCTATAGTCAGAAGAATCTCAGAACAAAAACCTGAATATGTAATGACCAAGATTTATTCTACTCCACTGACTCTCCATAAATAGCAGTTACGTGGCGTAGAGAACTGGACCTGGAGTCAAGAAGACCTGAGTTCAAATCTGGCTTGAGATACCTATTAGGTGTATGATCCTGGGCAAGCCAATTAAACTCTGTTTGCCTCAGTTTCCTCATCTATAAAATGAAGATAATACTTGCATCTACTTCCAGGATTGTTGTAAAGATCAAATGAGATAATAATTGTAAAATGCTTATCATAGTGCCTGGTACCTAGTAAGTGCCATATAAATGTTAGCTATTATCATGATGATTTATGTTTAGGGATTCACATATCAAAAACTGGTAGAACAATATGACAGGGCAGGACTTTCCAAGGAGAACACAGGTCTCACATATATTAAAATTTCCTGGGAAAGAGATTTTGTTAATGTATTTCATTTTCTGAGAAATATCAAGAAAAGTAGAGATAGTCTTCTAACAAGTTGAGCGAACCTTTTGTGGAGGATTTAGAAGATGGCAGAAGAATTGCCCAGTATGAGAGGGCATGGATAGGTTGTAATACGCATCATTGGAGAGAGTAATTTTTGATGAGATTGCACCTTTATCACTTTTATCAAAGTAGTTTAGCGTTTAATGACTTTTAAGGTCAGGAATATGTACTGTCAATGTAGTGACTATTTGTTTGGCATCTCTGTTCCTTACGCAGATTAAAATAGATGACCTCTACTTCCTCTTTCAACACTAAGATTCTGTGATTTTTTTATCTTTGTACCACTCTTTGGGCCATATGCATCTGGTGAAAAGTTTCTAAGACAATAGCTCCCATAAAGAATAAATTCCATTGAATACTTGATTTTGAAAGCTTTTCTTTCTCTGTACTTCCTTTGTGCTATGGGCCAAAATCTGGTTTGCATTCAGTTTGTTCACTAAATATATAGGAAAATTCCTTTCCTCTCCCAACAAATCCTTAATTTTAATTAAACCACATTTCAAGGATAACACCATCTAAGGAAGTTTCTCACAACGTTTGCAAATGGATTGTATATGTATATGTATAAGAACAGAAAGAAAGAAAGAAAGAAGAAAGGAAGGAAGAAAGCAAAAAAGGGAAAAAAAGCACTTATTTAGTGTCTATTATATACCAGGCATTGTGATAAGTGTTTTACAAATACATCATTTGATCCTCATTACAACTGTGCTATTTTTATCCCCCTTTGTAATTGTGGAAACAGGCAACAGACGGTAATTGATTTGCCCAGGATCACACAGCTGGTATATACATGAAGCCTTATTTGAAGTAAGGTCTTCCTGACTCCAGGCCTATTACTCTATCCATTGTGCCACCTAGCTTCCTCCCAGCATATATGTACATATATTAATGTACAATGTTTGAAAATCTTGTTTTACTCTGTGAAATTATAAACTCCTTCTAAGCAGGTATTGTATATAATATTTGCGCATTCTAATAATTTAATGAAACAAACAAGGCACTGCCTGTGAAAGTCTGCCTAAAATACGTACACACACACACACACACACACACACACACACACACACACACATACACATGCATGTACTCACACATGCCTATAAGTCAGAAGAATTAAGTTCTAATTATGGAACTGCCACTTACTGGCCTTGTAACTTTGAGAAAATCATTGAACTTCTCTCTTCTTCAATTTATTGACCTATTCTATCTCCCTCTTTCACAGGATTGTGAGCATAAAATGATATATATGGGAATATTTGGATAATTATAAGGTATTATACCCTCCAAATATAAGGTATTAATCCAAATTCTAGTGTCTAATACCACTGCAGAGTAAAAGCTCCATAGATGTTCTGTGCTTCAGATATGTTGATAACTAGGCTTACTTACAAATGGTAAGATTTTTGTCTCAGTATCTGTTCCTACTGAAAGAGATGACATTTCAGTCAGTCAATTTTACTTTGGACTTTGCTCGTAATATCTAATCGGAGATAGTTTATGCCCAGTTTTTTCCCCCTGTATAAGTCAATTATACCTTTGGATTCATTGTCATGGATAGTTAACCAACTGAGCTATTTAATCCTTAATTTTAATGCATATTTAATGACTGACTTATTTAATTTGGCTTTTGTGATATAATTTTTCCTGCTCACATCAATGGATATTGGAGAATCTGCGAGAGAAATATCGGAATAAAGTCCTGCCTCTTCTTAAGGTGACAGTTGACAGTTGTCTGCATCATTGGGAGTGGAATGTGACTAAATGTGCTTGAATTATCCAGAATGGAGATACACACACACACACACACACACACACACACACACACACACTCTCTCTCTCTCTCTCTCTCTCTCTCTCTCTCTCTCTCTCTCTCTCAATCTCTCTCTCTCTCCAGCTCCAAAATATAAGAAGGTAACTGAAGTGTATATTTTCAACATTACTTTTGTTTGTCCTCACATCATATTTCCATTTGAAAAAGTCAACTGTCCAAATTATGCATAACCATTAAAAATTCAATCCGCACTTTTAACCCACCACATGGAAAAGTATAGTAATACATCCTGTAAAATGATAAAAATTAATCACTGAAAAAATTTAAAACGCATTGTGAATCATCATCACTACAGAATTTCAAAAGTCTGTTTTATAGAATATTTAAAAGCATTTTATACACACACACACACACATATTTAAAAGCATTAAGTCAGTATCCAAAATTTCCTGAAATAAATAAATGCAGTTTTTCAGGCACAAACCAGTATTGTAATATAGCTCTCTGTACCTCATTTATACAGAATGTGGAATTTATATTGCCTTAGCTGGGTGGTGTAACGAACAGAGTATTGACCTCAAACATTTACTAGCTCTGTGACCATGGGCAAGTGACTTAATCTTAGCTTTCTTATCTTTAAAATGTGAATGTTGTTAAGAATAAAATGAGATGATATTTGTAAAGAACTTTGTAAACCTCAAAATGTTATATAAATGCTAGCTATTATTATGTGGATTTTTTTATAAGACAAGTATGTAAACATTAGTCAAATTATTTTCAAAATAAAGTAAAGAATATTTTAACCTCTTGAAAAATAACATAGGGATGATTAAAAACATCAAAGGTGTTATATCAAGGTCAATATTGTATTTCCCAAGATTCTTATTATATGTATGTATGCACATGTATGTCTGCATACATGTGTATATATACATACACTCACCATATGAGTGTGCATTGCGTACATAGAAATTATAGCTTTTAAAAATAGTTTTATTTATATATTACAAATGTTTATAGATTACTTCCACTTCTTGAGAGGACTCTTATAAAAATTAAAATTTGAGTAAAACTAATAATATACTAATCTTATCTGAAAGTGCATAAAACATTTTATATCTTTAGTAGCCATTCTCTATTCCTTTTTAATTAACAGAAATCTATTTTCTCTCCCACTCATGTCCCAATCTATTGAAAAAAAATAAGAAAAACAACTTTCTTACAAATATTCATAGTTAAGTTAAACAAGTTCCCTTGATGGTTGTATACAGAAATGTATATGTCTCATTTATTACCCTAAATCTGTCATGTCTTTGTAATGGATGTAATGTGTTTCATAATCATGTCTCCTCAACCCAGTTATCCTTCTGCTAGGCTTATACCCAAAAGAAATCAAAGAAATAGGAAAAGGTTCTTTACGTGCAAAAATGTATATAGCAGATCTTTTTTGTGGAATTGCAGACTGCTGCAAATTTAGCAGTTAATAAATGTGAGTAAACTTGTTGACTTGAAAAAAAAATCGGGAAAAAAATAACTGAGGATGTCCAACAATTGAAGAACAGCCATATAATTTATGGTATAGGAATATAATGGAATACTATTGTGCTGTAAGAAATGAGAAAATAGATAATTTCAAAAAGAAACAGAAAAACTCATATGAAGTGATACTAAGTGAAGCAAACAGAACCAGAAAAAAATTATAAGTATGATTAACTTTATTGCTTTTTCAAAAAAAGCCATAAAGCTAGGCTATAAAAATTGAAAGCTTGCTAGTTTTCATGGAAAAAAAAAGATTTGAGATAGCAATATTCTCATTCATTCTCTTTCTCTTTATATATAGACATATTAATAGATATAGATATATTGATATAGATATCTGTCTATAGATATACAGAGAGCTTTCTGCATGTGTGTATGTGTATACACACATACTAACATTATTTTATTCTTATTTATTCTCTTTTGCTCTTCCTCTATGCATATGTATGTATATATGCATGTGTAGCAGCTCAATTACATAAGACATGTGTATATATTCACATAGTTTTGTATGTGGAGGAAGAAGGGAGGGGAGAGAGAGAGAGAGAGAGAGAGAGAGAGAGAGAGAGAGAGAGAGAGAGAGAGAGAGAGAGAGAGAGAGATCTTAATAAAGCTAAGGCATCCTTAGGTTTCCTACATTATACAGTATCTTTTGCAAGAAAACCCCAAATGAGGTCATGAAGACACAGCCACTTCTGAAACAACTGAACAACAACATATATGTATACTATACATGTGTATATATGTATGTATATGTATATATGCATACATATGTGTATGTATGTAGGTATGTAGACCTGAACAAAGATCCAGCAAAAGAGACTGAGAAGAATTAATGAGATAGGTCAGAGAATCAGCTAAAAACAGTATCATAAAAATCTTGAAAGGGAAGAGTGGTGTAAATAAGAGAGTGATCAACATTGCCAGAGGCTTCAAAGAGGTCAGAAAACAATAAATATTGAGTAGAGGTAATTTGTCTTGATCATTAAGAAAGCAAATATGACTTTGGAAAAAACTATTTCAGTTGAATGATGGACAGGTGCCAAAGAGGGTTCAGATGCTATCTAGAACAAAAACAGCAGAGGTACCTTGTATAGACAGTTTTCTCAAGGAGTTTAGCTATGAAGGAGAAAAGAGATTTAAAATGGTAGCTTGGGGGAAATAGCAAGACCAAGTAAGTGTTTTATTTTTTTTTTTTGTTTCTTTTTGTTTTGTTTTAAGGATTGGGAGACCTCAGCATATTTGTAATCAGCAGGGTGGGGGCCAGCAGATTGGGAGACATTGAAGATTAGAGTCAGGGCAGCAATTTGCTGGACAAGCAGGGATGGGTTTAATAGATGCATGTAGAGAAGTTTGTCTTGGCAAAGAGATGGGTCAATTAGTCATAGGAGACAGGAGTGAAGGAGGAAAGAGTAGGGAAAGGCATCTGAGTGTTGTAAAATTTGAAGGAGGGCAGGAGAGGGAACTCTTGGCAAACAAACGGCCTTGAATTTTGCTGACGTATGAGGCAAGGTCTTCCTTAGTGGGTATAGACAGGGTAGTATGCTGTGAGAGGTTGGTGAAGGGCTGGTAATAATTGCAAGTATATAATTATAGAAGTATTATTATGCCATATTGTGTTCTTAGTATCATGCAAGCAGGAGCATCTTCAGTTAGTTTATTTCACAGATACTTCCTCATCAGCTGTACCTATCGGTAACCAAATGTTTCTTTTTATTTCTTTACTAAGCTATGAATTTCAGTTGCCTTGCTCTCTCTTGAGTCATCACAGAAGCCCCTTCCATATTCCTGTCATACTTTAGGATCATAGCATAGTAAACTTATATCTGCAAGGGACCTTAGAAGTCGTCAAGTCCAAACCAAGGCAGACAGAGGTTGTGGGATGCCTAGGGTCATAAAACTGCACTCCTCTGGGCTTTTGATCATTTCCCAGGAAGCTCTTCATCCTTTGCTCTGGAACTCACAAACTCACACCTTGAAATCACCTCTGCCATGGAGAGGGCTCTTCTCAGAACCTCCATTTAAGGAGGGCATTCAAGCCAGCTAAAACCTATTTCCACCAGGTTATACTTCTCTGGACTTCTCCAGTATGCCTTTTCTTCCCACCCCCAGCTCCTTTTTTATGTGTAGTCTTCACCATTAGAATGAAGACAGGGACTGTCTTTTTGCTTATATTCTTGTTCTTAGTGCCTGGCACATATTAAGCTTTTAATAAATATGCTTATTGACAATGCTAGTAAGACTCTGATGAAGGATTTGAACCCAGATCTTCCTGATTTCAAGTTCAGTGCCCTAAATGAGGATAATTCTGTGAAAATGTATGCTTGCTACTGAATAGTTTGTTGATGTTAGGTTATATGTTTATCTTCCCAAGTTTTGGTGAATTGAAAACTTGAAGCTATTTTTACTGATTACAATCAGATTTGCTGTGGAAGTTATTCCTCACTTTTATTGTTTCAGAATAATATAAATGCTAATTACTCCTTCATGGTGTGAAATTGTCTTTGACTGTTGTTCCAGTATATGTTGTAACCTCTTTTCTATCCCCTCATGTGTCTAGTGCACAGTATTCAAGAAGAGATTTACAGGGTTGGGGGAAGTTGGGTTTGAATGAAGGAGCATGTCTTTCTTCTCTTCATCCTGTTATTCACTTAGGCCTCCTTTCCTAGGTTCTTGAATATTGCTTGGCTATGCTGGTTTTAGGCCCTTGGCAGCTCCTAACCTTTAGAGTTCTGACTAGTTATTTTGCAATCAGATGCCTTTTATTCCCTCTGAAATCATAGAATTACGGAATCATGGAGTTGGAAATTAATCTTGTAGCAGCCCTGGAGGGAAGAGAGCACAAGTGTATAGAAGGGATCTGTTTTATACTGATGTTCTTTGTCCATTCAGCTGGGGCTAGTTAAGGAAGTGACAGCACTTCTTGGTGCATTGAAATTAGTCCTTCAATGCTTTACTCATGCAGATCATCAGTAACATAGTGCAACTGAAAAAATAGTTTTTCCTGCTTTTGGAGTATGGTAGCTCTATAGCTGAAGCATTTGTGAGTTGCTTTTCTTCCTGCTAAGACCACCATACCTTCCCTATCATTGGATGTCTTCTCTTCCCCATCAGGTCAGGTTACTACCCAGAATAAGTATATAGTATGTGTCTTTGATGAATCTATGCATTCAGGCTTAGAGGATATTATATATCACCTTTGCCTTACTGGAGACAACTTCTAGAGTTTGAATATATCTAGTAGGGTCTAAGAACCTGAAATTAGAGGAATATGGTCCAGCTTCACACCCTATGTAGGAGTCTGTAACTTCTCTCATAGCTGAGAACAGATCTTTTATATATATTATTTGATAAGAATCAAAGATCATCATAGAGCTAGAATTGAAATGGATCCCAGAGACTGTCTAGTCCAGCCCCATCTTTATGCAAATAAGTAAAAGTTTAAGTGCCTTGCCAAAACTCAGAGAGGTAGACAGTATTATAGATAGGGTTGGAACCCTGATCTCCTTGACTGTAGAGCAAGTACTTTTTCATGGTTTCATTCTGTCTCCTCTTGTTCCACTCATATAGTCTTCCTTAATATATAGTTACATTTTAGATCTTCATAAGACAAGAAAGTCCTAGAAAACAGAGCACAAGTCTGAATTATCCATCACCTTCTTTAATACTTTTTCAAGAACCTATCAGTTCACTATTCTTTACTCTCCTTCTGCCAATAAGGTTTGAAACCATTCTCTGATGAAGCAAATGGTGTGCAAGAATTGCTATGGCCAAAGACAAAAACACGATCATCCCATGAGCTACTTGCTTATGAACATCTCCAAATTAGAATGTCTGGTTCTTGGATTACAAATATAAAGGCAGTTTTCTTGATGCATAATTGTAGCTTTTATGGCTTGATATAAATTGCCAGAATTCTGAACTGTTGACGTATCCCTTGAAAACTCAGGATCCACCTGTACATCATAATATAATATTAAGAAAGGATTTTAAAGTAAGGGCCCAGCTTTGAAACAGTTATATCATGTTTACCTTGTGTACAGCATACTGGTTCTGCTATTCATCTTTTTTTTATGGACTATTGAAAGTTATAATTTCATCTGAGTTCAATTTAACCCAAAGAATCATAATTAAAGGAATCACTAAAGACATAAGTAACCCATGAAGTCAATGAGCATTTATAGAACACCTACTTTATACCAAGCACGGGGTCAAAGGCTGGGGAAACTAACAAAGGCAAAAGACAACTCCTGCTCTCAAGGAGTTCACAGTCTAATGGGGGAGATAACATGCCAACAGTTATATGCAAATAAACTACCTACAGAATAAATTTGAAGGAAAAGGAGTGGAATTAAAGGAAATTTGAGAAGACTTCTTGTAGAAATTGTGGCTTTAGATGAGACTTGAAGGAAGCCTGAGAAGCCAGAAGGCAGAGATGATTAGGTAGATAATTCCAGGTATTAATGGACAGCCAGTAAAAATGCAAGGAGTCAGGAGATGAAGTGTCATGTGTAAGGAAGAGCAAGGAAGACAGATTCAGCTCCACAAATGAAATAAATATCTACTATGTACAAGGGTTTATTCTAACTGCTGGAGATATAAAGAAACCAATGCTCATAAGAAATTTAAATTCTAGTAGGAGGCCATGACACATATAAAGATAAATGTGTATTTGTGTATATGTATATAGATATGTACATGTATCTGTGGGGCAGCTAGGTGGCCCAGTGGATAGAATGTTGGGCTTGGAGTCAAGAAGACTCCTTTTCATGAATTCAAATCTGGCCTCTGGGTTAAAATACAAATTTCACTGCTTACCATTTTAAGCCATTCACAATCTAATCCCAGTGTACCTTGACAGATTTAATATACTTCAGTTCTTCACACATGACATTCCATTTCCCATCTCTGCTTTGGAACAAGCCATCTCCCATGCCTGCCAAGCATTCCCTCCTCACTTCCACCTTTTAGAAACCTTAATTTCTTCACAGCTCAGCTCAAATTATTGCTGGAGATAAAAAAATCATGCCCTTAAGGAAATTAAATTCTACTAGGAGGCCACTGCTGCTTCCTACATGAAGGCTTTCTTTATCTCCCCAGCTACTCATGTCTCTGATGCCAAAATCATCTTGAACTTACTTTGTATATATTTCATAACTCAGCCCTCCCTAACTCAAATCCAATTCATTTGCATGTCATGGCACTACCTCCCTGATGTCATGGCCCTCTTGAGAAGGAACGACAAACAACAACATAATTACACATATTTCTTCTCTCAATAGGCTGTAAGATCTTGAATACAAGGACTTTCTCATTTTTGTTTTTGAACATTAGGTCCTAGCACAGTGATTGCACATGTTAGGAGCTTTATAAATGATTGTTGATTAAAGTTGTCTGACTTAGGGTCTGACAGTAGTGGATCATGCTAATCCATTATTTTTCAACTGTGAGGCTTCCACTTAATCTCTATAGCACAGTTTATTTTTTTTTATTTGTGTGTTTTTCCATATTAAGAGACTTCTTTTAGAGTCTAAAATATATTGTGCATTATTATACTTTAAAAAAAAATGAAGGTTCTTAATTAAACTGTAGGTGAATACAAGATAAGTGTGCACTAACCACCAGAGTATCCTGTGAACACCACATGAATAACATCCATACCATGTGCACCTTTAAGAGACTGTACCATTTACATTTTAGGATTTGAAGAAGTAACGGTGGCATTACAAATAGCTCAGAATAGAGGACAGTCAACATCTTAGATCAATGTTTTTATGTTGTAATTCTCACTCAAGTCACAAGTTTAAAGTCCTATATTAACTATGTCCTAGTAACAACTAAATGTTAGAAAATAAATAATGAAAAAAAAGAGAAAGAGTTAGAAATGTGTATAAGTAGTTTCCTGAGCTAAATCTGATACCTTAGATACTCCTCACATACTATAATTTCCTTAAGGGAAAAGATCCTGTTGTATCTAAACTTGTAAACTTTGTGTCTCCATCAGTGCTCTGCACAAGATAAGTGCTTCATAAAATTTTAGCATGTTTGTTTCATAGTTAACTTTTTTTCTATATAACATATAGCAGGAAAAAAAAACATAAATGAATCTATGTTCCTGAGGAAAAAGGAAAATATCCAAATATGCAAAGTATCCACATTGGAGTAAATTCTATGCTCTGTGATCTAAAGCTAAATATTACTTTTGTTGGATACTCTTGAAGTACTAAGAGTATGTGATGGTGTTTAGATATACTTTGGTTTTTCAAAGATCCATAATTTCTTTGAATTCTCTCCACTGATGCAGATCACAAGCTTTTCTACTTTACCCCTTAATATCAAGGCATATGCATACTATGTGGAATAAATCCATCACTTGGTGACCAACCTTCTGATGTTGTCTCTCTGAAGTGGGTCTGGCTGGTTCTAAGATTATAAAAGCCACATCACCAGCCTGATCCCAAAACTGTTCCAACTTCATGGGATCTGCCAAAGCCTGGCATCTGCTGACATAGGCTTAGAGATCATAGGTCAAGCTTTTGACCAATATGCAACATCATAGTAGACTTGTATGAGCTGGTATTCCTGTATTTTGCCAAAATGAATTGTGCCTCCTAAAGTAAAACTTCCAAAAATTGTAAGAATGCATGAAAAGCTCATAGTACCAGGCACTGGACATAATAATTACTTAATAAACTTATGATTGATTGCCTCAAAAAGGAAAATGTAGCATGCTGTTGATGAATTCCTCCTCAGTCAAATCTCTTCTCCTTGTGAAAGGTTGAATGATCTTTTCTTTATTTTTTTTGGAATAGCCATTAGTATTTTCTTTACTTTCCTCAGATTTCTCAAAATAGAAACATTTGTACACTAAAAATACATTTTAGATGGTAAATTGCATAGAGAAAAGCCATAGACTTTTATGTCATTGAATTTAATAGCAGGAAATCATGTTTTCATTCATGAATAAAATTACAATAAGACATTGCATTTTAGATATAGTGAAGAGCCTTTGGTAAATACTAACACATTTATATGTTAATTTTTAACAGAAATCATTTCACAGGATAATTTATGCAAGGCAGAAACAGAAATTATTTCACAGGCATAAGTTTCTAGGCATTAATGTCAGTGTAAACAAACCTTCAAATTTAATATTGTTAAATATAATATCTATAATTCTCATTTTGAACAGGATAATATGATAAAGCAGCACTTTATAATGCATTTACAAAATCAATTGAATATTTTTATCTTCCTTACCAAGATTGTAAACCTCTTCAGAATAGATTGTATCTTCTTATGGACCTTTCATCTATACTCTGGACTCTTAAAAGTAATAGAGAAAAAGTTTAATCTTTAGCCATATTTAACAAAACATTTAATTAATCTGAATATTGACTTATAAAGTTTTGAGTTGTAATTTTCACTTAACTTTTACAATGCTATAGGAGAGGTAGTAAGGGGAAATGGATAGAAAGTGTTCATTGCAATCTGACCTTGGTTCAGGCACTGCCTCTGACAAATACTGACTTTGTGTGGCCTTGAAAAAGTCACTAACCTTTCAATATACTAGACAAACCATTGAGTCTATGAATTGAATAGCAGTTACGGTTTTGCACAAGTGAGAATGTTGAGTTTTAGGGGTGCTGGAACCCCAAAATCACAATATACTGGTCCTGCCTGAACAAATTCAACCCAAGCCTTCTGTCAGCCAAAGAGAAGGTAGAGGCAAGCGAGTAAGTAAGCCTCAGGGAACCAAAAAGTATCTGCAGTTTTCCCAATTCCCTAACAGAGAGAATTGATAGAATTGGGCATATTCTTTGTCCTCTATGCTGCAGAAGGTGTACCCAGGTCCATGACCTCAAACCAAACCAGTGGACTGAGAGTCTGAGAGCATCAGGCCAAGTACAAGACAGCCTCGTAACTGTCTGCCCAAAACCCACCTCTAAGCCTTCCTAGGTGCTTGGAGAGTGACCCCAAATGCAGTACAGGAAATAAGCCTTTCAGTCTTGGCTGGAGAAAAACTTGGGTTTTGGCGGTTTTCCCCACATGGGCCACCAAAATGTTGAGGTGTAGGAGTTTAGGGGTGCTGGGATCCCAAAATTACTACATACAGGGTCCTGCCTGAATGAATTCAACCCATGCCTTCTTTCAGTCAAAGACAAGGTTTATTAGAACATTCTCCATATTGTCCAGACTCTTAAGGAATTTGAACATTACTGAGCTATTGGCTAGATTATAAGAATCTGAGCAGTGGCTAGATTTTAAGAATCTAAGCACCTTAATGGAGATAAGATGGACATTATATACAGAAAGACTGTGGGAGGGATCTAGGAGTAGCCAAGTAGTTTGGGGTGACTGGAGGAGAGGTGTAAGCAAGAACTGGGTGGGAATGGCCAGTAAGCTGGTTTGAACAGAACGCCTGGGACCTGGACCCCTTGACCAAGGAATAATGGAGTCTAGATAGAATTAAGGGTGGGAAGTGGCTGGGGCCCATCTGGAGGTAAATTGGGTAGGCAATAATGAAAGACTGGTTGATAGGATTGTAGTATCAGGCTAATGCCAGAGATTTGGCCATGTGGGAAAGTACAGGGTTTTTCCTTTTTGGGGTCCAGATCCCATCCTCACCAGGAAGAGCTTTCTTCCTGATAAGTCCCCTATACTGCTGAAATCCCACATGAGAATCAAAAGAAATTTTTTCTTTAGTCTCTTTCTGTAAGACTTGTTTTCTCCTTGTTTCCAAAGACCTCTTGTAAGTAAGATGATTATGTTGATAGATCATAATTGTTATAACAGACCTATTGCACATAAGACCTGTAACAGATTTTTGTTTGTTTATTTGTTTTGATGTTTTTTTTTTTGTGAGAAGACCTGGATTTGAATCTCTAGTGTAGTTGTGTAAATGACAAAGGACAGAGGGTTAACCTTCAAATTAGCTAGGTCTCAGCTTAAATTCTATGTCTTCAAGACAATGGCTATTTGACTACAAATTACTTTCTTTCTCAGAGTTTTCTGTGACTGTAAGTTGCTGCTGCATGGTGGTCACCTCCTTACCCTACCATATCCCACAGATCGAATTTACACACTGAGAGTTCTAAACTCTAATGCAATTGCAGCTCCTTTAATGTTTTATTCTTCACCATCCTCTTTCTAGAAAATGTTAGAATGACTTGACAAACTAAAACAAATGTTCTAGTGAGGCAAAGGCAAAAATGGTTTGGTCAAGGGCAGAATTTGATCTTCTGGAGTCTCAGCTTCCTTGTCACCTCTGAATGGAAACAATGCCAAAATTGTTGCTAGGGAATATTTCACAACTAGATTATAACACAGAATTCAAATGTTTTGTTCACACATCATGTAAATTGATATATGACAAGAAAGCTCTGACCCAGTTGAATTCATAACTATTATGAGATGTAACTGACAGGATTTCAAGTAAAGGACAAAAAGTTAAGAAGAGAAAAGGGTCAAGTGAAATCATTTAAAGTGTAAGAGAGACCTGAGAATCTTGTAAGCAACAGGAAAAAAGCTGGTAGATAGGAAGAATTGTAGATGAGGAATCAGAATGATGATAATTGATGCAAGAAAGCTCCTAGAAGAGCAAGGAAAATATGACTGCAACAAGAACAATAATTACCATTTACATAGTACTTTAAGGTTTTCAAAGTATTTTAGAAATATGATCTCATTTTATCATCACTCTTACCTGGAAGATAGGTACTACTATTTTCTGGGTTTTACATAAGAGGAAACTGAGGCAGAGGTTAGTGATTTACCCAGAGATCACACATTTGGTAGATATTTGAGCCTGGATTTGAACTGAGGCAATCAGGTGGTGCAGTGGCTAAAGCAACAAGCTTGGAGTCAGGAAGAGCTGAGTTCAAATCCAGCCTCAGCCACTTACTAGGTATGTAACCTCGGGCAAATCAGTTAACCCTGTTTGGTTCAGTTTCCTCATCTATAAAAATTAGAAAAATAATAGCACCTACCTACCAAGGTTGTTGTGAAGATCAAATGTGATAATTACTGTAAAATATTTAACACAGTGTTTGATATATAGTAAATGCTATATGAAAAGTTAGCTGTAATAATTATTTGGACAGCTAGATAATGCAGTGGATAAATTGCTGGGGCTGGAGTCAGGAAGACCTGAGTTCAAATCGGTCCTCACACATTTACTAGCTGTGTGTCCCAGGGCAAATCTCTTAACCCAGTTTGCCTCAGTTTCCTCATCTGTAAAATGAGCTGGAGAAGAAAATGGCAAACCACTCCAGTATCTTTATGAAGAAAACCCCAAATGGGGTCAAAAAGAGCTGGACACAACTGAGACAACAACAACTATTTATTGTTCTGTCTAGTGGGATGAAGAGCCCAAGCAGAAGATTTAGCATCAGGTTGGAGAAGGGCCACTTATTTCTCAAAATATGGATGAAGAGAGAAGCAATAAATATATGGTGGGATTTTTAGATATAGAGTAGGGGAGATGAGGGAGCAGAAGATATGTGAAAGGGACAAAAAAATTATTAAGGAATATAAAAGGTCACAGGTGATATTTATAACAAACAAACAAAAACCAGCTGAACAGATTTCATCAATTCCTGGCCTACATGTCTACTTCCTTTATAAAATCTTTTTGAATATAGTCCAACTACACATCAAAGGTATTCGCAGTTAAAATTTGTGAGGATACTGGGCATGAAACTGAGGGAAACTTTGAGACAAAATATGATGGGTTCTGTTAGTATCAGAATTTTATAGCTGAGGAAATTGAGTCATACAGAGGTTAAATGGCTTTCCCAGTGTCCCACTGCTAGAAAGTATATGAGGCTGGATTTGAATTCAGCTCTTCGTGACTCTGGGCCTAGCACTTTATCCACTGATCCACCTAACTAGATCAAGTTTAATACAGAATTAGTTTGATACAATTCAATTATGTATTTATTAATCATCTACTACAAAACTTTAAAACATTGTTCATGACCTCTAGGAGTTTATGTTTCTGAACCCTTAAAGACTCAAACAATCTGTTTCCCACATGTAAGTTAAGATTTTATTATGCTTCTATGGAGGCATCTTTGGGCAACAATCAAATGAGTTTGGGTAATTCAATTGTTCACTAAGTCTATGGAATCTTAAAGCATATAGTCTTGACAAAAGGATTTTTAGTGATAGTGAGCCTCTCCAAATGAGCCTGTATAAAGATGGTATACTTATATTAAACCACAGAAAATACACAATTACCCACAGCAATTTGAAATACACAGCAATGCGAAAGAAATTGACATATCCATCCACATTGGTGAAAAAGTGGATGAAACCGAGTATTTACCAAATAAGCAGTTAGTCATATATAAACATAAATGGGAAATATGTTTGTAAATGTACACATTTCCATATAAGTATACATACACATATATATATATATATATATACATATATGTATATATATACACATATATATATATTTCCTATAACATATGTGTGTGTGTGTGTACGTGTGTGTGTGTACACACACACACACACATTATATTTATCTTAAATATGAAGCCCCTCCAAACCTGGAAACTGAATGTGCTTCACTTATTTTTGCAATGTCTTAATTAATTTTTCCAAAGACCTTCTGGATCAATGGTGCTTATTAATTCTCCTGCATTTGTGAACCCACAGCAGTTCTTTAACATGAACTCTTTTTTATTTATGGTATTGGGTGAGTAGTTGTGGGGGTGGATTATAACAAATTTTAAATTTTCATATCTATTAATTCTCCACTATTCACTAGCTAGATGAAAGAAATGATAGACATTTAGGTAAAAATGGGATACTTGAGAGATACAGACAATTTGTTCCAAGTTGGGTAAACTGAGACCCTGTCATTGAGTATAATGATCTCCTCTCAGGTGTTTTTACTGAGTCGATATTGCCATAAAATACAATATTTAAAAATGAACACTTAGTTATCACTTATGTTACCCTGAGGAAAAGAGGAAAAGAGACTAGATTAAAATTTCTTAATTATGATTACGAAATTATGATTGTTTTTATAGTTTAGAATAAAATAATTTTACTTCTAAATTAAACTGTGTGATATGCTCTCAACAGGAGGTATGTTGATGGATTAGAGTAATTAAATTCAAGAGAGTTATTGTTCTGTCACATATTTTAAATGCTAAAATGTTGCTGTAGGTACCATATAACTTCTCAAAAATGCTATTTTTACAAGTTTAATGATCTTTTAAAAAGATTCACATTGTCTTTACACATAATTTGAAATCAAAGTTGTACTTTTGTCTTATATTTGTTTCAATTTTCTTCTGAACTTCTCAAAGCACTCCTACTTTAATAAATTTACATACGTTTGAATTAGCATACAAATCTGAGACATGATAGATATATATCTAAACACCTTTAATGCTTAGAAGTAAACATTCTATTTTTAGCCATATGATTTGACTGTCTGCTTATTTCTATTTTAATTATTCTTATACACCTCAAAGTACATTTCTATTTTCATGTGTTCATATCAAGGAGACATCATGACAGTGTCTTTTAGAGGACTGAATTGGGAGTTAGCAAGACCTCGATTCAAATCCTTTCTCTAACATACACTAACTGTGGGACTCTGGGTAAAATGCCATTGCTATACATTTGCTAATCTGTTAATTTTTTTGTTAATTTGCTAATCTGCGACATACAATCTATATACATATATGTATAATATGCATCTATATTCATTGGACAGATGACTTCAGATCCATAGAAGTATAAAATTACTATATATTTCATATCACATGTGATATGATAATATACATATGTGTTAATAACAATAACAGTAATGATAATCACTAGCATTTATATAGGACTTTAAGGTTTGCAAAGCACTTTACAAATATTATCTCATTTTGTCCTCACAACAACCCTGGGATGTAGGTACTATTATTATCCCTATTTTATAAAAGAGAAAACTGAGACATATACAGGTTATGGGTCTTTCCCAAGGTCACATGGCTGTTAAGTGTCAGAGAGAGGACTTAAATTCAGGTCTTCTGATTCTAGGCCCAGCTTTCTTTCCACTGTGTCACCTGATTGCTTACACACACACACACACACACACACACACACACACACACACACTCACACACTCCTTACACTCTTCATTTTTTTTTTAGGAGTCCTATTTCATTGTGCATCACAGAATCCTCTTGGAAAGGGGTTAGTTACTCATTTCTACAACTTTGTTTTCTCATTGGACTATAAAGACCAAGAACTCAAGAACTATTAAAACTTTATTCCTTGGAAAATATAAATCAATTTTAGTCTAATCTGCATTTGTTTAAGAAGAGTGTGGTTGAAGAAAAATATTAATTAATGGGTTTCCTTTGGTATTTTCATCATATCTTCATTATGAAGGAGTCTCATTATATAATGGAAAATGTCAGGATATAATAATAGGTTCTATGATTTGATGAAGTTGAAATGTGAGATGCATAAAATATAATAAGAATATACTGAGCTGCATAATAAAATCATAGAGTTATGTGAATTTCTAGTAAAAATAAATAGCAAAGCTATATGTCTTCCATCTAACCAGGGTCAATGCTCTATCCTTCTCCTGTACCTTCCAGAGTACCTAGAACAGGGATAGATTCTTATTAATACATGTGTATTTACTTAATTGATTATAATAAGATAGCAAAATATTTTTGCGATGAAAGTTGTTGAATTAAAGTATTCAACTTGCCTCACCAGCATATGGTTCAAATAAATTTTTCATAGGATATCAGAGTTGGGAAATATCTTAGGAATCATTGATTCCTAGCCTCTCAATTTGCAGGTGAGACATAGAGAAGTTAAGAAATTTTCCCAATGTTATGCTAGTTGATGGTGTTGCCTACACATTAGCCCAAGTCTCCTGACTCCCATACTTTTTTTTTTTGCTATACCTGGTAAAACTGATTTCCTGTGAAATAGTTTTTACTTGCACCAAATACATATGACTTAAGGGAGAATAGTACTGAGGACTAACTTCTAAAAAGCTTATATCCAATTAAAGTAAAATAAATATTTAAAGTGACATTTGAAAAGAATATAACACCATTTTTGCTGATTAAAAATTCATACTTTTTGCGAAACATTTTTGATGACACAGCAAACAGTGAATGGATGCTTCTCCCTTCAACAATAGATAGTACACTGTATCAGAAAGCCAAGGGAAAGCACAAGGGGAATATTACTAGTACAGATTTTCCTCCAGATTGAAGTCACTTCATATTTACTTTTCATTTACTTTGTATATATTTTGTATCTATCTGTCTATCTGTCTGTCTATCTATCTACCTATCTATCTATCTATCTATCTATCTATCTATCTATCTATCTATCTATCTGTCTATCTACCTATCTACCTGCATGTTCTTTCCTTTAGTAGAATGTATAATCTTTGTGGACAGGGACTGCTTCATTTTTGTCTTTTTATCTCAATAGATAACAAATTACCTAGCATAGAGTTGGTGCCTATTAAATGCTTGTTTATTTATCATTCAATTCAGCAAACATTGATTAGGTGCTTACTGTGCATGAAGCAGTGTTCTAGTCAAGAAGTTACAAAGTTTAGATTAGACATGATTTCTTCCTGGGAAAGGATTATAACCTAGTGTATAGAGAAGACACAAATTAATATAAAGTGTATTATAAAAGCAAAATCAAAAGACAGATCCAGAGGGTGAGGGGGGATTCAGTACTGACTAGGGACAGCAGAGAAGAGTTTTTGAGAGAATTGGGATTTGAGTTAATATTTAAAGGACAGTCTATGGAGGGTATTTCAGGCATAGTTAATAACATGAGTTAAGAAAGGTACAGAGGTGGGAAAGTTTGTATTGAGGGTCGGGAGGCACCGCCTTTCAGATATCTCTAATTGGCTAACAGGTAGACATCTTAAACTCAATATGTCTAAACAGAATTCATTCTTTCCTATAAACCCTCCCCACTCCTGCTTTATTATTATAGAGAGTAACACCATTCTCCTTTACTTCAGGTTCACAACCTAGGTTTCATCCTCAACTCCTCACTAACTTTTGCCTCTCCTCATATCCAAGTATTGTCAAGGCCTATTGATTTCACATTTGCAAAATTTCTCTGATATACCCCCTTCTCTCCTCTGACACTGTCACCACTCTAATGCAGGCCTTCATCACCTCGTGCGTGTACCATTACAATAGCCTGTTGGTGAATCTTCCTGTATTGTCTCTCCCCACTCTAATTCATCCCTTCATTCAGCCACTGTATTGATTTTCCTAAAATGTCTGATAATGTCACCTACTCAATAGACTCCAGTGGATCCCTATTGTCTCCAGGATAAAATGCATAATTTTCTTCTTGGCATTCAAATCCCTTCATAACCTAGCCCCTTCTTATCTTTCCAATCTTCTTATACTTTATTCCCCTACAAGTATTCTTCTATCTAGTGACACTGGCCTCTTGGATGGTCCATGAACAAGATACTCCATCTCTTGTCTCTAGGCATTTTCTCTTCCTGTCCCCCTAGACCTTCCCTCCTTTCCTTCCCATACTGACCTCCCTAACTTCAAGTCCCAACTTATCTTTCACTAGAAGTCTTTCCTAACCCCTCCGAATTCTAGTGTTTTCCTTCTGAAAATTGTTTCCTATTTATACTGTTATAATTTGCTTTGAATATTTATGTTTGCATGTCGTCTTTCCTATTAGATTCTAAGCTCCTTAAGGTAAGGGAATTTCTTTTGCTTCTGTTTGTATCCCCAGTGTTTAGCATAGTAACTGGAACATAGTAGGTGCTTAATAAATATTGATCGATAGTCTGGAGTATAAAGTCCACAAAGGGAAGTAGTATGGAATAATGCTAGAAATTTAGAGTATTTCCAAGTTGTAGAAGGTGCTAAATATTAGGCAAAATTCTGCCTTTATTACGCAGACAGTAGCAAGCCATTGGAAAGTGTTTAGCAGAAAAGATTGACATTACTAGATCTGGACTTCAGGAAGATATCTGATAGTAATTGTGATGGTGGATTGGATAAGGAAGAAAATAGAAGGAGGAAGATCTATTAAGGGATTGTTGCAATAGTCATAGGTGTTATTGAACAATCAGTTGTTCAGGTAACATGCACCAAACCATGACTATGTGCCAGACATTTATCAAGTTCTGTGAGTGCAATGACAAAAATTAAGTACCCACTCTTATGGAGCTTACTTCTATTGAGGATGACAAAATGTATATGTACATGTATGCAAAATTTAATTATTTCATTCTCCGAACCCTGATTTGTTTTTTAAAGCTGTGCTTCTATGAACGATAGCATATTAAATTAATAATACCTTTGTATGAATTAGTTCCACACATGAGGACAGCGCAGGTTGATTTTGTTTTATGAATCATCATTGTTATGTTTCATGGCAGACAAATAGTAGAATTGCTTTCAAAATAACTTGCTCCCAGATTAGTGTTGCCTCTAATGCCTTCTGTCTGTAGCTGTTCAGTTTTCTGGCAGCATGTCTGCTTCATAGTCTGTACCTGTTTTAATCTGCAACCTGAAGATCAGTCAGAGGTGCTGAAGGAGAAATGCAGGTATTTTGTTTTGAAATAGATGAAGGAAAACTTTGTTTTAGCCTTACTTGGGCTCTGTGTTCTTAATGCTCTTTTAAGGAATTTTATAATCTCTTTGATTTACCATCAATCTAAGTGTCTGCTATAGTTATATCATTCTTGCAAATGGGCCTAAAATGTTGCTCAGCATTTTTAAAAGCTTTGAGGCTTTTTTTGGCATCATGAGCTCTTTCTCATAACTTAATGTCAGAATAAGCATAAAAATAAAATGAATCCAGTAAAAAAGCTGTTGACAACAATGAGAAAATTTTTGGATGATAACTTTGAGAAGTGACTAAGTATTAAGTCCTGGGGACTGGACTTTAATCAGGAGTTTTAAATTTTAAATTTTCAATCATAGAATTCTATATGGAATCTGAAACTGACTTTTCTATATTACAGTATGAAAAATGGCATGAGACCAAACTTTCATGATGGCCAAACACTCATCCTAAGAATTACGAAATTACCTGTTAAATGACATCCTCAGATGAGAACAGCCACAAGAAAATATTAATGGCAGAAATGTCAGAGTATCTGAAAATATTTGGAGCATTTCTTTCTACTTGAAGTGTGCAATGACTTTTTCTTTTTAAATTTTTTTAATTTATTTTTATTTTTCAACATTCACTTCCATAGGCTTTTGAGTTTTAAATTTTCTCCCCATTCCTCCCCACCTCCTTCCTCAAGACAGCATGCAATCTGATATAGGCTCTACATATAGGTTCCTATTAAACATATTTTCACATTAGTCATGTTGTAAAGAAGAATTAGAACCAATAAGAGGAACCACAAGAAAGAAGAAACAAAACAGAAGAGGCAATGACTCTTTTCATTAAAGACTCTCAAATTGAAATGATCTGATCTGGTGTCCTTCCTAGCTGTCATATATGATTAAGATGGATTTGATTAGAATTCTGTAGTTCCTCTACTTTTGCCTTACAAGTGTAAAGGCCAAAAAGGGTACAAGTTTACAGTAACAGTATACTCTGGGCAAAAAGCAGAAAGAAAAAAAGTTTCTAAATCAATATTATTTTTCAATTGTAGTACTTTTAATGTACAGGGGCAAGGATTGGATCTCTGATTTCATCAATATAAGGAACTTCCAGATGTAGAAATACTTTCTACAAATGACGAAGGGTATCGTCTCCATAACTTAAAGTCTTAGAGATTTCCCTAGGTCACATCGGTTTTAAGTGACTTTCTCAAGGAGACATGGTTGGGATGCTAGTAGTATAAGAGCCAGGACTTGAACCCAGGATTTCCTGGCTCGAAGACCAAATTTCTATCCACAAATAGTTGCCTGTTTTGAGTATACAAAATTAAAGACTGTTATAATTTCAATAGCATTTAGATCTTCATGAGCAGTAGACAAATTTACCCCCTTCTTTTGTTTTTATTTGTTTTTTTTTTTATTATTATTCAAGAACAGACTATTCCATGAAATAAGGCCTTGGTTACTTAGAATTATTGCATCTTCGGATTGGAAGGAATCTTTGAAGTCATATACTACAATTTCTCCCCCCCCCCACTTTGAAGAAATGCTTTCAATAATAGCTCTGACCCAGGGGAATGATCATTCAGTCTCTTCTCAAATACTTTGTTGTTTGTTTCTTTCAGCTGTGTCTGACTCTTCATGACCACATTTGAGGTTTTCTTAGCAAAGACACTGGAATGTGTTGTCATTTCCTTCTCCAGGGCATTTTCCTGATAAGGAAACTGAGTCAAAAAGAGTTAAGTGACTTGCTCAGGGTCACATTGCGAGTGAGTATCTGAGGCCAGATCTGAATTCAGATCTTCCTGACTCCAAGACCGTTCCTCTATCTACTGTATCAAATATTTCTCCTGACAGGAAATTCACCACCTAACAAGACAATCCATTCCATATTTGGGTAGCTCTTATTTTTAGGAAGTTTGTCTTACATTTAAAAAAAAAACTACCTCCTAGAGCTCCTACTAATATGTCTTTGTTCTGCCATTTGAATATACATAGAATGAATCTAATCCTTCTACTTATCAGCTCTTTAAATATTTAAAAATAACTAGTCTGTCTCCATCCAAGTCTTATCTAAAATAAATATCGAATTCCTTTAGCTAATTTTCAATATGACAGTGTTTCCATGTCTTTCAGGATCTTGGCCATTTTCCTCTGGGTCCTATCTAGTTTGTCTCTCTGTCCTACTTAAAATCTAATAATTTCAAATCTGCTTTCAGTTTACAAATAGTATATGACAGTTCATTTCCTAAGACAACTATTAAGTAATCTTTAACACTATTCCAATGCATTTTAGAAAATCATGCCTACAAGCAAGATTACAAATTTGAAGGTTCCTCAGGCATGAAGCACATGTCTCTTCAGGAATTCCAGATTTAAAATGCTGAGTTCAAGTAATATCTATATTCACCAGTCCTGCATCCTGAATGGGATTGACATATTTTCATATCTGTATTATTGGGAAACATTTACTTGAAAAGCATTTGTCAGCATAAGTGATTCCACATGCAAAGAAACTTATCTGTGTTCTGAATCCAATCTGCTTGAAGGTATAGAGATGGTTTTTATTTTTTCTGTATTTTTAACAATATCATAGACCCTCTTTGAGGGCCATTTTCATTTTCAAAGTTTCAGCTGTTTTTAAACTTTTTTTAAAGGGACCATTCTAAAAACAACAATAGTGCTTCTATTTCCTCTCTTCTTTATGAATTCTATCTTATTATTAAAAGAAAAACCCATAACAAACTGCATTAGGGTGAATTCCGGTGGCTCATATAGTTCCACTTAGTTTTTTTTTCCCTCTTTCCTAGCTAGTTATTTTTATGTAACACTGATGCAGAACAATCTCATAACTATTTCAAATTGTAGAAATAATTAATACTATTAAATTAGTAAGAATACTAAAGTGTATTCATCCCCACTAGACAGAAAATCTGGTGTTTGAGATGGACCCATGCTGAGGGAGATGCATAAGACGATAATGTGTTTTACAAAACATTTAAAGCAGGCACGTTAAATTGCTTCTCCATTTTCCTTTAGATGAACATAGAAGAAGATGTTATTAAAATATCTGCATTGCTGAGTCATACCACATGTTTTGCTATCATACATAGTTCTTTAAAGATTATCAAGAGCAAGCTACAGCTTTTGAAGGGCAAAAGAGACTTATAATCTATTTGACAGTCTGCCAATCTGTGTTTTATGTTTGATATGATCAGTGAGCTATACCTAGGAAAGCAATTCTACAAATACTTGTGCTATATCTAATTCACTCTCTGTTTTCCTAATTAGTGATGCCTACTCTCTCAATTCAGATAAATATCTTCTTTTGTCAAGTAACTGGATAGGGAGTCATGCTGGTGTAACAAGAATCTGTGCACATGATGTTGAAGATGTGGATACCTTATAGCAATATCTAGAAAGAAAGCTATGGGTTTATCTTTCAGGTTTTTTTTAAACCCTGAAGTTTTATTTATATTAGCTTCAAAATCCTTGTTTTATTTTGAATATATGCCAGTACTTAACAACCACTCTACCTTTCAGAAGTCTTTTCTTTTCCCTCTTATGTTGTGTGTCCATCTTTACCATAATATTAACCTCTCCTTGTATTTTGGTCATCAAGTTGAAGTTTCTTTTTACATTCAAGACTTCTCCTAACTTCATTCATGTTTTTCTTTGCTCATTTAAGAGCTCATCTAAAATTCATTTCTTATACCCATATCTTCTTAGAGAGTTGGAAAGGACTTTAGAGGACATCTAGCATTCTAGAATTCTCTTGAATTACTATACAACTCTCTCCACCACATCCAACATGTATTTTCCAATTCCTGAATGAACATTTCTATTAACAAACAAGTCATTACTTCAAAAGGCAAGTCACAAGATTTTCATACATGTTTTTTGTTCTGAATCTTCCTTTCATTGTACCTTCTTATTTTATTTGTTTTAGGCCTTAAAATCACTTCCTCACCCCCATTATCATTAGTAAATTAATTTTAAACTAACTTCTCCATATATCAAAAAAAGAAAGAAAAGGTAGGATTTAAAGAAATGGACTAGGCAATTGGACAGAAGGCATGGGTAGCTTTTTTCTGCACTGTTAAAGATACTACCAACTCCAGTTAGAGTCCAGTGGTGTGCAGGGGGTCTGGTTATATAGCTTGGGAGAACTGATTGTTAAGTTTTCAGTGTAAATATTTAAGCTTCAGACATCAACAGATGGTACAAATCTGAGTTTAATTTGCTTAATTTTGCTTCAATAATTTGCTTTTTTGTCTAGACTTAAGAAAGTGATAGGGGAAATGTTAATAATGTAAATAAAACAAAAGTGTGTCATGTGTATTTTTTTTACAGAAAACTAGTTACTATTAAATATTTATCAGTACACCCTGAGACTAAAGATCCCTTTAAGCACTGAAGTAACTAGATACGTTTTTCTAAAATTAAGTATTTTGTTCCTTTAAAAGCATTTTTCTGGGGGCAGCTAGGTGGCGCAGTAGATAGAGCACCAGCCCTGGAGTCAGGAGGACCTGAGTTCAAATCTGGCCTTAGACCAAACACTTGACACTTACTAGCTGTGTCACTTTGGGCAAATCACTTAACCCCAGTTGGCCTACAAATTAAAAACAAAAATTCTTAAAAAAAGCATTTTGTTGTTGTTGCCTATTTATGTGTTTTTTAAACTTATGCATTACTACTTATGTATGAAAAATAATATAGAAAAATGCAGACTGACATTAAGCAGCACATTTTACTAACCTTTGAACCCCCCAAATAACACCTTTTGCAAATTGTTGGGGGAAAAATGTCAAATTTGGGATATTTAATTTGGGAGAGTCTTGTATGCAATGTGTGCTTATTGTGTAAATTTATAGATTTAATGTATTTGGGAACATAACCTTTGTATGTGAAGTACAGTAATAGTAGTTTTTATACGTATTAATTTCTCAATAAATATAGGAGAGTTTGATTAATAATTCATATCTCAAAATGCCATTTAATATTTTCAGTGTCACCATCTCCTTCCCTTTTAGATCTATATTTTCTCAAAAATTAATGTTGATGTCCTAAAAGAGGACCTACCTAAAAGAAAAGGGTCTAGTACACTTGATCTTAGCATGTTCTTATTTGTAAACATTACAATTTCAGTGTTACCATCAGGGAGGCATGACAGTTGAGCCATGTGAGCAGGAAGGTAGTAACTACTATCTGTAGATGCCAGGAGGTCATTAGTTCTTTTTCTACCCTGTATCTAGAGAACATAAAAACATGAAGATCCCAGGCTTTTCCCATCCCTGTTTAATGTTCCTAGAATTGCCTTCCTCCTGAAGCTATTGAGTAGCTTGTTTAACCTGGAAGTAGGATGAAAGAGTCAAATACCACCTTTTGATGAAAGAATGTTTAGCTCTAGAGAGTCTGATTACAGGATTGGCTTTCTATTTTCCTTGTGTTTAGACCCGTGCAGTATGTGAAACCTTGGGGGGGAAAAAGTCTTGTTCTGTTCTGAAACACCTAAGTGTTTTGATAGAGTACACCAAAGGGTCAATTGATGATGAGTATGTCACAACACCAGTTTATCCTTTCATGTTCTTTTAAGGGTGCCTCAGTGAGAGTATTTATGATACTGTGTTCTATATTTCATCAAGTCCAATTATGGCAACATTTCAGATCTTTCAAATCCAATACAGATTTACTAAAACATGCCATCTGGCATAACCTTGCAAATACGTCAAAAGAAGTACTGTTTTTGGCAGAGTTGAGTATAAATGAATACTAATTTTATTAATTTACTTACCTTTGTGCTAGATTATAAAGCTGTTATTTTGGAGAGAGTTGGTATTTTTTTTTTGCAAGATTGATGCACTGTCCTATAATTTCCTTTGATTCAAGGACCATGTTTCTTTAAATATTAAGTTTTTGTAGTAGATGATCAATAAGCACTTGTTTGGGGTGACATTATTAGAATGTCTTTTGAAGAGAACATCTTGGAAGTCACATTTTTCCCTATTATGTACTTCTTATGAGAATTGTCTGAATAGCTTGGTGGTTCTATGTTCTGCCTGTAGTGGGGGAATCTCTTTATTGCCAGACATTTCAAGGTCTTTCTATTCCAACAGTCCCTTTGTTAAGAGAGACTCCATTTAAAACTCAGAGGTTCTCTTATCACAAAGTTATGTGATATATTAAAATGGCCTGATTTTTCTAACTTTGTGAGTGAAATCTTCCATCTAAATCTTTTTGTACAGTACCCTTTTAATCTACCATTTGAGATGGTACCTCAAAAGTGCTAGCTTCGGTAGGTGAAAAGAAGTTAGGCCATTTTTTTTTATCTTTGCCTGTTATGTTGGGCTTTGAAAATGGTCTATTTGTGCAGAGTGAGGGAAGAGAAGATAATCAACACTTAATCTACTTGCTTTGCTTTATTAATTAAAATAAAATTCTATCACTGCCTTTATGTTTATTTGTTTCTACATCACCTACGTTTCCCAGTGTATCTTTCCCTCTCAATAAACATATTGTAATTACCTAAGTATATTCAAGGCACTTTGCTAGGACCAGGGTAGAAAAAGCTAAAAAAATGAAACTACCTTAAGGAACTACTGATCAGTATAGGCATTTTATGTCAAATTAGTATCCTTCTCACAAACAATCACATGCAGTGCTTGGTTACCCTGGGAATGTTAATTGATGGGAAAGAATAATCACCTAAACCCTTCTCTGCATAATTATAGTTTGACTCTTCTGAGTATCATAATATCATAGACTTTCAGATTGAAAAGTGACTTTGAGGTCATCTAAGCTGATGCATATCTAAACAGAAAGCATACTCTACAATATTTCCTTGATAAATGGTTGTGCAGTTTTGTGAAAATTTCTAGTGTAGGGAAGCTTACCAAATCTAAAAGCCAATTATTTTGCTTATAAGCAACTCTAATTGTAAAGATATTCTGTCTTGTTATATTTCTTCCTTATATCAAACCCAAATCTGCCTTTTCATCACTTCAGTCCATTGCTGACCCTTATAAACAAAACATTGTTTTCTGACCCCTGTAAACAAAAAGAACAGGTATATTCCCTCTCCCATATGTTTGCCTTTTAAATACCAGAAGATGGTTACAATTTTCTGATTGTCTTCTGTCCTTCAAGATATGCATCCCTAGTTCCTTAAACTTATCCCCCAGTGATATCATTTCTCCTCTCTTCTGCATCCTGATCGCTTCTCAGTCTGATCAAATTTGTCAGTGTCCATGCTGACCTTTGACACATAGGACTGCATATTTCATTCCAGATGTGATTTAACCAGGGAAAAATACAAAGCCAAACTCCTGGGAAGCACCTGATGAAATAAAGTCTTCCCACTTATGCCTGAGTATAACTTGACCTTAAATGACCTCATGAGATGTAAGAGTTTGAGTTCATGTCAGTTATTTAAGTATCAAGGTTCACAGATCTGTGATCCCTTATAGACATCTTGAAGAGAAAGCTGCAATCTGAAAATACCAAAGGAGCATCATGACAGAAATTTGTTTTAGCACGAATGACCATATTCCATATTTGGACACACCTTGGTTTAGATCCAAGCTTCCTCTCTTATTTTATGGACTTTCTTTACCCATTTTAATCTTTTATGGTCTTCTTCCTCATCTTGCTTGTATGAACTTTTTCTCTGGTAGTTAAACATGTCCTAGGACTTAGGTTATCCCTCTTGGATTTGGTACCTAGAGACCCTACTCCCTCCCTCCCCTCTACATGCATAAACAGCACTCAATCAGAATTTGCCACAGCATTAACAGCCATAATTTTGAGCTATGGCTAGTTACACTCCATTAACTTTCAGTGATGAAAAGCAAAATGTAACAAAAGAGAATAAGAAGACAGGATATATTCCTGCCTATACAGAACTGTGCTGACCACTGCTGAAGGCTGCCTCTGCTGCAGTGTTGATGTACTAATATAGAGCCCTAATACAATTAATTAGTTTTCATATGTAGTGGCTTCACTTCCATGTTAAAGAAAAGAGAAGTAAGGAAAAAAGGGATTGAGGGTCCAAAATAGAAATATACGGTAACCTTGTTATTATAGTGCAACAAATTCACAGTATTTGCTTCAACTAATATTAAGGCATTTGAAGAATTTATGGGATTATTGAACACTCACTTCTCACTCACTAAACCACTCACTTTCTGATTTAAATTTCACAAAAGGAGCAAACAGACAGATGGAAAGATGATGTACATTTTAAAGAGGTCTATCATTTGCCTCAACCTTTGAACATCAAAAATTCCTAAGATAATCTGTTACAGATCATCTTGTATATATTTTAAAAATAACTTAATCATTAACACTGCTTGAATTATTCAAAAATGACCAAAATGATGCTCTAGCCAATAAGATTGGATTGATGCATGTTATAGAAGTTAACATAAAACTTCTAATAAAAACACTTTCAATATATGCAGAAAAAGTTTACCAAGCAGAAAAAAAGGATGTGTATGCATATATGTATGTATGTATGTATATGTGTATAGGTATATATGTATGTATATATAATATATGTATATGTGTATATACATGCATGTGTGTATATGTATATACGTGTGTGTGTGTGTGTGTGTGTATACACACACACACACACCAGAATGTAGATAATATACCATTGTTCTGCTTATAGTTTCTAAGATTCAGAGTTCAACTTCTGTAAGAAAGGCTACTATGACAGATAATGTCATTCAAAAATCGCATCACATGTCAGAATCAATCAATCAATAAACATTTATCAAGTGCTTGCTATGTGCCAGGTAATGTGCAAATGTTTGGAGATACAAAAAGAGGCAAAAAAAAGTCCCTGTCCTCAAGGAGCTCATAATCTAATGGGAGAGAAAACATTCAAACAAATTTATACAAAGCCAGCTATATGCAGGATAAATAGGAAATAATTAAGACAGAGAAATTGCTGCAATTAAGAGGGATTAGAAAAGGCCTCCTGTGGAAAATGTTCTAACAATTCATATTGCTTATCATCAGGCAATCTTAGCCATCATCATGGCAATAAAGGTTGAACATCGTATCCCATGTTGAAGCTCAGTGGCATGATATTTCCAAATGCTATAATATTATTAATATTAAAATATTCAGATGTGTTCTTATCAGTTCAGAAGTTTCCTCCAACAAAGTAAAACACATTTCATCCATGCCTGCCTATTATATGAGACCTTTGTCCTTACCCATTCCCTACCCCCAATAAGTTAAAGCACATACAATCCACCAAATATTCTAGAGACCTTTGTCTCTTTCTGATATCAGGATGGCACCAATGGAGCACTCTACCTATCCACTGCTCATCCCTCACTCTTGCTATGTAAACAGCCTATTTTCTCTTCCTGTCATGCATTTCCTTGGTGACATTTCTTGCTTTCTTTCTTGAAATTTTGATACTCATTTTTAATTACTTGGAGACTCTTGTATTACATGGTTCTTTGCCATAAAGAATGTGTAATAGCATTCCTAAATGCAAGATGAATGTCGACTCTGTTTGCAAAATATCAATAATGAACCAAATCAAATGCCAGTTCAATCAGTTAGTACAATGAGTGAGTCATCCTAAGTATCAACAATACTAGTTTGTAGCAAATTAAAACAACTCTGAGGTATCATCTTATACTTATCAGATTGGCTGCTATGACAAAAAAGGAAAATGATAAATGTTGAAGGGGATGTTAGAAAACTGGGGCACTAACATACTTGTTAGTGGAGTTGTAAACTGATCCAGTCATTCTGGAGAGCAATTTGGAATGATGCTCTAAGGGCTATAAAACTTTATTTTTTATCCTTTGATCCAGGAATACTACTCCTAGGTCTACATCCCAAAGACACAAAAAAAGGGGGCAGTAGGATCTGTCTGTACAAAATATTTATAGCAGCTCTTTTTATGTGTTGGCTAAGACATGAAAATTGATGAGATACCTGTCAATTGGGGAATGGCTAAACAAGCTGTGGTATGCTATTGTGATAAAATATTATTGTGTTATAAGAAATGACAAGCAGGATGATTTCAGTAAAATCTGGGGAAGACTTACATGACTGATTCAAAGTGAAGTAAGCAGAACCAGGAGAACTCTGTACACAGTAACAAGATGAAGAACTGTGAGTAACTTAGCTATTCTCAGCAATGCAACAATTTAAGACTATCCCAAAAGACTCAGGATGAAGCATACTATCGACCTCCAGAGAAAAAACTAACATTGTCTGAATATTGACTAAAGCATGCTATTTTTCACTTTTTTTCATTCTTTTTTTTTTATTCGAGTCTTCTTGTACAAAATGACTACCATGGAAATGTTTTACACTGTTGTACATGTATAAACTCTATCTAATTGCTTAACACCTCAGGGAGGCAGGAGGAAGAAAGGGAAGGATATACTTTTGGTGAACTCAAAATTTAAAAAAAATCAAATGTTAAAAGTTGTTTTAACATGTAATTGGTGAAAAATTAAATATCATAAATATTTAAAATAATACCAATTTGTAAGTTGTAGGATATACAATCTTATTTTTAGATTACTATATGAACACTGATATTATATGTCACATTTATTTATTGATTGATTCACTTACTTCCTCTGAGGAAGGCATTATGCTAGGCATTAAGGATATAAAAATAAAATTTAAAAAAAATTATCTACCCTCAAGGAACTTGCATTCTTCTGCTCAATTCAAGATAAAATGCATGAATTCATGACATTTGAATTCCAAAATAAAAGGATTGTTCCATGCTTTTCTAGGACAACTAAGTTTATTCTACTTTTTTCTTCCATAAAAGGTGACCTCTGCTAAGCTTTCTCATTGGCTGCTGAAAAAGGATGTACTATACTTCTGAGCTTATCAGTGTCAGGTGGCTGTCTAGAAGGACAATTAATTGTTAATTCCTTTGTCAACTATGATTGACTTCTGCAGACCATAAATTATAATAAGTATATAATATTCTTAATTTCCCTAATGGTGTTAGAATCTTGCTTAGCCAAAAAATGCCAGATGGAACTGAAATACCAATTACATTCTGCTCAATAACAATGTCATCTAAAATATGCATGGATTGACAAGGAAGCCTTTCCTGTCCTCAAAGGAGCCAGTTTTGGCAACTCTCTTTATTTTTTCATTCATTTATTCATTCAGTCTACAAGCATCTATTGAATGCCTGTTAGGTATATGACACTATTATAGGTGCTGATGAGAGAAAAATGAAAAATAAAAGGCACAGTGCTTACTTTGAACAAACTTGGAGTGCAATAGAAGGAACAAAACATGTGCATAAGTAAGTATGCTACAATTTAGAATATGATAGGTGCATCAAAATATGTCATGAGTGATTTGAATAGAGATAGAAAAGTTCTAGGAAGACAAATCAGAACAATTCATTAAGAAAGTTGCACCTGAGGGTTGAATAATGGACAGTTTTCCTAGGTATGATCAATATAGCATAAAAAATCCATGAGAACGAGGCAATAGCTAATTAAAGCATATTTCAGTGGATAACATCAGTTCAGCTAAAATGTACAGTGTGTTGAAGGGAAAGTGTAACATGATGTTGGGAAGATAGGTTGGAGTTAGATAAGGAAAAAAAAAATCTGGATTGTCAGGTAAAGGGTTTGAATTAGTCAGGCATTGCAGATTTTTTATAAGGTGGTTATAACTTTCATGAGCTTATCACCTGACCTCTTTGAATCCCTGTTACCAGCATCTTCTGGAAGATGTTCATTAAATGTTAACACTCTAACCCTTCTGGGATCTATAGATTCCAGTTTTGTGCCATCTCTACTGGAAACTTTTATGATATCCCTGAACAAATACCATACTTAGTCTAAAATGGACTCATGTCTTTTAAAGAATTATATAGAACATGATAAGCACAAAAACTATTAGAAAAACCTCTGCATTCATAGATCATCAACAAGAATTATCAAGCCCATCCCCACAGTCATCATCTAGGGAAGCAACTCTTGTGAAAATATGACCCAGTAAGGGGCTGCTGTCAATACTACAAACTTTGGCTTTTTGGTAGCTCCAGCTCTAGAAGATCCAGAAAATAACATTCTCACCATCAAAATCTGTTGCACAATCAAATTGCTCAACATCTGAAAATGATATGGCTTTATTAGTAGAATGACATTAAGGGATGTATACCTCCATCTGCCTTTTACTGTTGCTGAATCCTAAGGACACTATGTAGTACTTTCCATAAGACTTAGCTCTTTGAGATCAGTGACTATTTTTCAAGCTGAGCACAATGTGTTGCACATAAGTACTTAATAAATTATTTTTTTTATTTATTCACTTATCATTGATCACTTGTAATTTCATTAATTTTGTAGGAAACATATCTGTTCATCCCAGAAGGAGTTTATCACATTGGCTTGACCATACAACATGCAGCATGTTTGTCATTAAATTTGGGCCCTGAGTTCTGATCCTGTAAGAAAGTCACTGACCTTGCCCTTCCCCAAGCATTGGCTAAATCCTGGATCTCATTGAAGCAGGGCATCTGATTCCAGCCATCACATTTTATCTTCTCAGTAATTTAGAAGGGAGGTGCTATAGTTAGGGATAATATATGTAAAGAACTTTGCATACAGTAAAGCACCATATAAGTGCTTAGTGTTATTCAGAAATAAGTACTTATAAAAGGCTAAAAAACTCAAAACACATTGCCTTGACCACACTACATGAAGCATATTATGTATATAAGGCCTTGGATAGAATCTGTTTGTTGGCCTGGAATTTGTTCTGACATTGAAAAGATTGCAGGAGATTCAGTATGTGTGGCCTACTAACCACCTACATTACCATGGGAATTAATTCAGAAAGTCATAGTCATGCAGGAATCTAATTATTATATACAACTACTTCAAAGGAAGAACCTGTTCATGGTAGTCTCTTTCTAAAAAATTTTCAAACTGTGTTAATCCTATCACTCATATGTAACACATAGGTTATTCCACATTATTATTTCTGACAGTGGTTCTGGATTTACTGTTGTTGAATTTAAGGAATGTGTGGACAGCAGTAGTTCTTGTGATCAACTCTCTGATCATGAGCTTTTGCAAATGTAGCTAAGCCAGTACATAGAAAACAAAAATACAGTCCATCATTGGATTTCTAATTGAAAACTTCTTCTATTTGGTAATGCCTATCACTCTGCTGGCATGGTCTTTGAGAACCTAGGAATAACTTCAAATGATGATGGTTAAGCATTCTTCACTATGTTCTTCCCTTCAAATGAGTTGCTTCTGCTGAAACATTTATAAGGCAGTGTCTCAAGATGTCCACCCAGACTTATCTGGAGACTTATGAAATATACAGAAACATATTCCAAATATTTGCTCTGCCTGCATACATTCTTTGACGACTTCCACTTTAAGAATATTGCCTTGTAGTTAATGGTCTATATTAGTTGAGTTCCTACCAATAACACAGCATGACACTTGTGGCTATTTAAATAAATGACAAGGGTCACACAATATAGTCTGAGGGCCACATCTGGCCTTAAGACATTTTAAATTAAAAAAAATTATAAAATGTTTAAATAAAAAAAATACTTTTTTATTGTTCATGGGCCATATAAAACCAAACAGTGCAGTGGTGGGGTGGGTCGCCTTCAGGTCATAGTTTGCTGACTCTTGAGTAAAGAATACATAGATTTGTGTGGAATCACCAAATTCATCATCACTAAAGGCATAACTTCTTGGCTGACTTGACAGAACAAACAAAAATTATCAGAACTGTCCTTTGCAAGTTTCATCTGATAATATTCTTTTTGTTTGTTATACCTTTTGAATATTGATTAGAACCATAATGTAAAGAATTCCTTGACAGTGGCAGCTGCTGAAGTGGATTTTCCTCATATTTCTATCCTCATTAGGCATAATCTTAGAGAAAATTTCAATATGAAGTAACCCTTTACTTGGTGTTGGTCAAGTAATATGGTTATAATACATATGTATGTATGATGCTTCATTGGAATGGAATGGTTTAATTCCTTCTGAATTTTAGCGGTTTATACATTTTGAGCTACATGCACTTATATGCTTGTCATTTCCATAGGAATTTGCAGCAATAAAATTCAGTAATGTGGAATATCTACTCATCAGCCTGTGTATTGATTATCTGATGGAATAGCATCACATACTCTAGCTCTGGGATGTATTTAGGCCCTAGTCATTTTTTTTTTTAGTGTAGACTTCACCTTCCCAAATAGATTGTAAATTTCTGTAGTGAAGGGACCATATCGTCTACATTTTATCTCCCTCAACAGTTAGTATAAATACTGTGAGATTTACAATTGTTTGAATAGCTCTTAGAGGGAGAAAAGATTCATCTGCAAATTCTACTATTTTTGTTTGCTAGTGAATAATAGAATTTAGTGCTACTAAATTTGATTAGACAAGAAATTTACACTTGTCTACTTACCTTTTCCAGCTTCAGGTAAATATATAATCCTTGTATTCTGACTATGTCTGGAGAATATTCTCCTAGTCAATGGAAAATCCAAGAATGAGGTCTAAGTATAGTGCATAGCAAGTTATTGCACTATTTTTTTTAATATTACTTTATGAAAGTATGAAAGAAGCTTATTAGTGATAAGGAGAAAATCATTTCATCCCAACTATGTGACCTAGTTTGAAGTGATGAGATAATCTGTTAATTTGATTAATTGTTTAGTTGTTATGTATGTGTGTGTGTGTATGTGTGTGTGTGTGTGTGTGTGTGTGTGTGTATATACATGTGCATGTGAACAGAACCAAGCTATTCAGGAGGTAAATTCCTTTTAAGGATTGTTAATTTGCTCTGTGCCATTCTCATACTCTCTCCACTTCATACCTAAAACTGTAGTCTCTGAGGAAATCATGAAAGTAGGATTTAAAAAGCATTAGTTCTTTGTGTTTCTGAAATACTACATTACTGACTATCCTATTTCTTTTCATAGCTCTCATCACGAAGGTTCTTAATTCCCTTGTCAAAGGTGATATTTTAGTGGAAACTATGAAGACATGAATTCTGGAGATGAGTACATTTGGTGGGTGGGGTTATGATAGCTTTCTTCAGTTTTCTGAAGTTCCTTTACTTGGAAGAGGGATCAGAATTATTCTGAGTCCCAAAAATCGAAAGTAAAAGCAATAAGTGGAAGTTGCTGTGAGGCAGATTTCAGTCAGTTAGTGCAGAAGCATTTATTGATTAAGCACTTACTATGCAGGGAGCAGTGTGTTAAAACCCCATGTTAGGGGAAAACAACAACAACAAACAACCCTTGAAACAATGAAGACTGTCCAGAAATGGAATAGGTTTCCACTTCAGGGTTCTGGGTTCATCAGCTGTTTCAAGCTAAGGTCACCCTTCTCAGATGACCTAAAGGTTGGGCTTAGATAACCTTGGAGGTCCCTTTCAACTCTGAAATTTTGTGAATCAGTGAATCCATAAGTGGATATATTGAAACTTGTTCTGTCTCTTCATTGGTTTACTTAGCTTTATCATTCACTGAGTACCAATTAGCAAACATCCAGCCTTTTTAAAAGTATTCTAGGATTTCATTTCCATTTACCTTGTTTGGAAGTAATTTCTTTAGGTTTCTTCCCACATAAACAGGGAAATAGCAAACGTTTCCTAACAATTTTATTTAGTACCCGCTCCTGCTTCATCTACATTGCTTAATAAAGTTTTTCAATATGTAGATTTGCTTTTGATTTGTGCATAACTAATAGTGATTTTGACTGCCTTAGGCAGTTTTTCCTCTCATATTATTTAGAAATTAGCATTTAATAATTTTCATCAAATTCTATAATTTCCAATTAACGTTAGTATGCAGGAAGAACAGGTTTCCAAAATCTTCAAAATATTTATTTTCAGTGTTTTAAATAGCAACACATACTGAAATAATTAGTCCCAGAGGATTTCATATCTTACTTCTCATTAGAAATAACATGATTCTTAATTTTGAAGATTCATTTCTCAGTAGTTTTATCCACTGGGTTTCAGAAGATGTAGAGCATAGAGGCAGCTTTGAGCTTTAATTCTCTATGTAGAATATCATGTCTAAATGTGATAGTTTTCCCAATTTGGTAGAGTTCATTTATGACCCAGTCACATTGTGGTGTTTAACCTCAACCTCTCTCTTAAGAATATCCCCTCCCCTAACCATTTTGTACTTGAGTATATATCTTCATATATAGAACATCTATTGGTGGGGATGCACAAATGCAAATGAACAAAATTTGATGGAAATTAGACTTTAACATTGTAATTGATAATGTATCTTGTATAACAACTTAATATGGCTAAAATATTTTAGCAAAATAGATCAAATACTGCAAAATATTTCATTAGAGAAAATTAGTTCCAATTGAGTTTTCAAGTGCTATATAAACACGTATATAAATAACATAAACATATATGTATATACACATATGCATATATGTGTGTATGAAAATAGGAGAAAAAGAGAGAGAGAGAGAGAGAGAGAGAGAGAGAGAGAGAAGAGAGAGAGAGAGAGAGAGAGAGAGATTGGTTATTATTTTTAATGCAGAAGACCTAAGGCTCCAATTAGCACAAAACAAGAGATTTGAAACTGAGAATGGACTGTGATAATCTTCTTTAGTAAATATTTATGAAACATTAAGTTTATTTAATGATTTGTTCTTTAGGAGAGGTGAATTTGCTACTTAATTTGCAGATATCTATTATTACTGAAATCTCCAAGAATGTTAAGTTTTAGCAAATTATTTGCATAACATAGGAACCTCATTTTTGTCATAAACATTAGATCTTGGTGAATAATATTCCCTCCATATTCATTTTTATTCTGAATTTTACTTAATTTATCGAAATAAAAAACAGAAAAAATTGCCTGGCTGATTTATTCCTTTCCTTTTTTTTTTTTTAGCTTTAACAGGTATTTCTTAATTACTTCCTAGGTTAAAAGTGCATATAATCAGAAATGCATACATGGCTTGGGATTTAGTATATAATAGCACCTCATTCACAGAATTCTTGTGAGACCCAAATGAGATAATAATTATAAAGCACTTAGCACAGTTTCTAGAATGTAGTAAGTTCTGTATAAATATTAACTATTTATTATTATTATTAAAGATATATTAAAATTAATTTAAGGTAATTTTGTGGAGCAAAGGTCCTAGCAGGTGGGGGAATCAAGGAAAGGTTACATGTAGAAGGTGGTGCTACAATACTGAATTTTAGAGGAAACAAGAGAATCTAACAGGGATTTTGAAAAGGGAGATGTATCTTTCTGTTTGAGACAAAGTAAGATAGTTTATGTAGCTCATGAAGGGATGTAATACGTAACAGTTCAGGAAAAGCACGCTGAGACCAGTTTATAAAGGGCTTTAAGTGCTAAATAAATAGGCTTATATTGGATGGTTTAGGTAATAGGGAGCCACTGGAATTTTATTGAGTAGAGGAATGATATGAGCAGAACTTCATTATTGGAAAATCACTTTGACAGATGAGTGAAGAATGGATTGTAGAGTTTAAAGTTTTAAAGTGGGAAGATTTCAATTAGGAGGCCATTGATGCAATCCAGTAAAGAAGTGATGACCTGTATAAAGATAGTGGCCAGATGAGTTGAGAGGAGATACATGTGAAAGAGCTTTTGGACACAGAAACAGCGTTTAATAATTGATTAGGTATATAGGCAGAGGGAGAATGAGAAATCCAATATGAGTCTGGGTTTGAAAACCCGTGTGACAATAAGGAAGGTGGTACAATCCTTGGTGACCTGTTTGGAACATGTTGTGTTTGAGATGCCTATGGGACATTTAAGTTAATAATGATCAATCAGCAATTGGTAATGTTTGTCTTTTGAGATGGCAAGAGAGGAAAGAAGAAGGGTTGGAACATAGTCTTGGGAGACATTACAGTTAGAAGCATCTATGATATGGATGATAATCTGGCAGTAGAGGTTAAGAAGTGGCCCGACAGGTGTAATAAGAACCAAGAGAGAACAGAGTCAAGAAAAGCCAAGGAAGAGAGATTATCCAATAGTGTCAAATGCCGGAGAGAGGTCAAAAAGTGTAAAGATTGGGGAAAAGTCATCAGATCTGACAAGAGATCATCAGTGTATTAAAACAGAAGAGTTCAATTGACAGGTGAGTTCTAAACATATATTGCAAAGCACAGAGAAATAAGAGAGGTGAAATGGAGGCAATGCATCTAAAAACATGCATAAATGCAAAGTTTTGCACATATCTGTAATCCTAGGTAGGAAGGTAGGAAGATTGAGAGAAGGGGATATTTTGAGCTCAATAGTTTTGAGCTGCTGTGGGCTATATTGATTGAGTGTCTGCACTAGTGTTGTATTGGTACTGTGAGCCTAGGCAACTGGGCACCACTAAGTTGTTTAAGCAGGAGCAAACTAGACCAGGTCAGAAATGGAGCATATCAAACTCCCATGCTGAGTGATAGGATCAGGCCTCTGTATTTCTAGCCTATGCAAGATGAGAAGACCTAATCTTTTAAAACAAACAAATAAAAAATACAAAATATTTCAACAAGTATACATATATAATATTTTATATAACATTTGTATAATGCTTTATACAGCTTCCTTTATGTTCTAACTTAAGTCCCATCTTTTACTGGGAGCCTTTTCTAACTCCTTTTATTCTGGTTCCCTCTGTTAATTCCTGTAAATATTTGCTTTCTATATATTTGTTTGCATCTTGTCTCCTCTGTTATGTCATAAGTTTCTTGAGGGCAGCAGCTGTCTTTTGCCTCTTTTTGTATCTCTTGTGCTTATCACATAGTAGGCACTTATTGGTGGATTGTTGTTATCACTTCTAGTAATTATATAACCAACCTTCACCTTATGTTTTATTTTCATTATTTCATTTGATCCTTTCAACAACTCGATGAAATAAATAATGTGAGTATTGTTGTTTTCATTTTACAAATGAGTAAAAAGGGGCTGACTGACTCAAGATTACGCAGTAAGTATGAAGGTCATACTGACTAGAAGCAGTAGTCATTTTACCATCTCTGGAAAGGAATTTAGTGGTTTTCTAATGCAACTTCATTTATTTTACATATGAGGAAATAGAGGCTCAGAGAATATAAGTGATTTGTCTGAGGTCATATAGGTCATAAATGGAAAACTTAACAATGCTATGATTACTTGTCTATTCCCTCATTTGTCTACCTTAGTAAAGTCAGCTATCGAGTAGCCTGAACCTATAATTTGCTCTTTGTTTCTGTGAAACATTGTATATGTGTACCCCCACAGGAAAAAAAAAAACCTGACAAATATCTACATATGATAGGATCTGTTAATCCATTTTTTTTTCCCCTCTGGACCCATGTTTTTATTGGTGTACTCAGGAACCTTATCTAGTATCATTAATATGTGGTTTTGGTTTTGGTTTTGGTTTTTGGAAGAGATGGATTTGCTTAGAGAAACACTTTCAAGGAAAAAAAGCCTTCAAAAGATGCAGATTATATTAGTGGCTTAATGAATGGGGTATTTGCTACTAAAATAAAATTTATTACAACATGCAAATTACCAATCAGTCTCTAATGGGGTTATAAATCTGATAGTTGTTGTGATTGTTTCACATCTTGTTAAACTGTTTATAAGGCTTCCTTAAATAATAAATACATTTCAGTCAAAGTTAAATATATTGTAGTTGCAGAGGCCATCACTATTTCACACAGTAAAGAATTCATTTGGTATGTTCAAGGAATCAGAAATATTTTAGGGACTAATTAATGGATTCTAATTATAAGGTAGTTAAGTGATACTTAAGTGAAATCTGGTATCACATGTCTTTTGATAAAATAATACTTGTTAAAAAGGTTAAACCCAATAATCAACTGTTTGATCTTGATTTAGAAAAATATAGAAAATCATGTTTTACTCCATGTGAAAAAGCTAACACACCTTCTTTAAAGTAAAATAATTGGGCCTCTGATGTATCAATGAGGATGCAATTCATCAAGATGACATCTGTCCTCTAGAATTTGGCAGTTCAGTAGCAGCAGGCCTGGTTATAAGTGATACTGAGATGCCAACCTAGAAATCCTGCTAAAGGCAAACCTTGAAGGACTACCTCTACTAATTCAGCAAATAGTGTTTCAGCCAGAGATAGAGTGGCAGTGGATAAAGTGTCGAACATAGAGTTAGGAGAGACCTGGGTTCCAATCTTGTAATGTTGCCTAGTTACTTAACCCATCTAAACCACAGTTTCTTCATCTGATGAATGAAGACAATAATTAATTCTTATCATTGTTGTGGGGCTAAGATGAGATGTATGTAAAGCACTTTGGAAAACATACAGTGCTTTGTAAGTGACAATTATTATTTCTGTTATTATGAACTTAATAAAACATGGAATTTACATAATTTCCTACTATTATTTTTTATTGTTAGCCTGCACAATAAACTGGTCTGCCCCATCTGTTACTTTGGCCCCGCTGTATTCTTGCAGAGATTTTGTATCAATTCTTGTGGTTTTCAATTAGATCCGGACCAAGCACTTTAAACTTTCATGAGTGTTGAACTTTCTAAAAACAAACCTGTTGAGAGTTAACTGCTCAGAATCAGTATTAGAATGAGAAGGGTCCTCAGAGGTCATTTAGTTCATCTTTTCTCCACTATCACTGACAAATTCTCTCTCTCTCTCTCTCTCTCTCTCTCTCTCTCTCTCTCTCTCTCTCTCTCTCTCTCTCCCCACCTCCCTCCTTCCCTCCCTCTATTCCTCCCTCCCTTTCTCCTCTCCCTCTCTCTTCAGTAATGGACTACTAATTCTTAAAGCACCAGTTTTTAAATGGTAGGAAATATACTCCTTACATCAAGGCTAAACTTGTTTCTTTGCACCTTTTATCCATTGTCTACTACAGAGACCAGGAAGTGTTGATTTAATCTCTCTTACACTTAATAGCTCCTCAAATTCAGGAAGACAGCTATCATGGCCCACCCCCAGATTCCTTCACATCCTTGTTGTATGTCATGTTCTTCAGGCCTCTCACTATCCAGCACCCTCACCCTCACTAGTTTATCTTCTCATGTAACTAATCTGTCTCAGGAAGATGTAAAGGCAAAGGGAAGTAATCTAAAGTCAGAAAAAAAGATATACTCATCTTCCCTCTTCTCTTTTTCTGGATTTGGAATTACTGCCTAGCTAGATCCTAGGGCAAAGGAATTTCTATAAATCTTTTTACTCTGTAATTAAAAAGGAATAAGAAGAACCAATCTGAAATATTTACTTGTGATTCCTGATTTCTAGCTATGCTACCATATCCAAGTTTATAACCTGCCTGGGGCGAGAGGGTGAGAGAGCAGGCCGGAACTACTGTTCTAATTTGTCTCATACTATTTTTTGGTATACATGTAATAAAAATGTTACTTAATCATCAAATTCCCCCAACCTACAAATAACATTTGTCTCAGAGTTTGGTTTGTAATATAATGGTTTGGCATGTAATGAAATACATTTTCCCGAAGTAAGCAATACCATAAATGATGGTTAGTTTTCCAGACTAAAACCTAGTTAATCCTAATGTAGCTAAAATACTGTAAATTTGCAACGAAAAATAAGAGTAAAATAATACGTGGGAATCACTGCTAATAAAACAAAATGGAAAAATGATTCTAAATATGGATATTAAAGGAAAAGCAGGTATAATTACAGGGAAATTAATAGCGAAATGTCAGGGAACTCGTAAAGAGATTTCTCTTGGTTCTTTTAAAATGTTTAGAGGTTAACAACACTTTATTATATAAATTGAAGTTAAAAAGTATTTTCCCCATTTTATACAGGTAGTTTATGACTTCTCTGCCAATTTCTAAAATATGACCATTATTGTGGTTATGATTAAAATCACAAATGAAATTCATAAAAGCAGAAGGATCACCAGGGTTGTGCCTTTGGACTCTGTGGGATAAAGTAGACCAATTAAACCAGTCTGTGTCACAAGGCATGACTTGGTAGAGTGGTATGTGGCTAAGGGCTAATACCCAGATATTGGGCATCCATTTGAGTTTGACACGAAGGCCAAATGAGAACAAATAGACAATGCAAAGAAAGATAGATTTAGAGTCAGATAACCTAGGTTCAAATCCTGTTTCTAATATTTCTTACCCATGTGTCCTTGACCAATTTGAATATTTTCACTTAGCCTTACTTTCCTCATCTACAAAATAAAATGATCGTACTGGATAGCCTCTGATGTCCATTCTAGCCCTAAATCTATCATCCTATATTTCTAAAAAAAATGTTCAGGTAGGTGAGCAAGGATAGTTATTTAGATTTTTCAATCAGTGACAGATACCTGGTCAATGTATTATGCATGTTTTGTTGTATGAAAGTCCCAGCAAAGAAGAGCCAAGTTCAAGTGTACTGGTAAAGTTTGGTATTCAAACTGAAGGCGAGAAAGCACTAAGAAATGAATTCTGTACCAGAAGACTGTCTCTCAACAGCCAGAATAGGCCATCATATTCATAGAACTGTGCAGTCAGGGTATGCTTGTTGTGACCCCCCAAAAAGGCCAACGTCTCCCACTGCATCCTGGGCCATCTCCATTTGTCCTGATCTGTATCTGGCCAATGAACCCAGATGACTTCGGAGGAGAAAGTGAGGCTGGTGACTTTGCATGGCCCTCCCTCACTTAAATCCAATTTACTTGAAAGTCATGCATCATCTTCCTGATGTCATGGTTCTCTTCAAGAACAAAGGGCAAACCATAAGAACAACCACAACCACAACCCGTTGTGCCCAGGACAATCTATTTATTGACAAGCATGTATTAAATATCAGCTACCTTCTAGGCATTACGCTAAAAACTGGGTATACAAAGACAAAAATGAAATAGTCCATGCCCTAAAAAGTGCTAACATCCTATGGAAGGAGACAATACCCAAAATGGCCTAGTACGCTAATGCTGTGTTAAAGAATGGGATGAATTTTATGCTGTAGGGTGAGTCAAAAGAAGATCATTACACTGGGACCCAGAGGAACATTTACTACCCACTTTTCACTCAGGGGAATTGTTTGTGATAAAAAGAGGAATTCCAGGACCCATTTGAACTAAAAAAAAAAAAAGAAAATGTTTTAAATCACAAGTCATATTGTTGGTTTATGTAGAAGGGAGATGGCCTCTAACATCATTTTCAGCTAATGATATTGATTGCATTACCCTATCATCCTAAATTTCAGAAGGGGATTCTTGTTTATTCTTCATTTTCAGAGTACCAATGACATCATAGGGTGATATCTTGACTTGTGTGGGAGCTGGAATTAAGTGAGACTGAGTTACACAAAGTCATCAGCCTCACTCTTTCTTCCAGAGTGATTGAAATCCAGTAGCAAGACAAAAGTCAAGATGACTGGTGATGGCCCAGGATACAGTGGATGAGCTTGGCATTTTTGATGTCTGACCAAGCTCTAAGTACTTCACAGTGCCTGCTTCAACCGCCTTTATGGTAGTTGGAATAAATTGGTATCATTCACCCTTCCCAGTGGGAGAAGTCTTTACATACATGGCATAGATATCCCTATAACTCACCAATGGGTTTGAGGCCTGTCAATTACCCTCAGCCAAATTTAGCCTGTCTGCCAAGAGGGTTTTACTGGGGAGTGACCTCTGTGCATGCTACATTTTCTTGGAGCTGCAGGTGAAAGATGAATGACAAGTGGACACTGAAAGGTAGACAAGCAGCCTCTGATGTGAGGGTTTGCCTAGCCTTTTCAGGGCTGCTCAGAAGTGGTTTGGGGATAGCTGGATGGAAAGAACAATAAGCAATTTAATGCAAGGGGACCAAAGAGGATGGATTGGGAAGTCAGATGAGACACACATCTCTCATGCTTAGTGTTGGTACTTAATAATTGTTCATTGAATTAGGTTTACTAGAGAAAGGAAGCCCAGAGAGTAGGGAGTTATAAACAGAGGTAAGTAATGACCATACCTTAAACAATAGTCATTCCATAATAGTGAAAATAAAATGTATTTCTGAGATCTTTCTAGAAGAAAAAAAAATTAAATGGAAATTTGCTACAGATAGTACAGTTTTAAACCCTAATAGCTTAAAGTTTGCATTACATTATATTATTCAAACATCATTTTTATTATAATACAACCAGGGTTCACAAAAGCTTCAGAGTCCCCTTTGTAAATGTATGCTGTGTACACTGTCACAATTATCTCTTCTGTGCTGCCATTGACCTTGGTCCATTATTTAACCTTAATAGCTTAAAGCCAAAGTAAAACTTTTGGAATACCCTGTATACAGGACATAGAAAGAAAGTTAAGAATTAAAAAACTATCAGTAAACATTATTACAAAGATAGAAGTAGGTAGCTTAGCAATTTAGATTTTAAAAAATCTTATTTCAATTTTATTTCTCTTAAAGTAAGGACTAACCCATACGACATGTTTCTGCTATGGATACTAAGATAAAAATCTTGTATAGTGGAAAGAGCACTACATTGGGAAATAAGGACACCTGAGCTTTAATCCTTACATCTTCTAGTAGCTATTTATGTGATACAAATTTTGTATACATCCTCTGTAAAGTGAGAAGCTGGGATATAGAAGACAGCTAAGACTTCTTGTAATTCTAAATTCTGGGGCAGCTAGTTGCTACAGTGGGTAGGAAGACTCATCTTGTTGAATTCAAATCTGGTCTGACACTTCCTAGCTGTGTGACTCTAGGCCAGTCACTTAACTGTGTTTGCCTCAGTTTTCTCATCTGTAAAATCAGCTGGAGAAGGAAATGGAAAACTACTCCATTATCTTTGCCAAGAAAACCTAAATGGGGTCACAAAGAGTTGGACACAACTGAAACAACTGTATAACAACAACAATTATATATTCTATAACTTTTTTAATCTGTGGAGATTTCTTTTTCACTAGATGAAAATTTAAATATATACTCATCCCTCCAACACACATGCACACAATTGGCTATAATGATTAACTTCATGGGAAGAGAAGAGAGGGAATTAAAAAATAAAATAAATAAATACTATGTGTGTGTGTATTTATATATATATATATATATATATATATATATATATATGAATATATATGTGAGTGCACACATATAAAAATCAAGTTGCAAAGTCAATTTAAAGTACCTTTTTTTTCCCATTAGCAGTAATTTATAAGCTGCTAAGTAAGGATAAGGAGTTGTGCATTCAGTTTTATTTCACTACCTACCTCAGATAAAACTGCAGGCTCTTAGCAGCTGCTGCATTTGCATTTTTCAGGCACAAATAAAAACTTGAATGCTTAAAAAACCTGTTTTCCCAGTGTTAAACAGTCAGTGATCATAGAACTGTGGTGTTACCAACAAGCAAAAGAAATAACATCATGCCAATTTACAACCTTTAGAAAAGCATTTCTAAATTAAATGGGGAAAATATGCTAATTCAATATTAAGACGGCAACTTTAAAAATAGAAAAGTCAGGACCTACAAAAGTTATGGTTTTCATTAACAACATTAACATGACTACATTACACATATGGAATATATTAAAATAGGTTTTTTCCCACCTAACTTGTAATCAAAACTCTTGCATGTTCTACTTAGGATAGTATAATTAAGAGCATTTTCACTTTCATTTCATCATTTTCTCCATTTTTCTCCAAAGTCCTTAATATCATTTCATAGGTGATTGACAAATTAAAAATTAAGCACAGGAAATCTTCACAGGAAAAATAAAAAAAGATAATAATGTCAAAGATGAGACCATTCCCTATGAAAGGACATGAGCCCCAGGTAACATAGGGAGATAGTAAATGTGTTTTTTTTTCTTTATAACTTTTCCATCTTTCCTTCTTTATCTCTTCCTTCCTTTTGGCATCATTCTCATAACATTTACATATACACACATCTATATATCTCTCTTTCTTTCTTTGTATAATTAGTTATGAAAATATTAATCCTCCTGCCCTAGTAGGGAGGGTCATGTTAATGCCTATCAATTAACACTATATTGATTACTAGATATTCAATCCATGCAAATGACACCATTTATTTATTCATTCGTTTGTTTACCTATACATTTATTTGGTCCCCAAACACTTATACTAGGTAGATGCCGACGTGCCCCATAGCGAGAGAGAAGTATTTCAATCAGGATGATTTCTAGGAGGACAAGGAGTTGATGTTTGCTTGAAAAACTGACATAATTTCTAGGCAAATTTATATATCTATAAATGTAAAGAACATAGAAAAGTAGATTCGGACAATATCAATTACTAAGTATTAAGGAATTTAAAGAAAAGTAGAAAATATAAGTTTTCATCTCTTAAAAAGTACAGTCAACTGAATGGTTGCTTCACTAAAGAGAAGAGGGATGGAGTACACACTTTAATAAGAAAAGTTTGCAATACATTATGTTTTTTTATTCAAATATCATTTTTATAATACAACTAGGACTCCCAACTTCCTATTCCCCTTTCCAAATGTACTGTAACAATTCCTGCCCTACCACTGACATTTGTCGATTCAGTCATTCTCTTTGTACCTCAATTTTCGTACCTGTGAGTAATGATAATGAATATCTAAATATTTGACATCTATTAACTGCTTTGTAAATAGAATAATTCTTATGGATGAAAAAAAGGGCTCAATTAGGAGAGTTAACAGTGATAATAACTGACAATTACATAGTACTTTCAGGTTCAAAGAGCTCTTTAATACATTCTCTCATCTGAGTCCCAGAACAATCCTGTTATATAGGTATTATTTCTACTTTATATATTAGGAACACTACCATTCTGAAAAGTTAAGCAACTTGATTAGGGTCATATACAGCTAGTTAGTAGGATCCTAGAATTTTAAATGATAGAACTAGAATCAGAAGCAATCTCAGAGACCATCTAGTCCTACCCCTTCAATTTCATAGTTGCCAAAGGGAAAGGGAAAGGAAACAGAGGCCAAAGTCCCATACATCAAAGAGGGGGATTTGGGTCTGTGTCTTTACTCTAGGATTGGTGCTCTTTCTGTTGTACCATGTTGTCTCCATCAGCAGAGGCACAATTTAAACTTGGATTTTTTCTTGCTTCAGGTGCATCATTCTGTCTACTAGGCTCACAGTTCCTAGTGGTTTAAGGGGGAGGTAGTGTTTACAGATGGCCTTCTACTGCTGCACTCTTTCTCCCCCTCCCCAATACATCTTTAGCTATAGAAAAAAAAGATGAAACAACAACAACAAAAAAGGCTTCCTCTTCTATTTCTTTTAAAACTTGGATTGGAATATTCTTTCTCACCCCTCATTTATTTGAAACATACTGGATTAGCTGTCCCTCCTACTATTTAAAATATTATATCTAGGAGTGACCTTAGAGATCCTCTAATAAAACCCATACATTTAATAGATGAGGAAACTGTAGCTGGGAGAAAGGTCACATGTGTAGAAAGTAACAGAACTTAGATTCCGACATATATTGTTTCTCTGTCTTTAAAAGCCGAGGCACCAGACTGTCTCTCTTTTCTTCTTGAATCTCATTGTTTTCCATCCTTTCAGCCTGCTGTACCCATCCAGATTTCCCTCATATTAGCATATATCTACTCCCCACTGCTGCCATTTTAGAGCCTGTTTTTTCTGCTCTCCCATAATACCCCATTAACTAGAGCATCCTCAGCCACTCCCTGATGGGTGAATGACAAAGCAATCTTTGCCTTTTACTTTTAAAAATTTGATTATCAGCTAGCTTTACCTGCAGCTTTTGCATGATATATGAGTGTGTGTGTAAGGATAACAACAAATAGAAATTTTGAAAAAATTGAAGTTATCAAATTTTGCAGTGACTTTGACTCTGTTCCCTATTTTTCTGTTACCAAAAGCCATCCCTTTATATGCTAAAGCTGGGAAAGGACAGATACAAATAGATGGATATCTGAATATGGATCTGGCTCCACTTTTCAAAAGTTTTATTAATAAACTCAATTTTATTACAGTAATTATTCTTACCATCTATATGAGGTAAAAAAAGACTTTTTTTTCCCTGTATCCACATGATACCTTTTTCCTTTACACAATGGATCTGGCCTATAAAGATCTGACCAAAAGTCAAATTTGTTTTTAATTTTTAAATATTGCTTATAACTTTATAAAAAATGGAAAAACCAATGAGTAATCTTTCAGCTTTGTCTCTACTATGCTCACATCTTTGTATTAGCTCACAGGCTATCCCCATACCTTATCCTTCATCATTTGTTTGTTCTTATCTTTCAGTAATAGTAACATATACTTTGGCTAGTGATTACACATCTGGTGGGTGAGTTGACAGTATTTTCTCAATTTCATCTCAATATTTCAGTACCATTATATTTAAAATGAGCAGTTTCTATGATGAAGCATATGTGAAGTGTTGGATTCTTGTAAATGTCACTTCCATTACTTTCCCACAAAGTTGCCTGGTAATGAACAGCAACAAAACATGGTTGAATCCTGTTCCTCACAATTCTGCTCTAAAGGAACCTTATGTTCATTCATCAAGAGATTCAAGCATTCTTGAGCAATCCTCTTGCCGACCAGCACCATTCACACCTATTCAGCCACGAATCATGGATAATTAGAAATGAAAAGTATAATTATAGTACCACTATGTAGTACTATCCCCATGTGTTTGATGTCCATGTGACTAGACAGGGTTAGCAAATGATAGCTGTACATTGCAATAAAAAGTTTTTAGTTTGCTAGAAAATATTTCATACTGATAATGATAATAATGATAAGTATATATGTAATGTTTTGTAGTCTGCAATATATGATATAGCAAGCCAGCTTCTATGTCAGGAAGATATTGGTTTTAATTCTGCCCATCACATATGTTGAATGGATTACTCTGAGAGAGTTATTTAACCTCTCAAAGATCCATTTACTTAGTTATGTACCATGGAATTCAAAAGCAGAAAAAAGAAAAAAAAAGGTTCATATGCACCAAAATATAAATAACAGCACTTTTTGTAGTGGAAAGAACTAGAAAGAAAATACACACCCATCATCTGAGGAATTGAGACACTTAGGAGGATTCAACTTCATGAGTTCAAATGTGACTTCAGACATTTATTAGCTGTGTGACCCTGCTAGGGTCACAGAGAGTTGGACACAACTGAAAAACTGCTTAACAACAACAAAATATTAGAGATCTTCTGCATTGCAAGAAATAAATTCAGAGAAGTATTGGCAATACATATATAAAATAAAGTGGGATGAAGTCAGCAGAACCAAGAAAACAACATACATAATGATTAAAACAATGGAAATGCAAAGAAGGAAAAAAAATGAATGTCATATAATTAAAACAACCGAACTTTGCTTAGAGAAGAGTTCAGAAAATGCAAAACCTTACCTTCATTAAAAGGTGAGGGCTTATTGGTATGGAATATTTCATATACTACTGTCAATGTGATACATTGGTTGATTTTGCTGAAGTTTTTTTTTTAAAAATACATGTTACATCTATTTATATAATTGTTATTTATAGTAATTATATAATTATTATATATAATTCATAGTAATAATAGAATTATAATTTATAGTAATTATTATACTGTGTATAGTTGAGTATAGTTAGGAAGGACATATGATATAAAAACAAAAGGCAGCACCAAGTTTTGTTTTAAAAAATGCTGACTAGTCCATTTGGTTTTCATTAAGTATGCCCTTGATAGGTATATAGATCAGATGAGACAGTAAATGTGTAGGCTTCTGTCTTCTTGGTTAACATTTTTGTTACCAAAATCATTATCTATATTCTCTTCAATTTGGGTTATTTTTTCTCTATTTATAATATCTTACATTGATTTCTGGTACTTTCTGAGTACTTTTAATTTTGGGGCACCTACCTAATGGCTTTCTTCTATTAACCAGGCCCAGCCTGACCTCATCTTCTTGAATGCCATCTCCATTGTCTCACATAGTAGTTTGGGTACTGACTGAGGTTGTAGAGCCCAAATGTGTATTTCAAATGATTATGAATCTGACTTCATCAGTATAAGAGAGTCTATTAAATTAATATCTTTGTTTTGGCTTCACCCAAAAAGATTACCTGGATGCTAATAATAACAACTAGCATTTATATAGCACCTACTATATGCCTACTATGTGCTAGATACAATGCTAATTGCTTTAAAAATATTATCTTATTTGATGTTCATAACAACACTGGGAGGTAAGTGCTACTACTATCCCCATTTTACAGATGAGTAAACTGAGGCAAACAGAGGTGAAGTGACGTTTCCAAGGTTATAGAGCTATCTGAGGCTGTAGTTAAACTCAAATTTTCTTCATTCAAGGTCCAGTGCTCTATTTACTGTGCCACCTACATGCCTGGGTTCTCTAACTTATCTATATTTCACTCAAAACTCTGTGAAGGGTCAGTTTCTCCTCAACTGTCTTTTGTTATTTTGGGATGAAATACTGTTAAATTCTGTCATCCTCCTCTCTGATAGTTCACAAATGAGTTTGTTGTCTAAATTCCTGTTGCCCTTGACTACCATTTTCCCCCATTTATCAAAAAGAGCTTGAGTTTGAGAATTGATTTTTTTCTGAGAACTCTAAGGCTCCTCCTTGTGGAGTATATTTTCCATTGGGTTAATCTTTTCCATGTAGTGATGATAGAATCAATATCTTTATAATTGTTGATTTTCCACTTTTTTTTAGAAACCACACTTCAATGAAACAGGTGAAGTTGAAACTATTGTAATTATATGCAGTGTCTTCCTATTTTTATTCTTTTGATGACAAATTCATTGATTACTCTTTCTGCCACACAATAGCTGCTAAGCTGGCCATTTAGTAGCAAGTTATTCTCTCTAAGTATATACTGATATCATTTCTAGTTTCGTGAAATGTATCTGAGGTTGCTCTACCTGAAATAGCCTTTGAAAACCCAGGCTTCCTTCTAGGCCATAATGTGGCATCAGAGGACTTCATATATAGAGTCTCTGCATAGAGTAGGTAGTTAATAAATGTTTGTTGAAGTTTGATATTTGAAGCAGAATCAGAAAGATGTCAGACAAAGTTTTTTTGTTTCTTTTTTGTTTCACTTTATTTTTCCTGTGGATTTATGTCAAAGTGTCATGCAGGGTGGGTTACTAGAAAGACAGATAGAGCAGTCTAGTGTGTGGCAATCCATAGCTTTGATTAAAGATTGATTATTTTGATTAAAGATTGAAAGGGTTTCATGAGTCTAAGATCCAGAGCCAAAGAATCCTCAAAGAATACCTGAAGCTACAAGTCAAAGAATGATGCTCAGTTATACTCTGTTTGGAGGAAACTACTGGCTATTCATTCAGTTTTTAGCCTAAACCTTAGTGTCAATTTGTAATATGAAGGAAATGTTCATCCATGAATACTATAGTCATTTCTTTTCAGACTGCATTTGGTTTGTATAAACTAACCCTAGGGAATAAGAAGATAGATGCCTTCACTGAGGAGTATAAATATCTCAAAGAATGTTAAATTGAGTGGTACTAAATCAATAAATAAGCATTTAAGTGCCTACTATGTTCCCGACACTGTGCTAGGCACTGAGAATTTGATTAGCAGAAGAAGAAAAAAAAAGATGGGGTTAAGGAAGGAGAGAATTATGGACATACAAACTGCCAGCGAAAATGGCCAAAGTCTAAAGTGTCTTGCTCAATGAATAGCAAGGAGGCTGGAGACATTCTATCAGAGTACCATGGGTAGTGAGTAAGATGTAAGACTGTTAGAAAAGTAGGAGAGGGTCAGGTTGTAAAGGGTTTTGAGGTCCTATATTACCAGTGAGCTAAGAAAGGCAGGGTAAACTGGCCCAAGCCAGTGAAAAGGTAAGGATATGTGATCAAAAACATCTCGCATAGGGTTTCTTACCTCTTTTTTGTCATGGACCCCTTTGGGAGTCTGGTGAAGGCTAGAGTTTGCCAGTTTGTTAAAGCCTAGAGATCCCTTTGCAGAACAGTGCTTTAAATGCATAAAATAAAATACATAAGATGACAATGGGAACCAATTATACTGAAGTTCAGTTATTAAAACATGAAAAATAAACGAATTAATGGCCTTCAGGTGAGTACCTCTGCTCTAGTCCTTTACTTAGAAGGAAAACAAGAAACTCAGAAGCTGCATTCCAAGTGTGTGTTTGTCCTGTATTTTAAAGCTGCGTGAGCTATATCGAGCAAAGATGTGGAATGACAAGTAAGCTACTTCGGATTTCTAGTGGGATCAGGAAGGAGGAAGGGAAGAAGCATTTCTATAGTGCCCATTGTGTGCCAGGTACTGTGCTTAGCACTTTTTACAAATTATCTCATTTGATACCAACAACAATCTGTGAGGTAGGGACTGTTCTTACCTCTGTTTTGTAGTTGAGGAAACTGAGTCAAATAGTGATTGACTTAATCAATGAAGTCTCTGAGGCTGTATTTGAATTCAAGTATTCCTGATTTTATTTGTGCCATCTAACAGTGGGGTGGGGGAGAAGACATTTAAAAGTGTACAAAAAAAATGTTTCTTGGCAAGTTGTATTACTCAACAATGGAGAAATGACTGACACAACCCAGTGAGTGACCAGGTTTTTTTGAGTCTGGAGGTGATGGACACTTCTCTCTTAAAAAGGTGATTACTGTCAAAGAATAAGAATAATAGAATATTTGTCCCTGAGTGACCCCAGGGCTATGGTACAGGTTAATTTATGATGACCTTTATTTGAATCATTTTTGTGAATATATATTAAAGTATCTTTGTGCTTTCTGTCTATTAGAATTTCTTGTTAAAGATACAAATTTTCCTTAACTGGAGCTCAAAGAACTCAATGATTTGACAATAGGAGCTAATGGCTCAAATTTACTTCTTCAGTTCAAATCATAGACAGTTATGACGGATTTTTCTTTTGTGTGTGGTGAAAGGGTGGTGGTAAGGGAAGATAAGAACCTCCAGAGAAATGTTGTAATGAGTTATTCAGAATTTTAAAATAATCCATCAAGAGCATTGTTTTATGCACATAAATCAGAAGACAGACTCCATTGCAAATGCAGAAGAGCGTCACACATTTTCTGAAAGTAGAAAGGAGAGAAAACATTCAGCAAAGTTGGTTAATGATGATTACACAAACAGCAAATCCAATTTACAGGTTGAATTCTTATCAACATGTCCTATGAAGTCAGTTCTCTTGTGAGTCCTTTCTCTTTGATTTTATTCTGTCACAATCTTCAGAAGGAAAAAATACACTTGCTTTACATAAACCCGACAGGGCAAAACTGTTCTCTCATCTAAACCTCATTTGTCCCACAGTACTTACATCTTCTAGAGTGTAATTACAATGACTTATAATGGAATGATTTTTTAAAAATCCTTGTCATATTTTCATTGGGAAGAAGCATATTATTTTTCCTAGTACATTAAACTTGGAATTTTAGTAAATATCCTTTCCATTTTCCATTAACTGAGCTTCATGAATATTTCTGTTAAGTTTGCTAAAAGGGAATATCATAAAACATTAAGAATCAGAAATTAACAACTCAAAATCTATAAACAATGTTTCCATGTCCTTTGTTTTCAACTGCAAACATATAGAGAATAAATTAACTCCTTCATTGGGATTCCTGGACTAACACAGATTTTTACTAATATTTCTAGCTTTTGGTTATTATATAGAAGTGAATCCCTTTTTTTTTATTATCACAGGTAATTTGGAAGTAATCCTCATAAAAATTTTGTACCAATCAGTGTTTCTGGAAGTGGCCTGGACTCTACAGCTCTTTCCCATACTAAAGCAGCCTACCTTACTTTTGACTTAAACACACCATTTCCCAAACTAATCAATTAAAATTTCCCTCAAACCCTCCTTTCCTCCAAACTTTTCTATCGCTGTTGAGGGTAGCACTGTCCTTCTAGTTTCCTAGACTTGAAACCTAGATGGATCATACTTAACTCCTCACTTTCTGTCACTCATCCATATCTTATCTGTTGCCAAATCCTGTCCATTTACCTTCTTAACATTTCTCAGTATGACCCCTTCTCTCTTATGATGATGCCACTGTCCTGGTACGGGCCTTGATCGCCTCATGCCTGTACTATTACAATAGCTAATATGCTTGCCTCCCTGTCACAAGTCCCTACCCACTCCAGCCCATCCTCCACTCAACTGCCAATGTGATCTTCCTAAAATGAAGTTCTGACCATATCATTCTACTACTCAATAAACTTTATGGCTCCCTATAATCTCTAGGATCAAATATAAAATCCTCTATTATTAAAAGTCTTTTATAACTTGCCCCACCCCTCACATTTCTAATCTTCTTATGATTTTACATCCCTTCCTACCCAACAAATACTCTGCAATCCAGTAGCATTGCCCTTCTTGATTTTTCTTCCATGAGATGCTCCATCTTCTTACTCTAAGCATTTTTACTGGCTGAACCCCAGTCCTGGAATGCTCTTCCTCCTCAGCTCTGCCTTGTGGCTTTCTTCAATCCCAGGTAAAAACCTGCTTTAAATAGGAAGTCTTTCCCCAAGCCCCTTAATTCTAGTGCTTAGTTGATCAATAATTTCTATTGATTGTCTTCAATTTATCCTGTACAGAGTTTGTTTTTACATTGTAGTCTATATATTATATCGCCTTAGACCCAGGGGCAACTTGACAGCAGGGACTGTATTGCCTTTCTTTATATACCATATGCTTACATAATGCTTGGAATGTAGTAGGCACTTAATAAATGTTTACTAAGAGACTTAATGAGTGAGAGGATATAGTAGACAGTGAGCTGCTTTTGGAGGTAGGCACACTTGGCTTAAAGTCCTAACTCTGATACCTATTTAGTATGTGATCATTGGTCAGCCACTTAACTCCTCAGTAGCCTACAAGCTATTCTCTAAGACTGTAAATTACAGAAAATTTACAAATCTGTGTTGGTGGAGGTTTTCCACACTGGGACTCCCAAATGTAGGTGAGATCTCGGGTCCAACCAAAATTTAAAAATCAAAGAAAATTCAAGTACTGTGAACATAATATCTAGAACCAAAAAACCAACCAATCACTTCAATTTTAAAAATGAGGAAAACGAAGTCCAGAGATTATAAATGAATTGCCTATGATAAAGCAGGTAGGATTCAAACCCAGGTCTTCTACTTCCAAACCCAGTTTTCTTTCTGCTGTCCAAGCTGTGGTACTAGAAGAATCAAATTTTAATATCATGGGATGATATCTAAAAAAAAATAATAAAATTAAGTCATGAGAAAGTAGAATGCATTGGGAGAAAGGGAGGGGTAGAATGGGGTAAATTATCTGTCATAAAAGAGGCAAGAAAGAGTTTCTACAATGGAGGAGAAGATGGAGGAGGTGGCAGAAAATGTTTGAACCTTACTCTCATTGGAATTGGCTCAAAAAAGGAATAACATACACACTCAAATGAGTATAGAAATCCATCTTATCCTATAAGAAAGGAGGAGGGGAAGGAGATAAGAGAAAGGGGGTGATAACAGAGAGGGGTAGACAGAAGCAAAACACTTTAGAGGAGGGACAGGATGAAAGGATTATAGAATAAATGGGGGAAATAGGATGGAGGAAAATAAAATTAGCAATCATAGCTGTGAATAAAATTTTTGAAGCAAATTTCTCTGATAAAGGCCTCATCTCTCAAATTATGGAGAAATGAGTCAAATTTATAAAAAAATAAGTCATTCCCGAATTGATGAACAAGAAAAAAAATGAACAGTTTTCAGATGAAGTAATTAAAGCTTTCTTTAGCCATATGAAAAAAATGCTCTAAAGTACTATTGACTGGAGAAATCCAAATTAAAGCAATTCTGAGGTATTACCTCACGTCATGACAAACGTTGGAGAGGACGTGGGAACATTGAGACATTAATACATTGTTAGTAGAGTTGTGAACTGATTCAACCCTTATGTACAGCAATTTAGAACTATGACCAAAGGCCTATAAAACCAATTTGACCTAGCAATACTACTTCTGGGTCTGTATCCCAAAAGAGAGGGGAAAAAAGGAAAAAAGACCTATGTGTACAAAAAATATTAATAGCAGAAGTTTTCTCTTGACAAAGAATTGGAAATTGAGGGGATGGCCATCAGTTGGGGAATGGCTAACAAGTTGTGGTGTATGATTGTGATGAAATACTATTGTGCTATAAGAAATAAGCAGGATGCTCTCAGAAAAAACTGCAAAGATTTAGATGAACTTAGGCAAAGTGAAATGAGTAGAACCAGGAGAACACTGTACACAGTAACAGCAATATTATAAGATGATCAGCTGTGAATGGCTTAGCTATTCTCATCAAAACAATGATCTAGTATAACTCTGAAGGACTTATGATGAAAAATGCTACCTATCCCTAGAGAAAGAACTAATGGAGTCTGAGGATAGATTGAAATGTACATTTTACTTTCTTTATTTTTACTGGGTTTTTATTTTGGTCTATCTTCTCTTTTACAAAATGGCTCATATGAAATATGGTTTGCATGATTACACATATATAACCTGTATCAAATTGCTTGCCTTCTCAGTGAGGGAGTGGAGAGGGAAGAGAAAATTTGAAACTCAGTTTTAAAAACAAATGTTGAAAATTGTTTTTGCATGTACTTGGGGAAAATAAAACAGTAAATAAAAAATAAATAGAACCAAATTTAGTATTCTGCCATATATTGAGAGTAGAATTGGTGTCAGGAAATATGGATTCAAATGCCAGCTCCACTAATTACTACCTATATGATTTTTAGACAACTCACGTAAATTCTCTGTGTCTTAATTTCTTTGTCTAAAAGGTGGTTGAATTGAACTATATAAGGTTAATGTTTTGTTTTTTTTTTTCCCAACACTGTACTAAGCCCTGTGGAAATATAATATTTAAGTAAGACATACCTCCCACCCCTTTGCAGTTCACTGAATGGGAGACGAAAAAGACACAGAAACATACATATACATATGCACAAACATACACATATATAGATAATTATAATTCAGAATAAGGCATAGTAATTAAAGTGCTTTGTGAATTCAGATGGCTAAATGCCCATGCATTTGGAGGGGGGGAAGCAAAAACAAAACAAATAATAGCACTCTTCAAGTACACTACCCTGATTGCCTTCTTGAATAGTATATACTCTGCTATTGAATCAATCTGTTGAAACCAAGTGGCCAACAAAATTTGCCAGGATTCTCTTCACTCAGTGTTCCATTCTATTTTAAACAACAAGATTTAACATTTCTGGACTGTCCAGCAGTTTTGGGTATGTAGGTCTTTGATAAAGCATTGCTATGTGTTGTATGATATATAAATCACTGCATGTTATCACTGATCCTGTACCTTATAGTGCTTGAGTTGTGCTTAGCTACAGAATGCCAGATGGCACTGCTTACTATTCAAGAACTATGCTATAGGACATGAGATTTATATTTCTATGAGACCTCAGAAGTCATCTAGTTTTACCATCTCTAAATTTTATAGGTAGGAAATTGAAGGCCAAGAGAGGTTAGAGTGACATTTCCACTGCCATGCAGGTTGTACTAACCAGTGTCAGTACTTGAAATAAAATCTTCTGATTCCAAATCCAGTATCTTTTTCATTGTACTTCTCATTTAAAAAATAATAAGAATAAGTACATCTTAAGGGCCCAGAGTATATAAGGTATTGTGTTATTCATTGTGAAAACAAAGACAAAAAGACAATTTGTGTAAAAAAAAAAAAAAGGACTAGCTTAGAGGAAGAGGCCCTGCGTTTAAAGTCTGCTTCTGAAGACTTTGGAAATTTCATTTGAGTGCCAACTGAGGTTATGCTCCCATCAAACAGGATTTCACATTCTACTTTCATTTCTCTGATTATTTTTTTTCTACATTGGAGCTGATGTACACAAACTCAGGTCCTCTGATTTCAAGGCCATTGCTCTTTCTACCAGGCCACACTATTTCACATCATTTGTAAAGCCTGCTGTTTTCTTGGCTGTATAAGTGATAATGGTGCAATGGAATTATCACTAATTAATTTGTCTTCTATTAATTTTTGATTTATGCACAGAATACCCTGTTGTAGAGCTCATTCTTGGAGTGTTTCAAAACACTCCTACCTGACTTCATAGAACATTTGTACAGTGCAAATTTATAAATCCTATAAATCTATATCATAAAAATTTAGTGGGTTATCTATAAACCTGTATAATAAAATCTATTGTACCGTGAGGTGGCCATAATATACTCTGTAGGTGAAAGAAGGTTTCCCCAAGGTCATTTTGTAAGGCAGTGACAAAAAAAAAATGTGATTAGTACAGATTTTCAAATGCCAGGCTTTGTTTTCTGTCTATTCACTCAATGAATTAATGACAATTTATTTTAGAAATTTATAAAGAACAAGATGCTGCACTGGTTAAATTTTAGGACTTAACACATGCTCACACTTTACAAAAGAGTTAGGGGAAAGTTCTATTTATTGTGTCCTCTTGTAAAAAAGACATTTTCCTACAACATAAAGTCAGTCAATAAACATTTATTAAACACTTACTAGGGCCAGGTTCTGTCCTAAGTGCTAGCAATACAAATACAGGGAAAAAGAAAGACAATCTGGCCCTCAAGGAGCTTACATTCTATGGGAAGTGGGGGAAGATAACACTTATAAAAGGGAACTTAAAGGAGGGAGGCAGGGTAGGTAAGTTACTTGGCGACAGGGCCCAGAGGCAGGAGACAGGGACCTTTTGGGTACAGGCTGGGGAGGAAAGAAACTTAGCGATGGCTGACCTGCATGCCCTCCTTAAATGGAGGTTCTTGGAGGAGCCATCCAGTCAGAAGGAAAGGCTTCAGGATGAAGAATTTGGCATAGGAGAGGAGATCTAGAATGCAACCTGGAGGGAAATAAATATATGAGAAGCTTTTTCCTGCAGTTAGGATAGCAAAGGATATCTTTTATTTGATGAGGTTTCTCATGACATATGTATTATTCTCAAATGTTTTTGTTGTGGAAAGTGTGGTGTGATGTCTCTTAAACCAAGAATATAAGCTACCTGAGAGCAAGATTTCTCTATCTCTGTCTCTTTCTACATCTATGTCTATTTGTCTGTCCGTCTGTTTCTGTCTGTCTCTGTCTGCCTCTTTCTCTGCTTCTCTCTCACTCTGTCTGTCTCTTTTTCTCTGTGTGCGTTTGTGTGTGTCTGTCTCTGTGTCTCTGTCTCTGTCGCTCTGTCTCTCATCCTATTTCCCCCTTTGTCCTCCTCTGTGTTCCTTCTCATCACGCTTCCACATTTATCATCCTTAGCCCTTTACCACCATAAGGCTTTGGTAGACTATAGCCAGCCTACTACAACTCAGACATAGTACTCCTTTATTTCTTCAACCAGAAAATGTAATAAAACATTATCCTTAGCATCATAAAGCTTAACAAAGATAAATATGAGAGTACGAGGAGTTAGAGAATTACATATGTAAACTTTATAGTTAATCCCAGTCTTAAATATATAGTGCAGGGTCTGAACTCACTCTTGCAGAAAGCCTGGCCATTAGATTGCTAGAATCCAAACTGCATGCCATTTTATACAAAATTCAAAGGGTATGACTATATTTCTTTAGCCAGTTACTTTTTGCTGCTTACTGTAATGCCTATTGTTGATCAGTTGATTCAGTGGATATATCTTAGCCTTATTCACATCTAAATCATACCTCTGATTGACTGATTTGGGAAGTCCTGGTGGCCCCTACCCTTATACAAGAATTTCCATAGACTTATAGGCCTTTTTCTTCTAAATTCTCCTTCCTTTCCTATAATTGGTCTTGTGCCTCTTTTTATTCTTAAGTTAGTTAGATGTGTAGGCCTGCTATAGATTCTTCAGACTAAAACAGGTCAGTGTTCCTTTCTTGCATAACTGACATTTGAGGAATTGGGAAATAATCAGACTTAGGCTGTGGCAAAGTCCAAATTTGTCATCTCCTCTGAAAATTCAGATCCTGAGAATTAGACAAAGATTGAAAATAAATTGTGCATGACTATGTCATGTATTACATGTTGATTGTATATGTGTATTGTAAATATACACATCAATATTTACATATACAGTTTTCTATCTACATAAATAGAAAATCAATAGTGATAGATAGGGCAGTTAGATGGCCCCGTGGATAGAATGCCAGGGTTGGAGTCAGGAAGATTCATCTTTCTGAGTTCAAATGTGGCTTCATATACTTACTAGCTGTGTGACCCTGGGCAAGCCCCTTAACCCTATTTGCCTCAGTCTCCTATGAAATGAGCTGGAGAAGGAAATGGCAAACTTTTCCTGTATCTTTGGCAAGAAAAACCTCAAACAAGGTCACAGAGAGTTAGAAAAAAACTGGAAAATGACCAAACAACAAAACAACAGAAGATAGATGATAGATAGATAGATAGATAGATAGATAGATAGATAGATAGACAGATAGATAGATAGATAGATAGATAAGAAAGTAGATTTATTTCATCTTAGACCTAGAAAAGAATTTTGAGATAAACCATTATGGTCCAACATCCTTGTTTTACAGCTGAAGACGCTGGTACCCTGGAAGGTCAGTGATTTGCTCATTATCATCTATGTAGTAGTTGAGCCAGGACTAAAATCAGGTTCCGCTAGGGTTACGTCCAATACTCAGAGAACATTCAACTTTAACCTAGAGGATGGATTGGATAATGTTTAAGGTTCCTTCTAGCTTTATATCTGTATTATTCTATTGTCTTCATTGTCAACCTTGGAGAATGTCTGTTAGAACAAAAACCTTTCTTCTGCCCCCAAGATTTATTTCCAGAGATAAATGTGACCCTCTAGTTCTGAACATCTGAAGTTGTGGGGTCACTTGAAATCTTGTACACAAGAAGTGAAATACTCAAAGTGATTCTTGAAAAAAAGTTTTCCTGTCCCCTACAGAATTAATGTTCTATGTGTTTTATGAGTGTAAATTTAATAAAATGTCCCCATGACTTGGACTCCATTGCAATTAGTTAATGCATTCATAATAGGAGAACTGAAACCAGAGATCCTGGATTCAAATTCCACCTCTGACTCTCATTAGCCTTTGAGACCTTGGGAAAAATACTTAACTTCTTTGACCCTCAGTTTTCTCATTTGTCAAATAAAAGTCTTAGATTGGATGGCTTTTTGAGTTCCCTTCCACCTTTAGATCTATGATCTTGTGAACACCCAAAACAAATGCATAATGTGGAACAAAGCAAAATTACATTAGTAGGCAAGATGTATTTCTTAAGCAGTATGGCTTTAAATGAATGACTACCAGTCAGACAAAAAATTAGGGGTTCAATGAGAAAGTTCTATGAGTAGTTTATTATTTTTTATTGAAGGGAAAAAAAATCACCTCTCTGTTTTGCATGTTGTACTGATAAGATTTTGGAAGTGAGTAGATACTGATGTGTTACTACAGTATCAAGTAAGCAAACCAAAAAAAAAACCTCATGACTAAATTATTGGATTATGGAAATATTCTTTTCTGTAATAGGGTTGTGATTAAATATAACTGTCACTTGAAAAGGCCATGGGAGGAAGGGGAAAGATTGGTATGCATATATTGGAATTTGAATGATGATTTGTGTTTAAGTACAATTAACACTGGGACTCAGTGACTGTTTGGAGCAGGGCCTTGAGGCTACAGGTTCCCCACGTCTGGCTGGAGTATTGTAATAAAAACTTAGTGGGAGGTTTAAGAAATAAAGTGAAAAGCTATAGATTTAGAATATTTCTTGGTATAATGATGTGTGTGCACGTGTTTGCACATCTGAATATCTGTATGTTTCCCATTACTCTCCTTTTATTTGAGTCTAAGCTAATAAATACAGTCCATTACCAGAACTGAGAAACAATATATCTCTTTCAGATGTTTTTGGAAGGTAGCCTTGCTGGAGTTTGTGGGGGTTTTTTGTTTTGTTTTGTTTTGTTTTGTTTTTATTTAATCAAGATTATGTCACAGTGAAGGTATAGAGATGTCACTAGCTATGAGAATTGCCTGGGTATATTCAATTTCCTGAAACATACATATAGCCATTGATCATAAAAGCATCTGTTGTTAGCATTTGTAGCATTAGTGTCTCCAGCATTATTACCTTGTACTGAGCAAGTTCCAGGGAAAGCCAATAAACTGATCTTTAGTTCTTTATACTGCATATTTGGAAAGTTGTGAAACTGAAAGGCAAATTCCCCAGCTGGTATGAAAACTGAAGGCAGACATGACAGATTTTTATTTACTGGGGATTTAGTAATTCCATTGAGTTTAGTTAAAAGTAATATTAACATTGCATCTGCTATAAACAGATGTACATTTCTATCAGCAATGCCAGGAAAGCTAGCACCAACATAAATGACCACCTCCATATGTTACTGGCACTTATTTTTCAACGTTTGTGTAATATACATAATTATAAATTATGTTTAGCAGCTTTTTTGACAAATGGATGTCTAGTCATGCAAACTTAAGAAATTGTTCAATTGCAATCAGAAGTATGCAAATCTTAGACTAGATTTTGAGGGTCTTCTCTACTATTTTGTTAGATGTTGGCATGGGGATGTCTCCAATTCTATGTGGATTCTGTTTTAAGATAATTTAGTATATAAAATATATGTTCTTGAAAAAGAAAGCTTAAGGCATTTTTTCTCACTGCAAAAGTAATTTTCACATAAAAAAATCATATACTCAAGGTACATGATTTAAATAGATAGTGCCTTTATGTTTGGTATTTCCTTAATTGCTCAAAAAAAGTTGAGGGGAAGAGTTTCAGGAGCAACTGACAATTGGAGATAAAACTTGAATGAAAATATTTATCTCTAAAATTATAATGCCTTAATGTAAGTTATTTAGAAAATAGGACTCAATTTACATACCTTTCAACAAAGTAAGACTAATGATAATGTATGTTTATAGAGCCCTTTAGCTTTACAAAGCACTTTACATATATTATTATGTTTGACATTCCCAACTAGTATGAATTTTGTTTTCTGACTTTTGAATGAATGAATGAATGAATGAACGAATGAATGAATGTCTTCATTAAATGGTTACTATATACCAAGTATTGTACTTAGCACTGGAGAAGCTAATACTATAGAAAGACTGTTTCCTCAAGAAGCCTGCATTCTATTGTGGAAAGGAGAGAAAACATATACAAAGATGTGGTACCAAGGAAAGAAGTTTAGATTTGGGTTAATAAGCACAACATTTTTCAGAGGCCATACTGGGGTTGATTGGATTACTGTTCATGAAGCAATAGGTTTAAAAAGTGAGGATGGGGAACAGGTATGTCGGTGTCACTGTCTGGCTCAGTGCTCTGCATATAGTAGACCTCATAAATGTTTGTCCAATTGAACTGAATTAGACTGAATTGATTTAAGGCTCATTCTTACACTTGATCAATATTAAACTTAGAAACTTTTGTGGGAGACACAGTAGTATCCTTTAAAGAGTACTGGACTTGTGGTCAAAAGAGATGGGTTCAAATATTAACTCTAATGGTTATTAACTGTGTGATCAGAGGCAAGTTATGTTGCCTTTTTGATCCTCAGTTTCTTCTCCTATAAAATCAGATAATGATACTTGTACTATCTTCTTCTTAAGTTGTGAGGGGATCACATTGAAAACCTGAAATTGCTATATGCATATGAATTGTTATAATTATTTCAATGTGCTTATCATTAATATGTAATAACTAGGATGCAATACTTCAATTACATTAAGCATAACTAGACCGTTACTGGGATAGAATCACAGCATTTGAAGCTTTAAATGATCTTAAAGGTCATGTAGTCTGAATTTCCCCATCATTATACAAAGAAGGAAATTGAGGCTGAGATATTAAGTGACTTGCCAATAGTCATACTATAAATAGAAAGGGAAGTAGGGATAATGAAGAGCCATCCTGGCTTTAACAAGAACAGGTCATGTCAGATGAGATTCATTTCCTTTTTTCCACAAGATTGCAAATTGATCAATACATTAATAAATATTATGTTGTAGGTACTATGCTAAGCACTGAGGATATAAAAAGAGGCATGTAAATGAGGAGAATGCTGAGGCAATAATTTATTTTAGATTTTAGCAAAGATTTTGATAAAGTAACGTACTATTCTTGTGAAGAAGATGGAGATATGTGGAATAGATGATAATACAATCTGATAGATTTGGAACTCATTTGATGGCCAAACTCAAAGAAAAGTTATTAGTGATTTAATGTGAACATGGCAGAAGTTTAGCAGAGTGCCTCAGGCATCTGTGCTTGACTCTCTGCTCTTAAACATTTTTATAAATGACTTAGATAAAGTTATAGATGTTATACTCATCATATTGTCAGAAGACACGAAGCTAGGAGAGAAAACTAAATCAATGACTGCTAGAGGAAGGATCCTGATAGGATCACATATTGGGCTGACTATAATAAGATGAAATTCAATAGAGATCAACCTAAAGCCTTGCACTTAGGTTCAATAAGTAAAAGGATGGGGGAGGAATGGTTATATAGAAATTATTTTGAAAATGATCTGGGAATTTTAGTGGACTACAAATTAAAATGAGTTAGAAACATGACATGGTAACCAAAAATGTTAATTCAATTTTTGCCTCCTTTAAGAAAGATAGAATTTCCAGGAATTCTACTGTTTCCACCTTTGTTAGGTCTCTTCTGAAGTGGCATGTTCAGTTATAGGTGCCACAGGTTAAGAAAGATGTTGATGAGCTGGCAAGTGTCCAGAGGAGGAAACTAGGATGGTGAAGGCCCTTGAGTCCACATTAGATGAGGATCAGCTGAAGGAACTGGGTAGGTTTAGAAAGAAAAATCCCAGAAAAAAAGGCTAAAGAGGGGACATATTAGGTGTCTTCAAGTATTTGAAAGGTTATCATGAGCACGTTGGATTATACTTTTTCTATTTCCCCTAGGACACAATCAAGAATAACAAGTGAAAGATTAAAAGAAGAAAATTAAGCTGAATTTCAGGAGAAAAGAACCTAACAATTGGAACTTTCTAACAGTGGAGTGGGCTGCCTCCAGTGCTCTAAATTCTATAATTACAGAGGCACTTAGAGATTTAATTGCAGACCCAGGAGAGAGTCAGAGGAAAACAACATAGATAAAAGGTTAATAACTACAAGAAAAAGCTAAAAAATATGGATTGTTTAGCTATCAAATTATAAGTTCTCCCTATCCCCATCAAATTCTATTTCCATAAAGTCTTTTCCAAGTTTCCAGCATATATTGATCATGTTATTGTCTGTACCAATGTGTTGATAGTTAATGATTTATTCAATACTGATTTATCTGGTGTTTATTGAGTTTTTACTTACTCCGTCTCAAAGGGATACATTTGGATTCTTTCACCACTGTCACCACCTTTTACTTGGAATCCAGAGTGAAGAGTTTACATTTGTTGTAAAAACCAGCAAAAGGAAGTACAGAACTATTACAGATTCTTTAAGCAAGACAATGACATTCACAACATAATGTTTTAGGCTGACTCACCTAGAAGCAGCTTAAGAGCCCTTGTTTTCCCCCCGTTACATTATCTCCCTTGGAAATTTCATTTATTCCCTCACATCTAATTATTGCATCCATGCAGTCTAACTTCCTCATTTTGTAGATTACCACATACTTCCAAGTCTAGCTTTCTTTTATCTTGTCTTGACCTATCACTTAAAAAAATTCAAACCCTATATTTCCAATTGCCTGATTAATAGTTAGATCAACATGTCCTGTCATCATCTCCAACTCATCATTTCTATAACTGACCTCATCAATATAACTGACTACCCTATGAATAAGTTCCTCTTCTGTTTTTTTTTCTTTTGCTATTAGCAGTACTTGACACTCATATAACACTTGTACATTCACATAGTACTTTGTTTACATTAACTTCTCTTATTTTCACAACAGTCTGGGATTTTGGAACTAAAGTAGTATTTATTTTTCCTATTTTGTAACTTAGGTCAAAACTAAGAGTATGAGAAGTATACAGCTTGTCTGTGGTGGCATAGCTTGTCAATTTCAGAGGCAGACTCAAATCCATTGTTTGTGTTTTTCAAGTCTAGTATTCTCTCCACTGTTACAGAGGTGGTCTACCATCATGACACATGATGTTGGGCTATGCTAAAATTTTGCCTTGGGAATGAGGACTCAGAGAAAGCATGAATTTGTCAGTGGCACACAATGCAATAAAAACATAGATGAGGGAGGACGTTCTGGAGACAGCTTATTTGGAGTCTGGGGGAAGAAAGCTTTTTTTTATAACAGAAGCTTTTTGAAAGAGTATGATTAAACACTGAATAACATGGATAAATCTCAATCAAACTGACTTATGGTTATAGGTTAATTAGAATGTTTATGGAATGTTAAGACATATACATTATTCTGGAAATATGGTTTTCTGAGCTATCTCAACATAGAAGTGGGAATTTGGAAAGGAAAGTGCCTAGCAACACTGGATTCACACAGGCCAATTTTGTCTTTGGGCCCTGATGTTCCAAAGGATGTTTTTCTTTTTTCAGCTCTGTTCACTCCCTGGAGTAAAACTCCAGGAAGATCTCTAAAACAAAGCTTAATTAGGTATGCCTCTTGTCTAGAACTTCCATAGTGTGGTTATCTTTATTTATTTATTGGTTAGCTTTTATTGCCATCGAAATTGCATGAGATACAAGGAATTCACAGTTGAACAAGACCAATTAAAGGAAACATAACACATTCAAATAGTCCATTGTACTCATTCATTAATCTGCCTCTGGCAAGTAAAGAGCTTGGGAGATTCTACTTCATAGAAAAAGTATTTATGTAAGATAGATAGATAAATGGATGGATATAGATTTTATAGATACAGAAAGACAAAAACAAAAGTTTTCATTGTCACATAGTAGTATCTATTATATCTATATCTATATCTAACCTGGATTAGAACTCAAGGAGCCTAGTTTTAAGACCTTGGTCAATTCATTGACTTTTATTAGCTTCTTTTTCCACATATACAAAAAGATAGAAATGGACTAGACGACTTCAAAGTTTCCCTTTAGCTTTGAGTCTTTTAATCCAAATATGTTTATTGAAAATAATTTGTATATGTGTTTAAATGTGACTGTTGGCATGAGGAGCCCCTTTCATCAGATAGATTTTGTATCCAGGCTCACATGAACTGTTATTCATCCTGGAGGGCTCAGCTGTTTCCTCTTACTTCCTCATATATTGCCTATTCTGGAGAAACCCCAAAGAAAACCTGTAAGAAAAAAAATGGTAACAATTTAGGAACGATTCATACTAGCATCTCTCAAAATTTAGGTAAAATTATGCCTTATAGAAAATGTATTCAATATACAATATGGATATTAAGTATAGGACAACACTTTATTTCCTCAACTAGAGAAAATGTTTAAGTCACAAAAGACTATTACACATATACAAAAACAACATAAAACATTTTGCATATTTCATTGCTGTCCTGGAAAGTAAACACACTCATTGGAACTAGTGAACAGATATTTCACATTCACTTCAGATTTGCCATGTCCAATCAACTGGAGGAGGACTAATATCCTAGACAGGCAGGTAGGGAAAGGGCAATACACATTTATAAAGCACCTTCTATGTTCCAGGTATTGTGCTAAGTGCTTTACAAATATTATCTCATTTGATCCTCACAACAATCCTGTAAGATAGGTGCTGTTATCGTCCCCATTTACAGATAAAAAAAAAACTGAGGCAAACAGAGGTTAAATGATACAGGTAGTAAATGTCTGAGGTCAGATTTGAACTCATTTCTTCCTAACTCCAGATCCAGTACTGTCCATTGCACCACCTAGCTGCCTCTGAGTCACACTTGTCCTTAGCATTTTAGGTTTCAGAATGACCCTGTTTTGGTCATCTCCTCCAAGAGCCTGCTATTAGAGGAATCATATTTCAGTAGCCATCCAGCACTTAAGAGCCGAGGAAACCTGGCTCTCATGAGGTAGCCACTAATACTGTAAATACCCATATCTCAAGATCACCAGTTGATGACCTGCACTCAAGAGAAAGCATCAGAAAAAATAGAATAAGGCAACCAGAGACTTGGAGTCACCTAGATGAGCCAATGTTCCTGAAGATATGTGCTTATGTTCACCATGATGGGGAGGCAGAGAGGATAGGAGAAAGTAACCACTCTTCATTTCCTAGCTGGAAATCCCAGAAAGAGACTAAGCATACCCATGAGTCTCAAAAGAGAATGAAATATTTCTCCTCCCCTCTCTTAGAGTCTGAAGTTGGGGTGGCTTTTCCTAGCTTATTCACCAATCATCTTTAACACAATCCAATCACAAGAAGTACCATTAAGGAATTCTCATTAAAGTACATATCCTTCAGCAAGGGTCAGAATATTAGTCCACAGAAAGGGGCCAGAGTACTCTCATACAGTTCCATGGTAGGTGCCCAAGTTTAGCGAATCAGGGGACTCCCCTGCTCATCTCCACTCTATACATATGTTAATAGAGATTATGCTAACACTCCAAGTGAAACTTACTAGATTTATTGGAATCTTCTTACTCCCACCCCCCACCCCTAGAGAAACTACAGAACAGGGCTTCTTAATCTGAGGTACATACACTTATTTTATAACTGTTTCACAGAATATCACAGATATCACAGAGTATCACACAATATTCCTTTGTAATCCTATGTATTTTATTTTATACATTTAAAATATTTTTCTGAAAAGCTGTTCATGGGTTTCACCAGACACCAAAGGTGTCCATCACACACACACACACAAACACACACATATACACACATATACACACATACACACACACACACGCATGCACACACAAACACAAATAGTTGAGAACCTCTCCTATAGACAAAGGCTATTATTGGGTTCCAAGAGGCATGATATTTAAAATATGTTGAGGTTAATTATTTAAAATAAAAAAGAAAATCCTTAAAAGAACAGGATAAGTATCTTCAAGTATTTGAAGGTCTATTTGTAGAACAGTAGTAAGACTTGTTCTGTTGGGCTACACAGAGGGAAATTAGAAGCAATAAGTAGATGCTTCAAAGAGGCAGTTTTTTGGGTCATTGTTGGGACACTTTATTAGTATAGCACTGCTCCAAAACTAAATAAGCTATCAAAGAGAGTAGTGAGCTCCTTATTACTGATGGTTTTCAAGTTGAGGTTGTATGACCACTTGTCTAATGCCTTTGAGCAAATGGTTGGTCACGTACAGATTAGATCTCTGAGCTCCCATCCAATTCTGCCCTACTGTTATTCCATACAACTACTAAAAATTGAAGCTGAAATAGTACTACAGGAAATACATTTTTATCAATCCAAAATGAAATATGTTAAAAATCTCGAATTTAGACAATTGCAAGTTTGTGATATTGAATGTATATATTACACACTAACAAACATACACACGCACATACATATTCACACACTCCCTTGTAGCAATAGGAATTGGATTATTCTTTATAGGAACTGAGAATATGTAACCTGGGGAAGAAAAATCTTGGGGAGACATGATTGCTGCTTTCAAATATTTGAAAGGTCATGATATAGAGGGATTTGAGCAGCACTAGGGGCAATGAATAAAAGTTAACACAGAGGCAGATTTCAGCCTGTCTAAAGGAAAAAAAAACTTCCTAACAATAAGAACTTTCACAAAGTCTTGATAAATAACAGGTTGCCTCTCAGAAGGGAGAACAAAGTCAAGTGACCAAATCCCCAATTATACTGTACAGCAGTATCTTTTTCAGGTATTGGATGGATTAAATGGCTTTTGAGATCCTTTCTATGTCTGAGATTCTGTGATTCTGCTTCAGTGACTCATCCAAAATCTGTTACAGAAGTTGTGGTTTGTTTAGGTATTTTAATTAACAATTTTCCATTGAATTTAGGGTGCATGACATTATGGAAAATATGAAGCCTACCTACTTAATTTTAAAAAAAGGAATTAAGGTCCCTTAAAATATAAAACAAAGAAAATTATACAGTACTTCATACCCCACATCCACCCAGTGGTATCAGGGCTTTAATTTGTCTGTGTTTAGATGCTTAGACAAGAAACATTTCATGTAAAAATTCATGAGTCTTTCATGAAATTTATGAACTAGCTTCTGCTCAGCACATGGCTTGGCACTGAGTTGGCTTTTAATAAATATTTGCTAGTCTGTTACTTTGGCACTGTTTATAATCTGATAATTTGATGGGGGGAGATGTTACTTGACATATAGCTAATGTATGATTGCAACTCCAGAAATAGATTACATATCTAGCTTTACCTTATCTTGATCTACGCCCCCTAGAGGCTGGACTGTATTCTTGTAGCATTCCAGGTCACCCTGGTAGTAGCTCCAGATGGGCTGGTCTAGTCTTTCTGAACTGGTACTTTCCAGCACAACATATGTTGATTCTTTCAAAGGGCAGATTGATTGGGATGTCATGTCTTAGAAGAAATATGGTATATTTTAGTATATTTTTAATCTCAAAATATTGCCTTTATAATTGCTAATATAAAAACAATTGTGAAAAAAAGAGGAAAGAAAATCAAACCTCGAAGATCTTACATGTAATATTTGCAGTCAATTACAAAGGCAATGTTTAAATTGCAGATAGTAATTAAGGTTGAAGTTCGGGCTTACATCAGAAAAACACTACACATCATTACAGTACTTCTATCAATGAATGAGACTTTTTGCATGAATCTCACTGAGCTAGGAGAATAAAATATCAGGGATTGAGTTTCTTTTCTTTTCCTTTGCCTTCTTTAATGACTATTGAGTAATAGCTATATGTTAGATATTGAACAAAACAACAAAAGGTTAGTCCCACCCTCACTTTGTGATTAAATTGATTGTCCAAGGAAATTTACCTTCAGGGAGAAAATATTTTTTTCTTTTCTCATTTTGGCAGAAAATCAAAACTTGCTTTGAGCTCTGTCCTCTGTACATGTTCACCACATTGCTCTGATTATGTATGGGGTGGGAGGAAGAAAGAGAGAGAGAGAGAGAGAGAGAGAGAGAGAGAGAGAGAGAGAGAGAGAGAGAGAGAGAGAGAGAGAGAGAGAGAGAGAAAACGAACATACTTTTTAAAAAGCAGTCCTGAATACAAAGCAAATAAAAAAGTTTCTGAACTATGTTAAATGTACTTTCTTTCTGGATTATATATACTCCCTTCACATCCCCTAAACTAAAGTAAATGGCCTGTGGCAAGTTCTGAAGATGGATCAGCAATGAGCATGAATACAGCCACATGAAAGCTGGCATACAGGTATTCAATTGTGAACTTGCTTTGCTTCCAAGTTCAAAGCCCACACGTGCTGGCAGCTTTTATCACAGAGGCATTTTCAGCACATTGTGTCAAACAGTTGTATTTTCTTAGCTTGATCGACAGTCTGGAAAATATTGATCCAACAGTTCAGTGAACTTACATTTAGTTAAATAAGTGTTCCCTACATAGAACCATGCTCAGCTAGGCCAAATGTAAAAGAATCACATATTTCTAAAATAGGTAATGAAAGCTAAAACTAATCCTTGACTTAAAATGTACCAAACCTAAACATAATAATTTAAAATCAAGGCTCTTAATGTAGTCTGACAGCACACATCTTTTTTTTTTTTTAATAAAAAATAGAGTGACAAATACCAGAAATAAATCACTCTGGCATGAAAATATTTCACTGATCATTGAATTTGATGTGGTAGTTTATGGGACCATTAGACTATTGTTTAGGTTGTTTGATTTGGGTTTCTTTTTGTTTGCTGATGTTATGTATTTAATTACTTGTGGATTCCCATTTCTTCTACAACCTTCTACTTACTACATGATATATAGATATAGATATTATTACATATAGATATATTATATATAGAATATACATGTATACATAATTGTATTTATATGCATGCCCATATATTGTATATCTACTTATTTAATAATAATGGCTTGCATTTATATAGCATTTTAAGGTTTACAAAGCACTTTACACATATTATCTCACTTGATCCTCACAACAACTTTATAAGGTAGATACAATTATCATTTCCATTTTGCAGATCAGGAAACTGAGGGTGTGAGAGGTTAAGTGAAGTATTTGAATCAGGCCTTCCTGATTCCAAGTCTAACACTCCATCTATTGTGCCACCAAATAGACATGCTATTTTACCTAAGAGAGTATAAATACCTTAAGAACTGAAATTATTTTCCTCTCTGTATTTATTCCTAGCAAAATAAGTGTTACATAATAAGTGCTTAATAAATGTTTGTTTATTAATTGATTGTTATTAGGTCATTTTTCAATAATTTCCAACTCTTTCTGATCCTATTGGGAGTTTTCTTGGCAAAGATATTGGAGTGGTTTGCCATTTCCTTCTCCAACTCATTTTATAGATAAGGAAACTGAGGCAACAGGGAAAAATGACTTGCCCAGGTCCCACAGCTAGTAAGTGTCTGAAGTTAAATTTGAACTCCAGAAGTGCCTGACTCCAGCCCCAGAGCACTAGCCACTGTGCAACAGGGCTGCCTGATTGAATGATATACGCTGCATGAATCACTTTTAGCTACTTTGAAGTCAATAAATAAGACATTATTTTAGGAGCAAACATGAATATGTGCTTATCTTGAGGTATTCATGTTCTTTCAGAGTTATCAGGGAGCCACATTATTTTTCTGTTAATGGTTACATCACTCTTCTGGTCTCCCATTTTGGCAATCATCAGCTCACTTTTCTTTTTTCATTATTTATTCCTCTCTACCTACAACAATAACTCAAATTTATATAACTTTTACAGGTTAAAAACTACTTTCCTCACCACAGTATTTTGAAGTAGATAGTGCAAATGAGGGAAAAAACTGAGTCAGTGATTAGGCACCTATATTTGCATTGACATCTGATAGAACTATACGTGTCAGATCCATCACTTTAAGTGAATTAAAGAGGCAGAGTTATACTGTGGAAAGATCATTATCTCTGGAGTCCAGGAACTGAGTTGAAAACCTAACTCAAAGTTTTGCCATCTGAGTGACTGTGGTCAAGTCAATTGACTTCTCTGGGCCTCACTTTCCTTATCTTTAATATGAAGGGTTTGGTTTAGGGCTTCTTCCAGTTCTAATTCTATTATTCTCTAGGGATTTTTGTTTATATGTTCCATAGGAAAGTTATGAAATAATTCATAAATTGTTTTATGTATTTTCCATCTGAAACAGTTCTGAAGGCAGAGGAGCTATGTGGATACCTTGCTTCCCACATACATGTTTGTTTTTAGCCCACTATTTCTTCAACTGCTAGGTGCCATGGTGACGGGTACCATAGAAAATGAATAGGAAAATATATGTTAGATGTGTTAGACAATTAGATATTAGTTAGACATTTATGCCTGAGATAACAAATTAAATAGATCTTGATAAGATATCCCAAATAACCATATTTTTATGTACTTAAAAATTACCTGGGTAGCTTACATTTGTGAATATGATATTGCACATTTATTTACCCCTAATGAAATGTCTCAGTATGTTTTTGCTCAACAGTGAAATATGTTTATTCCCTAGAATGATGGGAGGAGACAGAGATTTAAAGTACCATTTATTGATAACAAGTCTACAGGAATATATAAAACCAATCTGTATTTAATGCTTTGTCATTTCCAATGAGACCACCTAAGGTTATAATGAGACAAGTAGTATGCCTCAGACTAGAAGCCCTTGGACTTCTGATAGTTGTCATCATTATAGATTATTATCGTCATCATAGCTAACATTTATATAAGTTTAAGGTTTGCATAATACTTCGCATGTCAGCTCATTTGATCCTCACAATAACCCTGTGAATTGGGGTTATTGGGTATTCCCATTTTTACAGTACAAGAAAAGTAAGGCACAAAGAGGTAAATGACATGTCCAGTTCTCACAGTTAGAAAATGCCTGAGGCAGGATTTGAACTGATATCTCACTGACTCAAAGTGTTGCATTCTGTCTACTGCATTACTACCTAGCTGCCTAATACTTTTTTTTAAATAAGATTTTTCAAAGATTTCAAGGAAATTGTCATCATATCAACCTATAGATTATGTAATTGGAAATGTTCTACTTTTGAATGACCTTAGACATTTTATTTTAGCTGGCTACCTCTGAAACCTCCTAATTCTAGGTTAGCATATTAAACCTTATAATACCTCTACCCTTTGAAAAATAAGCAGAATCTGACATTTAGGTTAGTTGTTATCAGGCAGCAGTAGCCTAATCATATGCTATGAATCACATGGTAGATACAAGGTATAACATTTGTCTTAGGTGCATAAGGGATTTTCTGTGAAAACCCATACATTTAGAAAAATGAATGGTCCACATCTTATTTGCCAAATAATATTTTATTAAAACACTGAATAGTAAATGGCATTCAACAAAATTTTAAAAATGTTTATTTGATGCCTTTTTTATATCTGGCATTTTTTCAGTCTTCTCTCCCCACTCTATAATAGATCCTTACTTGTGATTAAAAAAAAATTGAGCACATAAGCCCCTTATGGATATATACATCTAGGAGTCCCCCGATCCAGTTCATCATTCACCATCTTTTGTCTGTAATATTTATTGACAACATACATAATACATATAGTTCAGAGAAGAATGAGACGAGCACAAGGAGATGTCTAACAAAGTGCACTGAAAATTTTGAAGAGATATTGTGACTTAACTGAAGTCAGACATGTATTAGGTGATAGAAGAAGGACTTGAATTCAGTCCCTCTGATTCCCTATCCAGTATTCCCCATTCCAATTCCATGTTCCAATGCTCTTTCCATTGTACTATGCTTTCTTGGTTTCTCATACAATTTACATATTCTAAGTAACTTACAATTACTCTAATCAGTATCGAATCCTTTCTCCTTCAACTAAAGACAAAAACAGCAACAGTCAAAAGAAAAACCACCACCAACAGCAAAAACCGTTAAGTAAAACAACCTAATTGTGTTTGTAACTGATAAGCCATGAAACCTTACCATTTGGTAGTTAAAATTTGTTAAAAGACAATGAAACTGTATTTCTTAAATTTAATTAATTGTCCATTGTTTTTGAAACAACTTCTGTTACCATTTAAAGTTGTCATCTTTTAAGTGGTGGTTCACAATGTGTATGATTAAAAATATGTCAAGAAGTAATCGAGATAATCTGATTTTGCTGAGTATATAAGGTCAGATCTGAATCACTGTGACCCATCATCAGTAACCCCAACCTAGTCAACACATAGGAAGATTCCACTGGTTATATACTATAGAACAATGATGGTGGCAGCCCAGAAAGGAGTAACTCACTAGAAACTGTATGGCACAGACCAAGGACAAGTAATGAATTCCCATAGGATTACTTCACTAAGGGCTGAAACATCTGTAGTATGATCATTGCCTTATAGTCTCTGACTCTCTTCCTATCTAAGAGGGAGTGATCTTTGCCTGATGGATTACTAACAACTGTTCTGTGCTAAAAATCCGTGATGGGAATCAAAAGGCCAACCGTATGGAGGTACACAGGAACCTGTTTACAAGGTTCTTCACTTAAAAACATTATAACTTAAAAAAAAAACAACACCTGCTCTTTAGCTCTGTTTGTGTGTGTATGCTCTTTCTGTCATCCATTAGATGTGTGCATGTGTGTATGCATACTCTGTGATCTATTAGAGCCGCTTTGGGTCTTTTGTGAAGACTTTCATAACCTTGAGATACATACCTACTACATATACATACCATATATGTATACATATGTGCACATACATCTACACATACATGTGTATGTGGGCATATAAATAAACAAACAATATAAAACAAATTGCTAGTGATATAGGTAGGAGATGACTTTTGCAAACGAAGATGCAGGGAAGTTGTATGGTTCTGAAGGTGTTGCCTACACTTAAATTTTGACTTTAGTACTTCATGTTATAAGCTGCTTAACTTAGAGTTTTGTATATCTGTATTTTGTAGCAAATGAAAAAGGTTTGTTGAAACTGAAAAAGGAATGGTGGTGAGGAAGGCTCAATTCTTGATTAATGAATTTAGCCATGGTCTCAATTTTTCAAATATGTCATTGTCAATAATAATTTCTTTACAAAAGCTGTGGAGATGCGTTAATTAGATCTCCCCTCAGTTTCACAAATGGTTTTAATTAGTACAATCACTTTTTGAAATTTGATAAGATGTAAAAAGAATGATTTATTGACTGGCTAGTCCTTATAGAAAGGCTGCTCCTAGGCTGAGTCTCTGCTGTGCTTCTGGTGTATTGCAAAATTTGGTTGTTGAATCGTTTCAGTCATATCCATGCCTGAAGCACATCAACTTCAGGGCTTGTGTAAGCAAGCTTGATTGCTAAAGACAGCTACAAGATGCAACAGGTACTTCAAATAATTTCCTTTCAGAACTGGAAGAGTGCAATGTGAGGTGAATTTAGTTGGAGATATGTAATTCACTCTATGTGTCTCAGTAGAAGCAAAATTACATTGACAGTGACTTTACTGTCCTTGTTTGAAGTCTATTTTCAAATATTCTCTTCTTGCTTCTGCAGACAATCTTTTGCAATATGAAAAGTGCTGTGAGATGAATATAGACTTTATGCCTACTTATGGGAAAGCTAAACTAATACCTAAGGGATTAACCCCTCTGCAAAGGGTAATAATTATTATTATAGTCTTCGTAATAATGTACTCCTTTCCCTATAGCTCTTATAAACAGGTTGTCAGTTAAAGTTCATCTTCTATGGAACAAGAAAATGTGACCTGATTTAATTACACTCTTGTTTTTCTATTTGAATCCTTCCAAGCTCTTTCTAATTATAGGGAAGATGGAGTAGGTCAACATTATTTTGCATTGTCCAAGAAAGCCTAAATGGTCAAATGATTATTGGCAGCTAGGAAAATGGTGGAAAGAGTAGAAAAAGGTTATAATTTTAATATAAACATCAAACTTCATTCGCAGAATAGAGGTATTTCACTGATAGAATCCAATGGTGATATGATTATTATTAAAATGAGTACCTGCTTTGCTTATAGTTCTATTCTTGGATTTAAAATCATAAGCTTAGTAATTAAGAACTGAAAGAAACCTCAGAGGGATCTACTCCAGGCCTTTAACTTTATAGATGAGGAAACTGAGATACTGGGAGGTTGTAACTTGGCCAAGTTCTTCCAGGTAGTAAATGACAGACATGAGATTTGAACACAAGTCTTTTGATTTGATCTGCAGTGCTCTTCCCACTATACTATGTTGCTTTCACATTAAAAACAAGGTATACTACCTATCTTCAAGGAAGTTACATGGGAGAAAATGGTGAGAAAATGATTTGTTCTTTATAGCACTAGAAAAAGAAAAGAAGTATTGGGTCACATCCTTATGTAAGTCAAATGAACAAATATGCAATTAGTCATTACTTTCTAGCATTGTGCTAGTCACTTTGAGGGGAGGGGGCACAAAACATATATATCACTTATCTGCATAGTCCTGGGAATATGACCTTTATTCAGAATCATATCATGGCCTCATTTTCAAAATAACAATATTAGACAAATGTTAACGTTCCTGAAGACTCTTTTACCAAAAAATTGGGGCGAAGGCAGATCTGGAGAATTAGTTTACATAACCGACAGAAAGAATAGCCGTTGAATTTTAAACCCCTCTCTATGTTGTCCCCACTTGGATCCAAGTATTTCAACAGAACTTTTAAAAAAATCACAGAAAAATCATGTAAGTCAGGTTACAGCAATATTCCACTATAGGCACATTGTATTACTCTTTTCCCTCAAAACATTAAAGGCCCCTTTTGAGTATCAGTGTGTGTTATTTTTCTAATAGGACACAGCTTCATTATATGGGCCCAAAAGGTACCACCTAAATCCTGCAGAAAATCTTCAGACAAAATAAAATAACTAAAGAGGTCACTTTGAAAGCTTTTATATATGTTATCCACATCTATCAGAGATCTCGCCCCTATTCAAAGAGCCAGCAGGTAATTGAATATCCTTGAATCTAACCTTTATTCCTACAAAAAAGTATGAAACCAAATTATAGCCCAAGAGAATTCTCCTTCCACCCACACATGTACACCTATGGCCAAAATTTTATTTGAAAGGAAATCAGAAAAACACTAAAAATATACAATTTAACAGTGCCAAAAGATCCTACATTCCAAACCAGAACTCTTCTGAAATTTTTAAAAGTTAAAATGCCTGAAAAAAACATTCATTTGTTTCATTTTACAGATTAGGAAGCTAAGGACCAGAAAGAATATGAGACATAACTCCAGGATACACAACTGATGATTTGTAGCTATGGGATTAAAATCCTAATCTAGAGCAATTTTTAGCTCAGTGTGGTAACCTTCAAAGTGTTTTGAATGAAATTTATTTGGTTGTACAATGCTTGATAAGATAGAAGTAGAAAACTCTGGATACCAAGATGGGAAAATATTTCACCAGTTTAAAGATTTATCAATTTATGTTATCCAGAAACATTTATTATTGTACAATAATGAGCATAATAATGAGAAACAGTGTGGCTTAATAGGTAGGGGGCTGGCCTTGAAGTCAGGAAGGATTTGAGTTCAAGTGTCACTTAAGACACATATTAGCTATGTGGTTGTCATCACTTAAACTCTTAGTATTCCAGGCTGTTCTCTAAGGCTAAACGTTTTAGAGTTGAAGGAGACCTGTTCTGATACTGGCAATTTATTCACCCAAGATTTCCTGATATCAATAAAATCACAAGCCCAATTCTTATTTCCTATTCCTATGTACAATAGGAACAAGATTTGACATTTTACATTTATAATTCATTTTATATACATTATTCTATTTGATCCTCTTGACAACCTTGTGAGGTAGATGCTATGATTATCCCCATTTAAAAGATGAAGAAATGAGCTTGATAGATATTAAGTGACACAGTTAGTAGGCAAAGTCTTACCTAGTAGGCAAGTTGGGAAGCGGGTTAGCTTTGAGGGAAGGATGACTGTATTTTTTTTGATATTTTGAGTTTGAGATTCTGGTCAGACATCCAACTGTACACTGTCCAGCATGGAGATTTGCTTGATACTGTGGAAAAGCATCCTGGCTGAATCATGGGACTTAGGTTTGATCCTGCTTCTGCCAGATTAGCTCTGGGCTATGAGGAAAATCAGCTAACATAGCATTCTTCTTGATTGTGAAGTAAGAAAATTGGACTAATTGACCTAAATTTGCTCCCAGGTCAAATTTATGAAACAAGGAGATACAGTTCTAGGGATCAGGAAAGGGCTTAAGGTGGGCTACAAATACTTAGGAATCATCTGAGAGGGGACAAGGAACTCATGAGAGCAAATGAAATTATGAAGGAGAAGACTTTAGAAAGGTAAGAGTGCCAGGAGCATAAAAAGTCATAAGGAACACATATCTTTAGAGGTTGGAGGAGGATAATGAACTGTTGAAAGATTCTGAAAAGATGTGGCTACACAGAAAATAAAAGGTGCAGAAAAAGTTAATGTTCCAAAAAACAAGAGAGAAGAGACTACCCAAAATAATGAATGAGGACAGAGAACAATATCAGAGGATACAGAAAGGTCAAAGCCAATTAGGATTGAAAAAATTCCATTGATTATAACCATTAGAAACTGTGTTTGGTAGAATGGGGGAAAAAAGTCAAGTTGTGCCTGGAGCACCTGCGTCCCCGGCTGTGGTCTGATGCCGGCAGAGTGTGAAGAGAGAAAGAAACACGGGCCAGGTGAGAGCAGTGAAGAGCAAACTCTGTCTATTGATCTGAGGGCTCAGGCTTATATAGTACTGGATCAAGCAGTAGTAACATTATTATTCATGAAAAGTACAAATCTAATTAAGTGATTTCCTTACTTCCTTGTACCTTGTCTGTTACATTCTTTCCTGCATCCTGTCCTGTACCCCATCCATTTCCTCCCTTCCTGCATCCTGTTCTCAAGAGACAGAACAGGGGGGTGGTGAGCCGACATCCTGAGTTTCACAGCTGTCAGGCTTAGTACAAGCTGCAGGTAAGACCCGGGCTGGCCTAAGCCCTCCAACTCCTCAAAGCCGGCCCTCTACAAAGTTGAATGTGATGGAAAAATCTTAGGGTCTTAGATTTAGAGAAGAAAGGGACCATGGAGGTCATCAAGACCTTCATTTTACAGATGAGGAAAGTGAGTACAATTGAGACTAAACAACTCACCCAGGGTCACACTGCTGGTATGTGTCTGTGACAGAATTTGAACCCTGGCCTTTCTGACTCTGAGTTTAGCATGTTACTCAATATACCATATTGCCTGAAAGATGAAGAAGTGCAGGCAACAATGTGGTCTACTCATTCCAGAAGCTTATCAGTGAAAGAGAGGAGATACATAACGTGGTGTCTTTAAAATATAATTAAGGGAAGGTTTTTGATTATAATATAGGAGATTATTAAACATATTTAATGGCAGAATCATATAGTATTTTATTTTATATCAGGAAACATCTATATTTTCATAACTATTATAGTATTGCCCCCTGAGGAATATCTTTGCTATGGGATTTTAATTGAGTGAAAAAATGTTTTATACTATAATGTTAAATGTTAGATATCTTAGATGACTGAGTGGTAACCATAAAGGATAATGATTTTTACAAACAAAGTTATAAGTGAAGTCCACTAATTGAGAATTGGAAGTTACATTACAGGTAATCTAACTCAGCTAAAATAGATGTAATCAAAAGAGAATAGTAAGGAAATAATACTGTGTGTCAGCCATGTTCATCAATGTTATTTTGGATTATTTAAAATAACTAAGCAATCTAAGATTGGAATATTGCTGCAGTATAGGAAATAATGAGTGGGTAGACTTGGAAAACTATGGAAAGACTCAGACTTACGAAGGAAGAGGTTATCCACCCACAGAGAAACAGAGGACAAATAAGTATAGTATGGTCTTACATTGATATATATATGAATGTATTTCTATATATGAGTATGATTATAGATATGTAAGTATATGTATGTAGGTATACATATGTGTCTATGTGTGTATATATCTTTGTGTATATATGTGTGTATATACATACATGCACATATACATATAGATACATACACAGATATATTATATATATACATACATACATGCACAACACATATGTATCTGCATTTAATTATAGTCTTTTCAGGAAGTGGTAAGGAATGAAGGGGGACAAAAAAAAAAGAAACTGCACAGCAGAGAACAAAAGAAAACTTGCAAGGAAGCAAAAAAAAAGATGGACAGGTCTGAACAAAATGTGTAGTAGTTATTGTATAGGCTTTCTAGAAATGGAAAGTTATTGTTGTTTATTTTGAATCCTCTTACATTCTGCTATGCACATAGCAATGCTTTCATTTCTTATTTTGTATTCAAGTTTCAATATTTAAGTTTACAATATGTTTCTTTCTCTTTTCATATTGTGTATTTAAGGTTTTTTTTTTAATTTAAAATATAATAAAACAAAGAAAAACAAGTAAACTAGCCCAAACTCTCATTTTACAGATGAGCAAAATATGGCCCTGAGAGATAATCACTTGCCCCAAAGTCACACAGCTAGTTAGTGGCAGAGTTGGGATTTGAACTGAGATCTTCTCATTCCAGATTAAGTACTCTTTCTGCTATAGATGTTGCCTGCCAACCAGCATTAGCTAGTAGCTTTATTCAAGACTGTAAGTTTATGGTCATTGGGCAGAAGAGAAGGTTTATATTCAAGAAACAGGAAAAGTACAAGAGAATATAATCATGTGATAAATCTCATGATATAGACAGATGTTATTAGAGTCCTGAGAAGAGTAAGATTATTGTGAACCAGAAAAGTCCTAGAATCACAGACTTTTAGGGCTAACAAGAAATGAGAATCATATTAATAAATATCTATGTTTTCAAAATTGGGCAGCTAAGTGGTAAAGAGGATAGAGAACTGGGCCTGGAGTCAGAACACTTAAGTTTAAATGCCACCTCAGACACTTGCTGTGTGACCCTTGGCAACTTTTAATCTCTTTCTGTCTCAGTTTCCTCAAGTGTGAAATGTGGATAATAATTGCATAAACCTCCCAGGATTATTGTGAGGATCAAGTGAGATGATATTTGTAAAACACATAGCATAGTGCCTGGCATATAGTAGGTGCTTATCAAATGCTTCCTTTCTTCTTTCCTTCCTTCCAAAGAAATATTTTATATATGGGGAAACTGAGACCAAGAGTGGTGAAGTGACTTGCCCAAAGTTTTGGAAAAAAGTCATAGAGCTGGTTCTCCTGATGTCAATTCCAGTATTTTTTTGGCCCTTATTCTATATGCCTAATGCTTCTCCTTTTCTTCTCTGTATAGATTTTTAACCACTCTTTTCCATGATCCCATCCATTCATTCACACCCCACCACCTCGAGCTCCCACTCAATAACTGCTAAGATTTACCTATCGAATGTAAAGACAAAGGAGATGGATTGAATATGCAGATGTATATCATCTGACATGATAGAGCATAAGGCAACCAGTGAGAAAAGAGGACACATGGAATAAGAAAGTAGAGAAACCTAATGGATGAGGATGAATGCAGAGAATTAACTAAAACAAGCATGTGACCAAATGGGGGCATACATGCTTAAGTGATGAGCCTGTCACCTTCTTCCCCTCTATACTAAAAGTAGGGAGGGGTCAGGAAAGGAAAAAAGTGAAGATTATTGATACTTGGTACTTCACAGAAATGATTGAAAATGACTAAGAATTTCAAAAGAAAAATGAGTGAGAGTCTCATTAGAAGGATCCGAGTAGATATAGAGATGGAAAGAATCTTCAGGGTCATCTTGCTACACTCTCTTATTTTTCTCCTGAGAAACCTGAGCAGCATTCAGGTAAAATGACTTACTCAAGGATATATAGCAGATATTGGATATGAACTTGGGCCCTGTGACTTTGACTCTTCTCACTTCCTACCCCACCACTCTGCCTATGCTATTCAGGATTAGAAGAACTAAATCTCTAAGCCCTGTGTCTCTTTTGCTAATTACAGAATCAATAATTTTTTGAGCATAGATCATACTAAGAAATTCACTGAGAGAAACCAAGAGGCAGTGATACACAGGACTAAATTCATTGAACTAGGAGTCAAAGAGATCTGGGTCCCTGTCCTAATTTTGCCACTAACCTACTATGTGATCTTGGACAAGGTTTTTCGTTTTCTGGTACTCAGTTTGTTCATCTACAAAACTGTATTATTTAATCAATAAGATGTGGTTTTTTTCCAGCCCTAACAATCTGTGAACATGTTTTAGTTCTTTCATCAACCAAACTTGTAGCCAGCAGCTAAAATTGAGAGCAAAATTTTCTAGGCTTGCATCTGGTATAGGCATCTGGTATATGAGGCACATTCAGTAACTAATCTATGGTGACCTGTGCTTCATGACATTTTATTAACATTCAATTCCCATTCTTCCTAAAACAGATCATTTTACTTGTGTTGGCAAAATTCATGCAGTGATCTGCGTAATAGTACCTGAAGACAGGGAATTTGTTTTTTGTAAGTAGTATTAATGTGAACGTTTTTACCTATACGAAGAAGAAATACTGTTTACAATGAGTGCCTCAATTTACACTAAAGGTATCTTTTCCATGCTGGAAAAAAATGACAGAAAGCAAGCTAATTAGAGGGTTTCAGCAAGTCAGATAGATAAATAGAATAATTAGAATAGTTTAGCTTGAATACAGGATGACTGTGGACCAATATGATTAACATCTTCATTCATTTGAAAGGATAGAAAAATTATTTTGGAAAGCAATAATGATGTGATACTGTAAAAAAGAAAATACTTTCTAATTACATTGCATTGTTACTGACAGTGAGGTTAAGCCTTCCCTATGACAGACAGGCTGGTATTTCTAATGGCATTATATAGATGGACATTTATGGGTACCAGGAATATGTTTTTCAGTTATCTTTGCAATTCCCCAAATATGTATCAAGCACTTATTCTGTGTTCATCAGTATTTTAGGCATTGAAATAAGTATAGATATGAAACAGGTATAAAGTATAGTACCTGCCCTTTAGGAGCTTATAATCTAAATGGGAAATATAACAATGAAAGTAACTGACATTTTTATAGTGTTTTAAGTTTTGCAAAGTACTTTACCTTTATCATCTATTTTGATCCTCATGGCAACCCTATGAAGTGCTGTGTGTGAGTGTGTGTGTGTGTGTGTGTGTGTGCGTGTGTGTGTGTGTGTGTGTGTAAAGTACAGTGAAATTCTTATGGTCAAGTCAAGCCAACATTTGTTAGGCATATATGGAGTGCCGGGCATAGTGCTAAGTGTCACGGATATAAAGACAGCCAAAAATAGTGCCTGCCTTCAAGGAACTTGGAGTATAATGGGAAAGACAAAATGGAAACAGCTATGTACATACAAAATGTATCCAGGGTAACTTGGAGGTAATCTCAAAGGGAAGGCACTACTGTTGGGAGGGACTGAGGAAAGGTTTCTTGAACAAAGTAGTATATAAACTGAGCACTGAAGGAAACCAGGGAAGCCAGGGAGCAAAGATAAAGAGCAAGACCAGTCCAGTCATTGGAAATAGCCAGTGAAAAGTGCAAAGCTGGGTTATGTAATGCTATGTGCAAAGAACAGCAAGAAGGTCAGTATTACTGAATCATTGAATATATGGAGGTGAATGAAGTGTAAGAAGACTGGAAAGGTAGGAAGGTGTCAGATTATGAAGGGTTTTGAAAGCCAAACAGAGGATTTTATATTTGATCAGGGAGGATAGCCAGCAGTGCTGATGCTGGCAGTGTATTTCTTCTTCTCAGGGACTGAGGGAAGTCCCCCCCTCTACCCCTCCCCCCAAAAAAGGTCTGCTCTTTCTTCAACTTCCTTCCTAATACTTGCCTATCACAACATTATAATATAATCTACTATTTTGAGCAAAGTGACTTTCACCTCAAACACCAGGAGACCAAGGCTTAATTAGAAAATAGATATAAATGTAAATTTAGACAAAGAACCCAACCTCTGCCTAAATGTTAGGAATTTTCTTAACTGGGAACTAAACAGGATTTCGATTGAATTTGTAACTTTTGTTTCATATAAACAAAATCTCCAGAGGAGAAAATTATGTTGCACTAAGGCTTAAAATGAGCTCACATAATATAAATGTACATATAAATACAAATGTACATTTATACATATATATACATATGTGTGTATATATATATGTGTATATATATATATATATATATATATATATATATATATATATATATATATATATATATATATATATATATATATATATCTAAATATGGTATATGTCATCAGCTTAGAGATGACAAACTCATGTGAGCAGATGGGGTTGCCAAGCCAAAACATATAGAAATAGAAATAGAAGACCCAAGATGGATTCTTAGGAGAAACTGTAGTTGGGGCAGAGGAATATGTTGTAGATGAAGGTTCAACACAGGACAATAAGGAGAAGGTTATGAATAAGAATCACAAATGTGTGGATGGGTTATAATCTATGCAGGACCGACCACTAATATAGATGACATCTGAGATCCATCCAAGTATCAAAGTATATGAATAAAAGTTTTTAAAAAGCAATGTTAACTACGTAAAAGAGTTCCTGCCTCCGCAACTCTTGACATTATAGCAACACCAGTAGGACATGTGGACTCTCCATTGGTTATCCTTTGCTTTTCGTATGTAAGTAATCTCTTCTTTTCCTGTGATACGTCTTATAACGGCATCTTTTGTGCCATTTCTTATTATATCCATAGGCTACTTGAGATTTTCAGAATAATTGGAAGTCAAGCTTAACAATAAAGAAAAAAAAATCTGAAGAGGCTGATTTCCCCTAAGGCTGCACAGTTGTCAAATAGCTAGAAATAACTCACCTCTCAAGTTCTAGAACTTCTTTCACTAAGCTATGCTGCTGCTTATCAGGATCATTTTCTTTTTTGGAAATACTGAAAAAAAAGTTGCTCTGTTGCCTGCCTCTGAATCTCGTTTCATGTCTCAAGAGTGACATTAAATGTCATATGCATTTGTGCAAGGTACATCTTTTTAGTTGAGCCTTCCCTAGTGGAAAGACAAGTTACAGTTATGGCTTTTTGTTGCTTTTTTATTAACATTAATGATTGTAACCTTTATATTAGACAGTGTCCCAGGAGTGTATTTTAGATTTGAGCATATTTTATAAATTTAAAAATTAAATAAAATAAGTACGTTTAATGGTATCTAAATCTTTATGATCGATTCTGGATTGTTTTTATTACAAGGTAAATAATTGATGCGGTCTTTGTAAATATGTGACAAATAAAATTGAAGATTCTGAGAAAAATTAATGGATGCCTACCTTTCTTTAAAAAGAATTTTATTCATCCCTACCATAAATACCTTCTTATTCTTTATATTAATGTTTCATTTTAACAGTTTTTTGATCATATTGTTTATTTCCATCATTTCAATCAAAATCAGAATTATATTAAAGGAAAGATACATATATTTCACAGACATAAATTCTAGCAGCAGAATTCAAAAATAAAATCTCATTTTCAATACTTAAAGGTCAAATACTTTTTTTTAACACCTTGTCTTGTTGAGACTTAATTCTTTCACATTTACTCCTGGTATACTTGGTATTCAGAACTGTGAGGAAAACATCATCAAATGAAAAACAATTAGCAAAGTAAACATTTTGTTTTTCTGTGCATTCCTCCAGGAGGAAAAAAAGCTGCCTTTACAAAAGTGCAATATATAAACTGAATTTTTTGGAAATATTTCATTTGTCAATGAATTTTAAAGTAACATCCACAGTTCACATAATGAACATTTCTAGCAAAAGGACAGAAAACATGTGAATTAAACACATATTGAAGAAAAGAAATAAAAGCAACTACCCAAAGGAAAAAAATGTTTTTCTATGCACACCCTCACATACATAGATATTAAGGACGCATGGATAAACTTCATTTATATGTCTTAGTCATCTAAATCCAACAGAAGATGCATATGTGCTCACTCCCTTCTCCATATAGAGAATGAAGGGAACATTTTGTGAATGTACTCTCCTAGAATTTCTAATTCAAATCTATGGTAAGTTGGCAAGACAAAATCAAATGAAACATTGAAAATTAGTTATACAAGACAAAGCTTCCCGGAAATGTTTGGATAGGAATGTAGGTAGTATAGTGGATGGAGTGCTGGACTTAGAGTAAAGATGATCAGAGTTCAGATCTCCCCTCATATACTTACTGTTGGTGTGACCCTGGGGAGGTCAGTCACTTATTGTCCCTCAAGCTCAGTTTCCTCATCTATAAAATAAGGATAATAATAGCACCTACCTTATAGAGTTTTATAAGGATCAAGTGAAATAACATATATAAAGCACTGTAAAATCCTTTAAACATTGTATAAAGATTAGTTATATTGTTGTTACTATTGTACACATGATATTATTTGGGAATCTTAATTCAAACTAAGCTTTAAAGATTGCAGACTCAAGCATCTTTCATCAGATTTATGAGTCAAGTTTCTGATTATTTTTCATTTTATTAAAAAACATTTCAACTGAAAAACATTTCATACAATTTCCACATTATGGACTTTAGGGTTATTGACTTCACTCCTGCAAAGCCTCACTGGATTTTTCCTTCTTTGATTCAGCTTCACCTTTTCCTCCATTTAATCCAATGAGGGATGTGGCTAAGAAGAATACATTCTGCTTTATAATAATTAGAAGAAAATTATCATACTCTGTCAGAGCAGAAGAAGACATTAGGGATCATTTAGGCCAAACTTGTCATTTGACAGAGAAGGGTATTGAGTCTCCAAGAGCTTCTGTGACTTGGCAACGATAATAAAGCTAGTGAGAGCCCCAGTGGGACTTGAGCCCTGGTACCCCTTACTCCCAAAGAGTCATCTGTTCCGTTAAGCTATATAATCAGTACAATGGAATTGCAATAACTTGTTTGTTTTAGAAGTCTGGTTACTTTCATTGAGGAACAGAAATTTAAGATTTCTAGGAATGTTCCATCTTTCAGAGGCAAATATATGACTGATTATTCAGAACCATTTAAAAAATACAACAAAAAAATTAATAACACCCATTAGTGAGATCACAAAGAGCACCATGAGAATAATTTTATTTCCCTTTTATACCTCATTTTACCCTTGTCTGACATATGTTAGCTGGGAAAGTCACTTAACTCTTGGGTGCCCTAGGCACATCTCTAAGACTCTAAGTTGAGGAGAAGGTTCTGACCTGCATCCATTGACGATATTTTCTTATCCATGTACTGCTTCAATTGATGAAATAATACGTTAAGTCCTAATCTCCTGTACCTCATTACACTTTACAGATTCTTTCCTCAGGATTGTAATGGAGTTTATATTCTATCTTGCTAATGACTTATGTCAGTGCTTCAAAATATCAGTCATTTCCAGGGCAGCTAGGTGTCACAGTGGATAGAGCACTGGGCCTGAAGTTAGGAGGACCTGAGTTCAAATGTGGCCTCAGACCAAACACATGACACTTACTAGCTGTGTGACCCTTGGCAAATCACTTAACCCCAACTGCCGAAAAAACAAACAGATAAACAACAAAAAAATTGTCAGCCATTTCTTAATTGTAGATGTTTTCTCCACCCATGTAGAGACAATACCTTTGTGCTACAGTAATCAATCTGGGTTCCAAAAAAATCACATCATGCAGTAGTAAGTCTTTTAGTGATGAGCTGCTCAGAACTTGACAAGGCTGACCTTCAGAGCCCTGGCTCTACTAAACTCTTTCCTGCTTGGTAGAGCTAGAGAATGCCCATACTTCACTGGTCAGAGCCATGGTCGTCTCCACAAATCAGAATGAGGCTATAGAGTAGAGTGGAGGCCACAGATTGACTGTACACATAACTTCAATGTTAGCCAAATTTCATATAAAGCTTTGGGCACAAAGTATGAGAAATGATGAACCCCAGTGTGCTTTGGACACTCTCGCTTCAGAGTACTCTTCACCTTTATTAAATGACAACCTGAGTAAACTTCACAACACTTGCAGGCTCCTCTGGGTAATTAATAATACCTCAGGTTTACAGTAACTCATGGAGAAAATAGGACATAAAACCCTTGTGACTAGAATGAAATTAACTTGTGTGGCATTTGACATAGGATCTAAAAGGACTTCAATTCATTATATTCCTTTGGGGTGAAAGACCTCTACATCAAGTCAAAAAAGGTAATGCAGAGGTTTTTCTCTACAGGCTTCAGGAAAACATATGTGTTCTTGAATTGTTCAGTGTAATAGGGAGCCAGTGTTGATATTGAACATTATCTCTTCCTTTTCTGTGAATTATTGTTTCTCTTCTACAATATCTTTGATTTTAACTGTCAATCAATCAAAAATATTTATTTAAAAGTTACTATATGACAGGAACAGTATTAGGCACCAGAAATCCCAAGAAAAAAGAGGAAATAGTCCTCACCCTTAAAAAGCTTACATTTTATTGGTGGAAAATAATATATACATACATAAGTATATGTCAAATAAATACAAGATAAAATTTAATATGGGTGGGGGGAAGCACTAGCGGTGCTGTAGTTAGCAAAGGCTTCATGTAAAAGGGAATCTTAGCTTTGTTTGTGCCATGGATGTTCTGTCAGTCTGGTGAAACCTATCAACCATTCTTAGAATAATGTTTCAAAAATAGAAAGTTAGGTGGGACAGTGGATTGTGCACTGTTCCTGGAGTCAGGAACTCCTGAGTTTCATCCATTGTCAGACATACTAGCTTTGAGAGCCTTGGCGAGTCAATTAACCTCTGTTTGCCTCCATTTCCTCATCCATACAATTGGAAAAATAAAAGCAACTACCTCCCAGAGTTGTTGTGATAATAAAATGAAATATTTGTAAAGCAATTTGCAAACATTAAAATGCTACATAAATGATACTATTATAAAGTCAGTATAAGGTTATAAAGGAAACTTATAAAATTGAAATATAGTTATCGATGTGATTTTTTTATTTTGCTTTTTTTTTAAAGTTCACAGACCTGAGGTTGAGAATTCCTGATTGTAGAAGGTAGATTGTAGAAGGTAGAGCTTGTGCATCTGAACTTTGAAGTAAACAATGGATTCTAAGAGACAAAGGAGAAGAGGGAGTGTGTTGCAATTAGCAGGGTGCTAGAAACAGTTTAATAACAACTCTCAAAAGAATCTGTATTATTGTCAGTTTCTTAAGTATAGGCAATCAAAAACACAATAAATCAAGCTGGATTTGGAATATTTGTTGATTCCTGAGGTGTAAATCATCACACTGAAAATCTAACAATTGTTCCAGCTTCTTCTTCCAGCTAGCTCCAGCATACTTGTGATTCCAGGCATAGGTGACAGCTAGCACCAAGGCAGGGACACTGAAAATGAAGTATCATGTTTCAAAAATACCAAGGAGGTCAACTTGGCTGGACCAAAGAGTGCTTGATATGAACAAATGCAATGTCAGAAAGGTAAATTGGAGTAAGATTTTGAGTTTTGAGGAGTTTGTTTATTGGGGCAGAGATCTCAAGCTGGAAGGGCTATCAGATGCTACCTAGTTAATTGGCTTGCTTGCCCAAGTTCACAAAGGTCATACATGCCAGATCTTTTGACCCTAGAATCAGCACTCTTTCTACTATACCAGGATATGTTCAATCCTAGAGGTAAGCCACTTAGTTTATCCAGAAAGGGCGTGATGTGGTTCAAACTGTGCTGTTAGGAAATCACTTAGGCAGCCACGTGAAGAATAGATTAGAGAAGAGAAAGACTTCAGGCAAGGAAATAAAGTCATAAATAAATATCTTCCTTATTATTTCTGCTGTTGAGGCCATTTATTCAGCCCTTTTATTTCATATATGAGGAAAATCAAGGTCACAGAGGTGGTCACCATGCCAAAGTCACCCTGGTAGTAAGTAGCAAAGCTAGACATTGAACTTAGATACTCTGAACCAAAATCAGTGTTCTTTACCCAGTATTCCTCCATATGCTTCCTATGCCCAGAACCTGGACATCATCTCAGACAACTTACCAAAACACAGGACCCACACCATCCCCATGTGTGCCCCCAGCCCATGCCTGAAAGTGAATATTTTCATATTCTTCTTGCTGTGTACTATAAGAGTTTATATTAATTGAAGAAAGAATAATTACGTTGCAGCCTAGATATTTTCTTGAAAATTCAAATAAGGGGAGAACATTGTACACAGTAATAGCAACATTGTACAATGACATATTTTGATAGACTTAGCTCATCTCAGCAATGCAACGAGCTAAGACAATTCCAAGGGACTCATGATGGAAAATGCTTTCCACATCCAGAGAAAGAGCTATGGAGTTTAAATGCAGATCAAACCATACTATGTTCTATTTTTTTGGTTTTGTTTTCTCATTCTCATGGTTTTTTTCCCTTTTGTTCTGATTCTTCTTTCACAACATGACTTGCTGTATACTATGTATAATAATGTGTGTATATACATCCCTCAAATATTTGTATGTATATATATTATATGTATATGATATGTGGAAATATGTTTAATATGATTTATATTTATATATGTACATATATAGCCTATATCAGATTGCATGCTGTCTTAGGTGGGGGGAGAAAAGGAAGGAGGGAAAAAAAATTGGAACTCAAAATCTTGTAAAAGTGAATGTTGAAAATTATCTTTGCACGTAATTGGAAAAAATAAAAATACTATAAAGTGGGGAAAAAAGAAAATTCAAATAAGAATATATATCACCTGTGGGATGGATGAATATTGGGGATTTTTGAGCCTTTCTAAATAACTACAAATGGCAGGAACTATAGCCCAGAGTGAGTTTCTGTCCCTGCCCAAATTATTATAAAAGTTTCCATTAAATTATTGCAATAAAATATTTAGCATTCTCTCATTTATTTATTTATTTTCATTAATTCATGTTCTACAAACATCCTAAAGTTAACATAATTATGAAATTTGGGGAATAATAAAGGTTATATGAGAAGAAAAGTATAGGGTATTTTTAGTTTTTTTCATGCACGAAAAATATCTGAAAAGCCTGATTAGTCATGGGGAAGGTGATAAATAGAATTTCACTAAAGCACATTTTAAAAACCAGTTGGAATCATTATGGAAATAAATACAATTTAGAATGTTTTATAGTATTCAACAAATTTTAGCTTTCATGATATTTTATTTGAAAAACCCTGGGTGGTATTTTTAAGTAGTTAAAATATAATTGGAATCTATTAACACAGAGCTTTTGATAGTAATATCATGAAATGATACCTCTCAAATTGAAAATGAACTATAGTTAGTTTCAACCCTGAGATTAAGCCTCAATTTTAAGATTTTAAAGTAGAATGTGAGACTAACCTAACATCCAGGTTTTTTTAAAGACCCGTAAGTTAGAAAGCAAAAGCAGAGAAAACAAAGAAAGCAAAAACCTTTTTATACATTAAAAAAAAAAACCCTCGGGTTTTTACTATCTAAGTACACACATCAAATTGGCAACAAGTGATAACAACCTTAACTTTAATTCAAGGTGTCCTTATTCCCAAAGTAAAATCTGTAAAGTCCATTTGGACATGATATACCCACCTCAATCTAGAATCTTACAAATCAGTTTTATGGGGCCTTTCTTTTTGTCTTTGACCTCCTTAGGTTATATAAGTAGCGGTAGAATCCTTCAGTCAAATGGTATGGACACTTTAGTCATTTTCTTCACACAATTCCAAATTACTTTCCAGAATGATTGGACCAATTTACAGTTCCAAAAACGGTGCATTAATATATTCATCTTTCTACAACCCTTGTCCCTCAACATTATTCTAGTTTTGTCTCATCTTTGCCAGTTTTCTGGGTATATTTAGTAGAGTCCAGTCAATCAATATTTATTAAGCACTTTCTATGAGCCAGGCACTGTGCTATACTCTAGGGATCCCAGAAGAGGCAAAAGACAGTCCCTATACTTATGCAGCTGACAATCTAATGGGGGAGAAAATATGCAAACAAATCTATACAAACAAGTTATTTACAGGATAAATAGGATTTAATTAACAGAGAGGTTGGGAAAAGCTCCCAGTAAAAGATGGGATTTTAGTTGGAACTTAGAGGAAGCCAACAAAGTCAGTAGGGAGAATTGAGGAGGGAGAGCATTCCCAGCATGGGAGACAGCCAGAAAAAATGCCTAAAGCAGTTCTAAAGGATAGTGAATTAAGTAGATTAGTTTGGATAAACCATATTTTTTAAAAAAAATATATTTTTTTTCCCCAATTACATGTAAAAACAATTTTTAACATTTGATTTTTTTTTTAATTTTGAGTTCCAAATTCCAAACTTCCCACCCTCTGCTCCTCTCTCCCTGAGACAGTAAGCAATCTGATATAGGTTATACATGCACAGTCATGTAAAACATTTCATTATTAGGAATTTTGTGAAGAAAACTTGAAGAACAACAACAACAAAAGAAAGTGAAAAATGGTATCCTTCAATTTCTATTCATACTTTAGAATTTGATTAACCCAAAGATGCAAGCTTTTGGAATAAAAAAAAAGAATCATTATTTGACAAAGACTACTAGGAAAACTAGAAAATTGTACCGCAGAAACTAAGTATATAGACCAACATCTCACACTATATACCAAGATAAGGTCAAAAATGGGTACATGATTTAGGCATAAAAATTGATATTAATTAGCAAATTAGGAAAGTATGGAATAGTTTACTTGTCAGATCTATGGATAAAGGAAGAATTTAGGACCAAACAAGATATATAGAACAGTATAAAGTATAAAATGGATCATTTTGTTTATGTAAAATTAAAAAGTTTTTGCACAAACAAAACCAATGCAACCAATATTAGAGGGAAAGCAGACAGCTGTGAAAAAAATTTACAGCAAGTATCTCTGATAAAAGCCTCATTTTTTAAATATATAGAGGACTGAATCAAATTTATAAGAATTCAAGTCATTCCTCAATTGATAAATGACCAAAGGATATGAGCAGGCAGTTTTAGACAAATAAATAGAAAGTTTCTAAAGTTCTAAGAAAAAAATACTTTAAATTGGTATTGATTAGAGAAATGCAAATTAAAATAAATCTGAGGTACTAACTTACACTCATTAGGTGGGCTAATATGTCATAAAAGGAAAATGACAAATATTGGAGGCGATGTGGGAAAACCCTAAATGCATTTTTGATGAAGTTGTTAAAAGTCTGACCATTTTGGAGAGCAATTGGGAACTATGCCCCAAAGGATATCAAACTCTGCCATGTCCTTTGACCCAGCAATATCACTAATAGGTCTGTATCCCAAAGAGAACAAAGAAAAAGCAAAAGGATTTATTTCTACAAAAATATTTATGTCAGCTCTTTTTGTGGTAAAGAATTGGAAATTGAGGGGATGCACATCAATTGGGGAATGGCTGAACAAGGTGTGGTATATGTTTGTGGTACATGATTGTGATAGAATAGTTTGGGGCTTTAAGAATTGATGAGCACACTGATATCAGAAAAACCTACAAAGACTTACATAAATTTATACAGGGTGAAGTGAGGAGAACTAGGAGAACATTGTGCATAATAACAATACTGCAATGAACAACTGTGAATGACTTAGCAATTCTCAGTAATAGGACAACCTCAAAGGACTAGATGATGAAAAATGTTGTCTGCAACCATATACATACACACGTACATGCACACACACACACAACACACACACACACACACACACACACACACATATATATATATATATATATATATATATATATATATATATATATCTAACATTAACTAATGTTACATGTTTTAATGGATCAACAAGTATTTAACAAGTGCCTACCATGTTCCAGGCACTATGCATGCTGTGGATACAAAGAAGAAAACAAAAACTTAAAGTTATCTGGTCTCAGGAACTTATACTTGACCATGGGAAACCATATCAACATAGAAATATAAAATATTTATAGAGTAAATACTAAAAAGTGTGAAGAGAAGGGATAGCACTTGTTTGAGACATTAGAAGAGACCCCTTGTGGGAAGTAGCAGTTAATCTGAGCACTAAAGGAAGGTAAAGATCCTATGAAACAGAGGTAAGAAGAAAAGGCATACTAAGCATAGAGAGCAGCCTGGTCAAAGCATAAAGACTAGAGCTGGGTGTTCTGAAGTAGGCCACTCACTATAGCTGGGATACAGTGTGTGATGGTGAATAATTTGTCATAACCGTAGTAGGCTAGAGAAAATGTCAATCAAAGAAGCTTGCAACTGATCCGAGAGGTAACAGATGACTTTTGAAGTTTTATTCAGTATTTAATTTTCAATAGTAGATATAGACTATGTTTCAAAATATTTGCCTTATATTACATTTGATTAGTACAGTAAATGCAATATTTTTCAACTAAAATACATATATTTATATTTTACATATAAATATTTATGAATATATAATATATAAAATATATTTATAAAATTACAAATAAAATTTATGGATTTATATGTATAAATTCCTATATATGTGGATTTATATATATTATGCAAATATGTATATGTATATATACATGAAATAGGGATTTGAAATCCAAGCCCAAGATCTCAAACCTTATAAGAGGAAGTAGATTTAGGGAGAATAATTGAGATTTTTTTTTTTGCATATGAAAGAAATTCTCTCAGTGCAATTTAAATGTGAAGCTCCTTTTGTCAGTCAATGTTACTGGGTTAGTTTGCTTAAATTGATAACTTGGACATTCCAAGAATAGATTCCACAAAGCTCCAAAGCCTTACTTTTCTTTTACATCTTCACTAAGTTATTTCACATGCTGCTTTTTTTTTTTCTTAGCTATTTGAGTCACTCAGTTCTGCCATGAATAGTTCAGTTCTCAGAAAGGGCACAGCACACTTGAAACATTAATTTAGCATTTGAATGATAGAACTAATGCAACAAGTTTGGGAAATGGCAAGATGTCACATGAGGCCAATAAGAGAAAACTGCCTTTTTCCCCCTACAGAGAGCCAAGTAATTGTTACTCAGAACACTGGAGGAGAGTCCAATTTTAAACATTTAGAGGAAGTCAGAAAAGCTTGAAGGGCTTTTCTCTAGGGGCACCTTGGAGGAATTCATGTTCCTAAAATAAGAAACATTTATCATGACTGAATGCAGGGGGGGCGGGTTTCATGTAAGTGTCAAACGTACTGAACACCAATGAACTTTGCTGGAGCTAACGACCACTGTGTTGCCATTTGTCAGTATAGGTTCTTCTAAAGGCTATTCTTTCCATGGGGAAAACCAAAAATGAGCAAGATAAATGTTTGAAGAGACACTAATATGTTGCAGAATTGTGAAACTCTGAGAGAGAAATATACTGGGATAAAACCATTACTGATTCTGTAGTTTAGGATGGAAGGTAAATTGGATATCATAAGGTTAATTAACAGAAGATGTTTTTGGGATTGAAATTTATCTGAAATCTGAAACTCTTTCTATCCAATAAGCAAAGATTCTATAATACAGTACTGCATTGGTTTCCTGGGTTTTTGTCTGAAGTGAGCCAAATTTCCAGAGGTGGATGAGTCTAGAGACTGATTTATCTTCAAAGGCATTTAGCAGTTTAAGATAAAATATGAAATTCTGTTTTCATGGGAGCTGGAAAGAACAAATGATATATCATCTTGCTCCCCCTTCCCTCCAACTTGAGTCAGGTCTGCCTTTCAAGTCCAGCCAAAATGACAATGGTTAACTCCTTTTGATTGAAAATCTCAAGTTTTACAATGTCGCAAGGATGATTTTTTTTCCAGTCAAACTTCAAACTGATTATGCTACACTTCTAATTAAGCTTAAACCTTTTATTGTTTAAATGCTAAAAGAACCAGACATATCAATTGTCATAATGATTTATTTGCTTGGTCCTTTGAGGTATTCTGAAATTCTGGTCCTTCTAGTGTTTAATGATGAATTTCCCTTTGGGAAATTGTAATCCTGTAAAAATACTGCTTTCTTTGAGCTATTCTATGTTGTGTTCTGTATGTGCTCTTCTTTTCTTTGCTCTTCCTATTTTATTCAAGAAGAATTACAGAATTGGGGAGGAGGAAGTATTTCAAAAGAGGATATAGAACAAAAAATAATACAAAACTTCTTACTGTTGGTTGTGTACCTCACTAGATAATTGTTGATTATATTTTATGTCGGTGGCACTGAATTGTGGACAATACAGATGATAAATGTACTACTTATCTTGCCCTTGAGGAGTTTACAATCTGAGAGTCTGGAATAAGATATGTACACAAAGGATCATCCTGTTTGCTATATGGATGAATGATAAAAGGCAGTGTATAACAGATGTCATAAGAAAATAACAAAAGATCATGGGTTTGGAGTCAAGGGTAAGGTAACATATGTTTTGGAGATCAGAGAAGATTTATTTTTAATTTCTGAGAAGAAGCTGAATTGGACTTCAAAATGAAAGGTTTTGATAAATGGAGTTTTGTGGGGAGGTGATGCTGAGAAAATAGCATGAACAAAATTTCAGGAGTGGAAAATTTCTGACCATGTTCACGAAACATTCAGAGTACATAAATTCCTTGAAAAGCAATAAATTATTTTCTTTTTATATGCCCTGAATCTAGCAGAATGTCATCCATATCAAACAATTAATAATTATTTGTTGAATAGAACAGAGAGGACTCCAGTTTACAAAATAACTATAAGGTTGTATTGGCAGTGGCAGGGAGCATTAGTTATTGTAGGGATCATTGACAGTAGAAAGTAATGTAAGATCTCAGCTTTGAAAAAAGATTGGGATTCTGTGTGGAAGAGATGAGGAGGGAGGACATTCCAGACATAGATGACATTCTATGCAAAAACATGAAAATAGTGTCTAAAATGTCATGTATGATACATAGCAAAACACAGAGTGCATGAAAGGGATTAATATGCCATCTTCTTGGAAAGGTGGGTTGGAGACAGATTGTGAAGGACTTTAAATCCAGGCTTATTTTGGTAGGTATCTTCAATGGCAGTAAGGAGCCACCATAGCTTTTTGAGTAAGAGGGTGACATGGCCAGAAGTATACTCTAGGAATATTACTTTGGCATCTCAGTGAAGGATGGAAGAGCTACAAAGGGTCTTAGATATTATTTAATACAATCCATTTAACTTTCAGGGAAGGAAACTGGGACCCAGAGAGCTTATGTTACTGGCTCAATATCACGTGAGCTCTTTCTTGTTTTCTCTCACTACCTTTGTCCCCCTTCTTCCTTTCTCTTTTTTCTTTTCCTTTTCCTTTCTTCCTTTTCCTTCCTGGAGCTCATTCGTAGGGAGAGGCATGGGGTCTTCCTAGGGAGGAAGAGATTGATGATTTGATGGGGACTGGGATTAGTTGGTGGATCAAAGCCCTGAAGGAGGTAGAAAGGTATGAGATCAGCAGCATAGGAGAACCTTAAAAAGGAAAAATAAATTTCCTCTTCAAAGATGAGAGCAATGGAATAGAAAAATGGGTCAGTATACAAAGACATTTTGAGGAAGAGAGGATATAAATTGAAGGAGCTCACATAATATGACCTCTATCTCAGCAAATTAGGCGATGAGTTCTCCTGAGAGTAAGCAGGGAAGGTTTGGGGCCTTCGGAAGAGTAGAATGGATTTGGAATAATTGCTATTTGGAATGAAATGGGGAGTCAATAAGAATAAATAAAACTATTTCTGAACAGCAGTGAAAATGGAGCTGAGGTTAGGTAGCATGAGTACATAGTGGACCTAATCAGTAAGTGGACTTTCTTGAATTACTTTGACTCTTTTCCATTCTTCTTGCTTCCTAAAGGTGTTACCTTTTGAGGGCTTATTTTACAAATATAAATAAAGATAACTTGATTTAAGATTTGATTTTGAGATTTTTCAGAGTACTCCTTAAATTAATCAGGGACATTCTAAGGTGCCCTAAAACTAGAGTTGAAAATCCCTGAATTAGTTCCTGTCCTGCTCCCCTGGGCTTGTCACTTGCTCTTATGCCACTTCCCAGCATATCACTTTCTTTAGCATCTTGTTAACATACTCAAGGTCATTTTCTTTCTGAAGGTGATTCTTCAACTATATCCTCCTCTTTCAACATCCTGTAAGACCATTTTCTGCTGAAGTTTTACTTATATGTCTCTTCACAGTGTGGGGGTGACACTGGATTCCCTATGGTTATGACAACAGAAAGAAGGTTCTGACAGATTCTAGCAAGTTAGGAAAGTTTTGAGAACGGGACCAGTGGTACGCTGTAACGTATGGTATTCCAGAACCAGGCTGCTTAACTTCAGAAAGGCTTGACATTATAGAGTCAGTAACCAGCTGATGAGGTTTTATTACTGTTGTTGTTTGCTTGTTTGTTTATTTTTATTGGGAGCTACATCAAATTGCCAATTCAGAGCTAAGGGGTAAATGAGGGCATGGAGGAAGTTATGATTTATATCAGTAGAGGGAGTACCACACACAAGGAAGAAATTATATATCCTTTCAGTATAGGATAATGTAAAACATAATATGCATCTATATGGCTAAACTCCACTTGAGGGAAAAAATAAAAGAGTGATATACCTAGGTCTGGGCAATGTTCCTTATTACTGTATTATCTTCATCAGCCATTTCAAGTATAGACATGGAGTCTTACATTTTACTCACAGCATGGGAAAGGTTTCCCCCTGATTCATTTGCTGTTGTGTTTGATGACTCTCACATAGGCAATGAAAATGCCAAATGGGGGAATTGCTCTAGCTTCACATTTGAAAGAGAAAACTCCCTGAGGCCATTTCTAGCTCTCACAGGTTGTTTCAGTCCTCAGTAGGGAGGTAGGAGGGAAGGAAGCTAGTGGACTATTGCCTCTGGAGAGGGAATGAATATGAATAGAGCCCCAGGTGAAAGGAAAGCAACAAAAGAGAAATCTTGACCTAGTTGGAGAGAAAACACATGGAAAAAAAAATATGAACATCTGATATACTATTTTTATAGAAATATAAAAAAACAGGTAATATCCATCATATGATCTGTTTGAGATATAGTGTGGTTGACTGAATGTTAAAAGCACTGGATTCAGTGTCAAAGAACCTGATTTTGAATCCCAAATCTGGGATTTAGTACCTGTGTGTAGTACTTGGTCAAATCACTTACCTCTTCTGGCCCTAAGTTTTTTCATCTGAAAAATTAAGCCATTGAATAGTTGGTCATCCTTCCTTTTTGATGAAGACAAATGACATCACAGGTGATATCTTGACTTACAAGTGAACTGGATTTAAGTGAGGTAGAGTTGCACAAAGTTATCAGCCTCTCTCTCTCTCTCTTCTGAGTGAAGTCCAGTGGCAGGACAAAAGTTAAGACAACTGGTGATGGCCCTGGGTGAAGTGGATGACCTTGACATCTTTGATGCCTGACCGAGCTCTAAGCACTCCATAGCACCTCCTTCAGCTGCCTTCATGGCCATTGGAACAAAGTAGCCATTGGATTAGAGAGCCTTGAAGGCCCCTTAAATTTCTAAATTGTTGATAAATCAACTAATTGGCAATTTATTAAGTGCCTACTACATGTTAGGCTGTGTAGTACATGTTGGGAATTTAATCACAAAGGATGAAACAATCTCTGCTGTCAAAAAGTTTATATTCTATAAAAGAAGAAGACGGCATATACTCAATACAAGTATAGAGATAAAAAATAAAATCTAGACAGACATGATTTTGTTGTATAGGGAAATCCCTGGTGAGGAAATTTCTATCAATTAAGATTGGAACTATTCTGCAACTTAATTTAGTCTGACAAAGTTGTCTAGTGTACTGAGAGTTGGTTGACTTGCTCAGGATCACATAGCCAGGAGATGTCAGAGTCTTTCTGTCTCTAAGACCAACTCTCTGTCCACTATGTCATTCTGCCTTTGCTTTATAAATATGCACATAAAATATTTGTAGTATGTGTCATAAGAATATATGTATATGTATAATATATATCATAATATATAAATATTTGCAATGTGTCATATGTGTGTATGTATGTGTGAGTGTGTATATATGTATGTGTGTATATATGTATGTATATATGTATGTGTATACATATATATACTATATATATATGTGTGTGTGTGTGTGTGTGTGTGTGTGTGTATAGTACATAGGAGGTGGTAAAGAAGTAGAGAAACCTCTAAAGTTGAGTCAATCTTATGAAATTCTTATGAAGTTCAGTAGCTCAAAAATCTATCAGTAAGGATATATATATATATATATATATATATATATATATATATATATATATATATATATATATATAGATATATATATATAAGTATATGTAATGGATTAAGCATAGAATTTATTCTGGACTATTCCTGTGATTTACCTGGTATGGGGAAACTCCTTAGGTGGGAGATTTGAATCTGATTTTATCTGTTTAGCTACCTAGTTACCTAGTTGTGTGGAAAGTCTCTGTAGTGATGGAGATCATTAAATCATTAGTGATTTAGCTTATGGAGTTGCCAAAGGCACTGGTAGCATCAAAGCCAAGCCTCTATCCACTCTCCTGCTGTCTCTGGAATATATGTTGATAAAATAGCATTTAATGGATATTTAACATTAGGGACATTATTGTTAATAAAATTTGAGTATTGTAGATCAAAATACATGTCAGGGAGTTTAGCATTAAACTTTGTAATGCCATTCTAGAATTCAATGGACTTCAGTATTTTGGAGCATTGAAAATTATAATTTTCTTGTTACTATGCATAAATTCTGAATTTCCTTTCTCACTCCCCCCCTCCTTATACTATGTTAATTTGTTCCCTATTAAATTTTTAATTTATATACTTTAGCCTGTACATTATATATGATGGTGAGTAGAAGATCCTTAAACATGAATAAATAGACTAAACTAAACATAGTCTGATAGAAGATAAACAGCTATAAAACCAAAGAATTAAGTGAATAAGAAGACCATTCATTACTTTTTAATATGTAGATTTAAAAGCAGTGAATAATTCCTGGCTAATAGTAGGCCCTTAATAAGTATTTGCTTATTGAATGGATAATTGATACAACATAAAAACTAGGAAAATAATCAGCCAAATACTGGAGACCTATTCAGAAAGATTTATTTCTATAGTACTAGTTGTTTGATTGTTTGATATTTTTTTCTTGTACTTTTTTTTTGTTTGTTATTTTTAGGCAATTGGGGTTAAGTGACTTGCCCACAGTCACACAGCTAGTAAGTGCCAAGTGTTTGGTCTGAGGCCGGATTTAGATTTTTTTATTGTACTTTAAGCACTGAAAAACAGTTTTAAGTTCTGTGGTAATTCATTGTTTGCATTTTGAGTGTTCATATATTTGTTTTTTAATTATTTTAGTATTGATGTTAGGCAGTGTAGGAAGGTAAAAGCCATCCTTGACTTGGGGTCATAAGACATATTGGTTCCGATCAGATCCTTAGATCTGTGACAGGAGAAAGTTAGAACTTTTGAGCCTTAAATTCTTCATCTAGAAAATGGCATAAACACAACCTATAGAACCACTCAGTGGGTTGTTGGGAGGTATATATACCTGTCAGCTATTTTTATTCTAGATCATTATTCTAAAATATATATTTGTTTCCTAACTGTTGTTATTATAATGTTTCTTTTTATTTAGACATATTGGATTAATTCTCCTTTTTCTCCCTAAAAATTGGTGGAAAACTATTTCATAAAATTTGATTTATTTTTTGTTACCATTTAAATTCTGAACTGTCTCCCTCCCTCTTTACCCTGCACTTGAGAAGAAAAATAAGTTATTTTTATGTTTTCTGTAAGAAGTGTATGAAGATATTATTGAAGATATGAATGGAAAAAGGAAAAAAGAAACAATCCCAGCACAATGGGTAAATTTCCTTTGTAGAGTTTATGAGAAAACAAAAGTAGGTGACAAGAGTAACACAGGAACAAGGAACAGTAGAAGAATCATAATCTATACTGGTGAATAGAAATACAATAAAAGTTTAAAAAATCTTGTAAAAGTATGAAAGTATCCATTAAAGACATTATAAAATGGGGCTTTCAATTTTTGGTATTGTTTCTGGTGATAATGAGGATAAATAATAATTTACTTTTATTTAGCCCTTGAAGACTTATAAAAAATCTTTCTTGTAATAACCCTATGAAATAAGTAGTGTAATAAAATGGAATACTATTGTTCCATAAGAAATGATGACTTCAGAAAAACCTGGATAGACTTACTACATGAATTGCTGCTGAGTGAAGTGAGTAGAAACAGGAAAACATTGTACACAGTAACAGCAACACTGAAGATTAACTTTGATAGATTTAGTATCTCTCACCAATGAAAGGATCTAAGACAATTCCAAAAGACTCATAATGGAAAATGCTATCCACATCCAGAAATGGAGTCTGAATGCAGATTGAAGCATACTATTTGTGCTCTCTCTCTCTCTCTCTCTCTCTCTCTCTCTCTCTCTCTCTCTCTCTCTCTCTCTCTCTCTCTCTCTCTCTCTCTTTCTCTCTTCTTTCTCATGGCTCCTCCCATTGGCTCTAATTCTTTTTACATGACTAAAGTGAAAATATGTTTAGATATGTAGGGGCAGCTAGGTGGCGCAGTGAATACAGCATCGGCTCTGGATTCAGGAGGACCTGAGTTCAAAATGGGACTCAGACACATAGTCACTTACTAGCTGTGTGACCCTGGGCAAGTATCTTAACTCCATTGCCTAGCCAAAAAAAAAAATGTAGAGCCTATATCAAATTGCATGCCATCTTGGGGAAAGGGAGAGAGGGGGAGAGGGGAGAGAGGGAGAGGGGGAAAGGGGGAAAGGGGGAAAGGGGGAAAGGGGGAAAGGGGAGGGGAGAAAATTTAGAACTTATTTATTTTGAATTATCAACAATCACTTCCATGAGCTTTTGAGCTTTAAATTTTTCTCCCCCTCCCTCCCCACCTCTTTCCCTAAGACTGCACGCAATCTTGTATGGGCTATACATATATATTCCTATTAAACATTAGTAATGTTGTAGGTAAGAATTAGAAAAAATAGGAGGAACCACCAGAAAGAAGAAACAAAATACAATGGGAAAAAAAAATAGCAAATAGTATGCTTTGATCTGCATTCAAACTCCATAGTTCTTTCTTCTTTCTGGATAGCATTTTCCATCTTGAGGCCTTTGGAGATGTCTTAGATCCTTGTATTGCTGACAAGGGTTAAGTTTATCAATCAATATTAGTCATCACACAACGTGGCTGTTATTGTGTACAATATTCTCCTGGTTCTGTTAACTTCACTCAGTATCAGACCATACAAGTCTCCAGGTATTTCTGAAGTCAGCCTGTTCATCATTTCTTATAGCACAATAGTATTACATTACATTCATATACCACAACTTGCTCAGCCATTCCCCAATTGATGAGCATCCTCTCAATTTCCAATTCTTTGCTACCACAAAAAGAGCTGCTATGAATATTTTTGTACATGTGGGTCCTTTTCCTATTTGCATGATCTTTGTGGGATATAGCCCTAGAAGTGCTGTTGCAGAGTCAAGGGTATGCACATTTTTAAAGCCCTTTGGTCATAGTTCCAAATGACTCTCTAAAATGGTTGAATTCTGGACTCCACCAACTCCACCAACAATTCATTAATGTTCCGATTTCCCCACATCTTCTCCAACATTTATCATTTTCCTGTTTTGTCATGTTGGCCAATCTGATAGGTGTGATGTGGTATCTCAGAGTTGTTTTGATTCGCATTTCTATAATCAATAACGATTTAGAGCATTTTTTCATATGACTCTAGATGGCTTTAATTTCTTCATCTGAGAACTGCCCATTCAAATCCTTTGACCATTTATCAATTGGGGAATGACTTGTATTCATATAGATTTGACTTAATTCACTACATATATTTAGAAATGAGGCCCTTATCAGAGAGGCTGGTTGTAAAAATTCTTTCCCAATTTTCTACCTTCCTTCTAATCTTGCTTGCATTGTTTTTGCAAAGTTTTTGCAGAAATTTTTCAATTTAATGTAATCAAAGTTATCCATTTTCCTTTTCGTAATATTCTCTATCTCTTGTTTAGTCATGAATTCTTCTGTTCTCCATAAATTTGAGAAGTAAACTGTTCCTTGCTCTCCCAGTTTGCTTATATATATATAAGGCATATATATATATATGCCTTTATATCTAAAACATGAACCCATTTTGACTTCATTTTGTGAGATTTTGATCTATGCCTAGTTTCTGCCATACTCTTTTCCAGTTTTCCCAGCAGTTTTTATAAAAGAATGAGTTCATAATCGCAGAAGCTGGGGTTTTGGGGTTTATCAAATAATAGATTACTATTGTCACTGACTATTGTGTTTTATATACTTAACCTATTCCACTGATTCACCGCTCTATTTCTTAGCCAGTACCGAGCAATTTTCATGATTGCTGCTTTATAATACAATTTAAGATATGGAATGGCTGGGCCACCTCCCTTGCATTTCTTTTCATTAGTTCCCTTCATATTCTGGACCTTTTGTCATTCCAAATGAATCTTATTATTTTTTTCTAACAGTATAAAATAATTTTTTGGTAGTTTGATTGGTATGGCACTGAATAAGTAAATTAGCTTAGAAAATTTAGAACTCAAAATCTTATGGAAGTGAATGTTGAAAACTAAAAATGGCCTTTTAAAAAAAAAAGAAAGAAATAAGTAGTGTAATGCTATCCACATGTTATAGTTGAAGAAACTGAGTTTTGGAGACTTTCCTGTAATCACAAGGTAATAAGCGTTAGAGTCAAATCTTGACCTAGATCACCTAAGTCTAAATACCAGTACCCTTTCAAATGGAGAATGCTTCTATTGTATCACTACTGTCCTTTCTTCCCAACAGTAGGTGTAGCTTTATGACAGATGGGCTTAAATGGTCACAAACATAATAGGTCAGCAGCTCTGAAGAATATATTCCTATTAAAATAATTTAATAAGCAGGGAATTTTGATCTGTTTTATCAACCAATATATCATACTTTCCCCAAGCTCTGTAACAGTCAATGAATAGCAATTTAATGTCTTTTTGATAATAAGTAACTTAAACATAATTATAGGCTCAATTGGGCAGAGATTGTCTTATCCAAACTGTATACCTCTTCTGTCAATGCTTTGAATAAGGCAACTGACAAAATATCTGTTGAACTGAAAATTTTTTATTTTTTTTTTCCTTCTTAGACATAGGAACTTTAGAATCTAATAGTTTCCTGTTATCCACACCACAAATACATGCCAATTGTTCTATGGTTATCAAAGATTTAACTAAGTTCTGGTATCTTGAAATCTGTGCATCTTTTAACATCCATGCAACATTTTATTAATGACAGAAAATAATAGCAAATTTTTTCACACAAAAACTTGAGTCCCAAATTTAGATTTTCTGTCCATCAGGATTATGAGAAAAAGGGAGATTTTTGTCTCTAAATCAATGCTAGTGGTTTATTTCATCACCATTATCCCTTTTGAAAATGGTATTGGAGGGGCAGCTAGGTGGCGCAATGGATAGAGCACCACTCCTCCGCTAGGAGGACCTGAGTTCAAATTCAACCTTAGACCAAACACTTGACACTTACTAGCTGTATGACCCTGGGCAAGTCACTTAACACCAATTGCCTAAAAACAAAACAAAACAAACAAACAAACAAATAAAAACCACTCTTTTTCTTTCCAGATGATGACTCTGTCCTGCCAAAATAAATAAATAAATAAATAGAATGGTATTTGTGCCTACTAACCATAGGTACTTTGATGTTTTATATCATGAACCCCTTCTCAGAGACACATGTTAAAGGTATAAAATCAATTACATGAGATTTCAAAGGATGTCAATTATATTGGAATAGTTATCAAAATTTAAGAAAAAAAGTTAATGGATCTTAGGTTAAGAATCCCTAAGCTAGCTACTGATAGCCAAAGAGTTAGTTAAATTCATAGGATTAGGATGTGGTTGCTGAGTCTTTCTCAGTCTGTAAACTGAGGTCCAGTCCTATGCAGGAATTCATCTGGATAAATCCCCTCAATGCAATTAAACCAAAAACCCAAACTCCAAACTCTGATGTAAGGAAGTCTGAAGATTCCTGCAGTGAATGAGGTTAGCCTGCAAAATGGACAATTGTGTTATAAATAACTGTTTTTCTAACTCTTTTTATTATCTATTTGCATATATCTATTTATCCTTGAGATTTTACCAAGTCAAAGAGAAGTGAAAAAGACATACCCAAAAGAAGGGAATTTTAAAGCCTTTTGTTAATTGAAGTTTCTGTGAAGGCCTTAATTTAGGTTTAAACAGGAAATCTGGAAGCATCCCTTTCCTATTAATCCTCAATATGTTTACCATTTTTAGGTATGACTTTTTATTGCATACTATTGTAAAGAGCAACATTCCTATTGCCAAATAGTTTTTTTTTCTGTCCTATCCCTCCTTTAAGGGTAACTTTCTGTGCCATCTTCTTCGGGAGCCTTCCTTTATTCCCTAGTTAGTGATGACTTTGTTTTGTGCCTCTCCAGTGTACTTACCCTGTAGTACTTTGCATTATTGCTATTTTCAATCTGTAACTTTGATCACAAGTTCAAAGATGGCCAAGGGCCATATCTTATCTAAACTTCATATATCTTCCAGTGCCTAATACCATACCCTGTACAGTATCAGTGCCAATAAACATTAGTTGAATGAATAAATTAGTGAACAAATCTTAGAAAACAGATGCTAAAAAATAAATCAAAGTACTACCAGTAACTGAGAAAATGTTAAACAGATACATATATTAAATGAAAAAGATGACCATCTGAAAAGATGAGCCTGTACACATAGTGAGATGGAAATCAAAGAAGTTTCATGTTTAAATAATGTAAATTTGGAGTCAAATTTCTCATTAGTCATTAGGAACAACTAAAGGTTTATGATCTGGCTAAGGGAGCTATTTATTTGGAGAACATAAGAAAGGATGACTTAAAAGGCAAGATATTTTTTGGAACCTATGCTGAGCTAATGTCAGTGTATCCAAAATTACAAATGTTGTTCTTCTCTGCCTGCCCTCTCCTTTGCAGGATAAGGTTTTGTCCTCCATCAATCTGTGACATTTCTGCCACTAGCATAGCTAAGAGATAAGAGTTTTCTTCTCCCATTTCTTCCTATAGTTCATCTTGATTTGTACCAGGTCACATGACTATCTTGTACTTTAGTTTTATAAATCACTTTAGAGGAGTTATCTTGACTCTGCAAACCCATAGGTTATCAGATGCCTATGACACAGCTGATTTTCTCTATACAAAGCCAGCTTTTGAGTTCTTTTGTTTTGGGACCTATCTCAATCATAAGTTCTACATCTTATTTTCTTAATTTATTTTCTCACAGATTCATTTATGTTCATTAGTTCATTACTCCTCCCTCCCCAAAAAGAAATTCCCAACTAAGCTCCTACACAGATGTCTTATTTTAGAATGGAGGTGAACATAGGGTGTTGAATGTTATCCCAAACAAGTAAAAGCTGTGATAGATCTCTGTCAAATTAGCTAAGTTTGAACTGGTTCATCACCACAAGGATGAACACCCAGTGATGATGTTTTCAAGCCTAAGCAACCCATGAAACTATTTACTAAGGCTTAGAGATATTACTGTCTATTAGTGATGCAGCAAATTACCATACTGATATAATCACAAATCTTTGAGGTTTTTGAAGTGAATGGTTTTGAGGCATTCAAAAGCAGCCTGACATAATAGTTAGAAAGCCAACCTCCAAATCAGAAAGAACTGGCTTCCAGCTACCTGATAAAAAGCCAAATAATAACATCTCTGACAATACAATACTGACGATACTGTATAGTACCTTGAGCTAGTCATGTGACTTCTCATTATATTCCTCCTTCCTCCCCACCTTCCACCCCCTTTCACCCCCCACAACTTTTTCAATACTAAGTTGAAGAGGGAGCTATTTATCTGCATTGGTAGAAGGAATTCCTCAGTGGAAGTTCCTTATACTAGTGAAAGCACCCTCTGACACCCTATTCCTTTCCCCCTCATGAAGAAAGGAAACTGTCACACTGATCTTAATTGGACTAAAATGAAGTTTCCCAAAAAATGAGCAGACACTGTTTCTCAAAATACATGTTTTGTGTCTCCTTATCTAATATTGTAAGGAAATCATTGGTCTCAGGGACTGTTGAGAAAATACATGAACATAAGCAGGATCTGTGATTTCATGCCTTTTTTTGTGAAAACATTGTGTGAGAACCTGGGAAGTCCTATGAAGTTGTTTGAGGTACATAGAGGTTAGGACGCTTATCCAGTATTGTATCAGAAGAAGGATTTGAACCCAGGTCTTCCTGACTCTATGCTGAGTACTCTATGCACAATACCATGCTGCCTGTGTTTGTAAATTATGTAGGTAAATTATACTTCTACTTAGGGAATCACTTTAAATAGAAAAGAAAGATGCCCAAACAGAAGCATAAAAGAGATTATAGAGTAAACTGACTAGGGGGATAAGGGTAACCTGTGATTTCATTGAGAAATGAAATAGAGAATTCTCAATACAGAAACTCCTTTCACCAATGCAGAATAAATCAAGCCTTGAAAAGCTACTAGCTTTGTGACTCCGGGCAAATCACAACCTCTGTTTTCCTCAGTTTCTTCATCTGTGAAATAAGAATAATAATAACATCTACATCCCAGGGTTATTCAGAGGATAAAATGAGATAATTTTTGTAAAGCACTTTACAAAACTTAAAATGCAATATAAGTGCCAGAAGTTACTATTACTTCTACTACCACTTTCACCACCACCACTACTACTATTATGTCTTACTACTACTACAATGACATGCTGGTGCAGCAGATAGAGCACTGCTCTTGGAATCAGGAAGACTCACCTTCATGAGTTCCAATCTGGCATCAGGTACTCATTAGCTCTGTGAACCTGGCCAAGTCACTTAACCCTGTTGCTTCAGTTCATCTGTAAAATGAGCTGGAGAAGAAAATAGCAAATGATTTTACTGTCTTTGCTGAGAACATCCCGGATGCGGTCATGAAGAGTCAGACATGACTGAAAAATAACTGAACAAACAAAACTACTGCCACCAGCAATCTAGCATCTTGACTGAGAGGTTAAATTACTATCTTATGATCATATAACTAGTACGTATTAGAGGCAAGTCTTCAAACCAGATATTTCTTCAAGCCAGATGTATTTTTCAAGGTTGTTCTTCTATCTACTATGCTCTGTTAATTTGCACCTATACTAACATTGATTTGATTTGGAGGAAATGTAGGAAAGAGATCCTAACATCAGTGATAAAAGAAATATGATAATTGGGGCAGGGGGTAGGAACAGGTCCTTATTTTCTTTTTTTAAAAAATTGATATTCTTTCAGAAAGGTTTTACCAAGACCAAAAGTTTTAGGAAATTTATGGATGGGTAAAACTCAGTATAACACTATCTCATTTCTCTAGAGATAGAACCAACTGAAGGGTCAGTGCTAACCATTTTTTTTTTTAAGATACATATGTAATTTCCATTGATGACAGGCAGTGGTAGAATCTTGTACCTTATTCTGCATCCCAGCTATGCTATTTTTGAACTTAGACAAATTACCTGACCTTCCTAAGCATCTATGCCCCATATGTAAAATGAAAGGGTTGCACCATTGAAGATGACATCTGAAATTCTAACAGCTCTAGATCTATGATTATATGATTAGCTCATCTCTGTGGTCCATTTTACAGCTAGATCTTTGATCTTACAACGGTGTGTGTGTGTGTGTGTGTGTGTGTGTGTGTGTGTGTGTGTCTGTGTGTGTGTGTGTGTACTCAAACATTTGAGGTATTTGTGTTTTCATACATATATACCCCAACAACTTATTTCTCTAATATTGCTGGTGCTAGAAGTATTTGCATTTTCCAGATAACTGAAGATTACCTTGTTAAACATGACCTTTTTAAGAGCATAATCAAATGAGATATTTAAAGTGCCTTTTAAACTTAAGAGTATTTAAATTGATTTTTTATTAATAATATTGATTTTTTATTAATAATTTTAACACTTTTCTATACCAAACATAATTTTAAATGTGTTAGATGCTTGTTGGTCATCATTATAAATATCATTAATGTAGTATGTTTTTAAAACAAAGATGGGCTAAGAAATAGTTGAGGTGTTCATAAATATTTCTCTCTATATTAAATAGTTCCCTCATGTTGTTTTTTGAGTTCCTTTACATTTTGAAAAAAATAATTTCTTTGTCACATCTTCAGTATCAGGAAGACAATTATCATTTTTTCTTCTGCTTGTCTGTACTGTAGACCTTTCCTCCACTCTCCCATTTCTAATTTGTTGCTGGCTGAGGAGTCAGATAATGTATTATTCTGGGATCCTGTGCAAGATAAGAGTAAATAAGATCTGAGTGGAGACTCTACAATGTCTTTTTGTCTGCTAAGACTTTCTTTAGTGGCCTTCCTTTTAGTGGATAAGATTAGAACTAGAAGGGCCCCTCTCGTTTTACAGATGAAGAAACTGAGTCCCAGATAACTTGTCCGGTTCATGGTAAGCAGTACAGTTTGAATGTATATTCAGATCCTTCAACTTTGCATCCAATATACTGTCTAGTTCATCCAGTTTTTACTTGGTTGGGGCATAGAAAGTAAAAATTGCTGGATAAATGATGTGTTGCTTTAAGTGAAAAGATCCAAATTACCACATTTCCACTTCTGCTCCAGTCCCTCAAATAGGGTCTTGGGGCTGGGGAAAGGGAGTTCTCATTGTTTTACTTCAGCTCCCAGTGTATCCACTCCACATCCTAGAATCTTGTCTTCTTAAGTGTTTTAAAAGCAAAAACTAGCTTTGGTGTTTTTTATGACTAATGACATTGTCTTAGCACTTAGCGGTAATGGCAAGAAAATCCTGGTTACAATAGATCTTAGCAAAGGGGGTGGATTTCTACTGAAACATAACAGAAGAAATTGACAGGATCATTGTTGATAGCTACTTTCATTGTGGGTGGAACCAAAACCATGTAGGCAGGGTGAGACTCTTGATGTCTCTTGAAGCAAAACAGACACTCTTTAAATTGACATCCATTAACTCCCTCCAAGGTCTACACGCAGATTTGTAGTGCTTTTAAGGAGTGGGTTTTGGAAAGCAGTCATTTCTAAACTGAATATCTCTTTCATGAGCAACTACAAACTGGTATACTGGAAAATATGTAGAAATTACTATTTACATTTGGGTTGTATTAATGATGCTCTAATTATTTATTCTATAACAATAATAATTCTCTTTTCTGAGGGATAAAACTTAGCAACATTAAAAAAAAAAGCCCAAGATATTACTGACTGTACCTACTTGCTCACTGCCTTGTATTCTCCCACCCCACTTCTGTGAATCAAATACTGTATAGCTACCTTAAGATGATAGGATTCATTGCTATAGGGGAAAGCCATTTAGCCCAAAAGCCTCATTTACTGCCAAGGCAACTGAGGCCTAGAGAAGTTAATTTGCTCAAGGTCAGACCCGAAGTGAATGACAAAGATAGGATCTACTTACTCCCTTTTTCTGGACAGTAGGGATCATAGCAGGTCCAAAAAATACCTGTCCACTCACCTATCTAACCAGATGGTCTCTTTATTGTTGAAAACTAGATTGAAGGGTTTATTAAGCAGAGAAGTAGTCTGCTAGGCAAGTGGCATTCACTATAACTATAACTCATTGAGTACCTTCTGTCCCCAATATGTGCTCAGGTCTAGATTACCTGTCATGTATGTAGGTGCATAAATCTATTTATGTGCTATCTTTAGTTATCTTTTGAGGGCACAAATGCCCTTCCCTCCCCACCCTACTTTTTTTTTTTTTAAGTGATGATGAAGGACTGACCATATCTATTCCAACTCTGAATGGTTAAGGCTTATCATCAACTTTTCCTCTATCTGTGACACAATATTCCATTTTGTTTTTTAGTAAACGAATACCTTAAAGGCTGATGTAAAGGATGGAGACCAAAAAATATCTAAAAAATCTGGACACTACCCTCTCTGATCACTCCTGTTGTTGTTGAATAGTTGTATCCAACTCTTTGTGACCTCACTTGGGTTTTTTTTGACAAAGATACTGGAGAGGTTTGCTATTCTGAGCTGGGCTCAAATTCCCATCATCTTAAGTCATTTACATGGACCTTTCTGATCTCAGGACAGCAAAGTGAAACATGTAAAGACAAGTTGTGCGCCCTTATGTCATTTATTTATAAGCAAAAATCCTCATATATGGCTCCATGGAGTATTTATACATGGAATTCATTTGAATGTTATTGTTCTCTCCAGTCATTTCATATAGAAATGTTAGTGCCTCCCACCAAGGAAGATGATGTTTAAGACACTAATTTTACAGAACAAAATGGACTGGTTCAATGGCAGTTATTCAGTGAACTCAGTCAGTATAAAGTAATCGAAAATGTAAATGTATATCTTAGATACAAATTACAGAGTTATGAGAATTATGCCACCTTTGCTTTACCACATCTCAAAATGTAATGACTGACAGATAGTCACAAAGAACAAGAGATGAGGCAGGGGGTGGGGGCTGGGGGGAGTGAATGTGGAACATTGCATATAATGTCAGATTTTTTTGTGCATTGATTACTTATGCTGGTTCGTTTTTTCTTCCTCTTTTTTCTGTAAAAATGTTTTTTGCTAAGAAATTACTCTCTGGGTAGGGGAGGGGAAGAGAAAAGAATATAGATGAAGAAAAAATATAGATGAAGTAAAAATTAAATGTTACAGTATATCTATTATATATATATATGACCCATATATGAGTGTGTATATATGTATATATATATGTACATACACACATATATATGTACATATACACATATGTATGTACATACATACATATGTATGTACATACATACATATAGATGGAGGGAGAGAGAGAGAGAGTAGAACAAAATCAAAATGTTAGCAGATCCTTGAAAAGTTGGCCTACAGATTCCAAAGATATCCAAAAAGTACTGGAGAAATGTGAACTTACAGGAAGATGTGAGACAAGACACTTTCACCTTATCATATCATTTCACTCACCCTATGAGTACTGGACCAGGGTTATTTTTGTCCTCACCTATAAGCTATACCTTAATATTTAGTGCCAACACAAGAGTATCAACCCCAAGGTACAGAATGTGACCCACAGATTACTACAACTGAAGCTCCTATTAGATTTTGAACCCTTTTAAGACCAGGGGCTGCTTTTTGTTTGCCTCCCCCACTCCAAAAGTTGTGACAGATTTTCATAATCTATTCAACACTCTCATGTGGTATGGCTTTAATTACTGGCATATATTTGCAAGATAACCCTTCCTGAGGTTAAGGGTATACTCTTTGGAATCAATGGATAATGTCCTTGTCTCCCCCTGTGCCTAGCTAGGAAGAAGTTTAATGTTTGTTGATTAATGGATTGATTATGGAAATATAGAATTTTAGAGCAGTAAAGGAGCTAAGTCATATGCTTAAATCACTATTTGACTTAGGAAGTGAAATCTGAGGGCCTGGATTCAAATCCCATCACTCCCATTTAGTATGTGGGAGAAATGTGTATGCTGAAAAATTAGTTAACCTTTTTGGGTCTCGATTTGCTCCTCTGTGAAATAAAGGGCTTGGACTAAGCCCTTCAACTCTAAATTTATAAACCTATAACCTTAGTCAACATCATTATTATTCATTTAATTCACATTTCTAAAGTGCTGTGAGAGTTACAATGTGATTTCTTCCCAATAACTTTGTGAGGTAGATACTAAAAGAATTATTAACCCCATTTTACAGAAGAGGAAGCTGAAGAATGTGAATCCAGATCTCTTCTGTTTTCAGGTATAATGTGGTTTTGCCACCACACATTCTTTTTTTTTTTTTGATTAAGTGGCTTGCCCAGGGTCACACAGCTAGTAAGTGTCAAGTGTCTGAGGCCAGATCTGAACTCAGGTCCTCCTGATTTCAGGGCCAGTGTGCTATTCACTGGGCCACCTAGCTGCCCCCATACATATTCTAATTTTATAGAAGATAAGGAAACAATGGATGACATGTCTACTTCTCTTGTAGAAATTTCTAGAATAGGAAAGATTTCTTAACTATATTCAATGTCCACTAAGAATGTAGAAATAGGCACACAAATGATGGGTTGTCCTTCATGATCTCTCGCCTTGGGGCAAGCCACAACAATGAAGGAACCTTATAAGCAGTTATTTGTAATTATTTCTACTTGGTAGCTAAAGCCATTTATGCACCTTGAGGGAAAAGGAGAGAGTTTTTTGTAGTTGTTGTTGTTTGTTTTGTTTTGTTTTAAACTGATAAATCTTGGCAGGGGGCTATAATGATGAGTCTCCAAAGGGCTTATTAGTTGGTTATGAACTAGAGCATTTCCTGAAGTGGTTTATATTTTTTATGGGATCCTGATAACCTAATTGAACAGGATATACTGCTGTGGACTTGGCTTTCATTGTATACAATACCTCAGTGCTCCAGTCACCAATTATCATCCTAAAGCACTGCCCCTATTGCACTTAGCAGAGATCACTTAAGGACAAAGTTATATCATATAATGTTTGCTTGGCTTATATAGTCATTACTTGGCCATTATAAATTCATTAGATGTTGGTGAATGCCAGATACCCTAAGCAATACCAGGAAATTCACAAGGGATATTAAATCTTAAAGATACTTTGAGGTAATAAATTCTTAATTCATAGATGAATTGAAAATATCAGTGAATAGGCAGCCAAATGGTACCAAAATTAGAGTAGTACAAGTTCACAGACTTCGAGCTTCAAAGGACCTTAGAGAACGTCTAGTTCATCATCACTGATTTTGTAGGTGAGAAAACTGAGACTCAGAGAGAAGTGACTTACCCCAGATCATACAGGTTGTAATAGAGGTGGGATTTGAACCCAGGCCTTTTGACTACAAAACCACTGCTTTTTCCTTTGGGGCTCACGGAGGAGGTCACTGACTTTTTGTTTTGAAGTTTTCTGGCATTGTAATGCAAGTGTACGAAAGATGTAAAGTTTCAAAGATTTGAAAAGCTTCACATTTCCTTTTTATTTCAAAATTTTTAATCAATCAAAAAAGAAACATTTATTAAGCACCTACTATGCCAAGGGCTGGGGATTCAAAAAGAGGTAAAGGCAGTCCATGCCCTCAAAGGCTTATCATCAAATGGGAGAAGAAACATGCAAGTAAATATATAGAAAGCAATCAATGTGCAAAATAAATAGGAAATAATCAGAAGAGTGAAGGTACTGGAATTAAGAATGGTTGGGAAGGTTTCCAATAAAAGATGGAATTTTAATTGAGACTTAAAGTAAGCCAGGGAGCTTACTAGGTAGAGCGGAGGAAGGAGAGCCTTCCAAGTTTGGGAGACAGCCAGAGAAAATGCCAAAAGGCAAGAAATGAAGTGTCTTGTTCATGGAAGAGCCAGGAGGTTATTGTCACTTTATGAAAGACTACATTTGGGGGAATAAGGTATAAGAAGACTAGAAAGGTAGGAGGATACTAGATTATGAAAGGCTTTGAATGCCAAAGACAGTATATTATATTTGATCCTAGAGGTTATAAGGGTTAGATTGGAAAGAATGAGGATTGTGGAAAAGAAGGAATATTAAAGTATTAGAAGCTTTGGGTATTAGTATTGACTCCTACTAACTAGCTGTGTGTCCTTGGGCACTTACTATCTCAAGGCTTTTATTTCCTCATTGTAAAAATAACAGAGTCAGAGTGGATAGTTTCTAATATCTCTTCCAATTCTAAAAGTCTATACCTTTCATATTAATTCTAATACCATGTACATACAAAGGTACCATGACAGTGCTTAAAATTAATCCAAGTATCCTGGTTTTAGACATTCCAGGTCTTCACAAAAGAAGACCGTCTTGGAAGTAAAGGTTTCTAACAGATTATTCCCAGAAATGGAAATCTGATTAAGAAGAGGAGTTACGAGAATATTTACAAGTGCCAACAAACGTTTGGAGTGGGAAATAAATGTGTTCTCAGAAGTAGGCAACAATCTCTCAGATGCACAACACACTCAGGAGTAAGGGTTTTTGATCTGACCTAGCTCTGCTGCTGAGCCATGTGTCAGGACACTTATGTATCCTCCCTCGTTAGAAACTGAAATGGAAAGGAGGATGAGAATGTTAAGGGAAGCTGTAAAAGTCACTTTGTTTTCTCAGATGTCTCAACTTCCTTTCCCATCTGTGCAACAAAAATGTTTGCACATGATTTAATTTGGAGGAAGTTGTGGCCTTTTCTCAGCCTTTAGTTAATTAAGAAATCTGCCTATCATCACTTAAGCATATTCCTTTTATGTCTATGTTTGTGGGTGGGTGTTCGTGCTCTCAGAGGGCAGAGGTGGTGGGGGTGGGGAAAGATGAGAAAAGATACAGAACAATAAATTAAAATCTTTGAAATATTGATGATTTCATATTAAAAAAAACAACAACCAGGGTTTTCCCCCATTCCAACCTTTGATTTTCTTCTAACTTATCAACTACATTGGGCATCAAAGTTGTCCTGTTGCTATTTTTCTCCTTTACTTTCTTCATTATCCAGCTGAACCTTACTCTTTTCCTTAGTCCAGTTCCTAATCCCTCCCATTAGCCTTTTGAGAAACCCATTGTATTGAGGGGAAAATTTTTCCTTGCATCTCCAAACTTTATCCACATCATGGAAACTCACCTGGACTTACTATGCTGCTCAGCAATCCTTTTGTTCCTCCCTTATTGACAACATTTGACATGGCTGCTGTGCCAAATCTCACTTCTCATCACTAATTTCTCCTTACACCTGGGTCTCAGGAGGAGCCCTCACTTCCTCCTCTTGTGAGAAGGCATCTGAGTTTCTCAGTTTTCCTTCCACTTTAGTATACTTTCTCTGTATCTCCACATACTCTTCCTTCCTTTCCTCCAGTCTCTGAAGAATAAGTTGCCTAAGTGTGTCTTTGCTCTTGATTCTTTCATATTTTCCTTCCAACTTCTTCTACGTGTCTTGTGCCATCAAATATCACTTCTTTTCATTGCAACCTCATTTTGGTCCCCTACACTATTTGCTTCTTCTCCCCTCCTTCTAAGTGTCTTCAGGTGGCCCTTATTTTAAAAAAAAATCCCTTAGCCTAAACTGCATCTATCTATGTAATTAGTGTGAGTGGATATTCCCTCTTAGTAACCAAATCACAATTTTTCTTTATATTCATAAGTCTTCTTAAGGGGTTATAGCTGAAAAAATCCATTGGTAGCCAGACTCCTGGGGAAGAGCATCTCCAGATTTCAAAGTGCTTGCCCTTTACCAAGAGGCTGGTTGGTTCTGTGACTATATTCACAATCATAACTCACAACTTTGTGGGACTTTCCCAGAGCTTGGGTTCCATGGACATAGCCTTCTAGGACCCAGGCTCATCTTCTGGATTATTGGGTATTAGTGGATGTTGCTTTAGGTAAGCCTTGAAAACCATGTTCCCTTCAGGTTATTGTCCACTGAAGGCTTTAAACTCTTAATATAATGCAAGGAACTCGATTTAATAAATACCTACATGCATACAGCGTTTTCTGAAGTACAAAATAAAAGCACCTAGAAAAAAAAGACAGGGGCAGCTAGGTGGCGCAGCAGATAGAGCACTGGCCCTGGATTCAGGAGGACCCGAGTTCAAATCTTGCCTCAGACACATAACACTTACCGGCTGTGTGACCCTAGGCAAGTCATTTAACCCCATTGCCTAACCAAATATAAATAAATAAATAAATGAAAGCACCTAATAAAAAGCACTATGTGCAAGGGTAAGGCAACAAGAATTTATCAAATGCTTACTATGTGGCAGGCGCCATGTTAAGGGATGTGAATACAAATAGTCAGTCAATAAGTATTTATTAATTACTAACTATATACCAGCCACTATACTAAGCAATGGGAATACAAATAAAAGTAGAAAGAAGCATTCACTGCCCTCAAGGAGCTTATAGTAGGGAGACAACAAATAGAATGAAACTGAAAATCAGGTGAGGGGTACCACTCTGGGGCATGAAGGAAAATTTCTGGTGTGCAGCCTGGAGAGGAAGTAAGATATTGGGCAGCCTCTTTACGTAGAAATTCTGGGAGGAGCCATCCATTCAGAGGGAGAGGCTGTAGGGGCAGAAGGTACTTCAATATGTGAATTCCAGGGCTGGAAGAAAAGTAAAAAAGACCATTGCCAGCAAGCTTACTCTCTTCATACACAAAAGGGTGCTGAAAACAGTGAGGAGAAGGGGGTATGATGAAGGTACTCATGGTATTTAAGTCCAGAAATCAGAAGAATAGCTGGGAGGGGAATGTTGGCAGGCCTGGGCCTCTCCCCAAGATGTAGTTCCTAGTAGGAACTGACCAAACAGAGAAGGGGCCTGACATGACAAAGGGATTTGCCAGGGTGATAGAGGTCCCAGAGTGAGGCTGTAGCTGAGGCATGGTCTTAAAGACCAGATAGCCAGGAATACAGCTGGGAGAGGAATAAAGAAGACTTGGCCTGGCAAACGGTGGCTGACTGAGATGTCCCGTCTTAATTATTTTGTCAAATACAAAGAGTGCAGGTATTGCATAAACACTGATTTGAACTGGAAGTCCTGGAATAACTCCTATCAAGAGCTTTTCTGGTGTTCTTAGATCAGTGACACAGAGGGTGATCCTTGCTCAAAGCTGTTCAATTGACTTCTACAGACATCGATGAAGTACCTACTCCTTGTCAGGCACCTGTCATACAAAGAGGAAAGCAGAACATCAAATAAAGTATCCTGTGTTAGGCTTTGAAAGACCTTCAAAACCTGCCCCTTCCTACCTTCCCAGACTTCTTATATGTTACTCTCCTTCAAGTACTTTCCAGTCCAGTTAACACGGGCATCCTTGCTGTTCTTTGCATGAGACGTTCCATCTCCTTACTCTAGCATTTTCACTGGCTGGCCTACATGCCTGGAATTTTCTCCCTTTTCTTCTTGATTCCTGTCCTCCCTAGACCCCTTCAAGTTTCAGCTGAAATTGCCTTCCCCCAGAGATCATCTCTAATTTATCCTGTACTTATCTTTTTAGTTTGTTTGAATCTTGTCTTACCCATTAGAATTTGAACTGCTAGAGAGCAGGAAATGTCTTTTGTCTTTCTTTATATCCCCAGGGCCTAGCACAGTGCCAGACAACTGTTGTTGTTCAATCCTGTCTGACTGAACATGATGCCATTTGGGGTTTTCTTGGCAAAGATACTGGAGTAAGTAGTTTTGGAGAAGCCAAATGGAGAAGCCATTTCCTTCTCCAGAGCATTTTACAGATGATGAGCTGGGACAAACAGGGTTAAGTGATATGCCCAAGGTCACACAGCTATTAAGTGTCTGAGCCCAGAACCGAACTAACAAAAATGAATCTTTCTGACTCCAGCACTCTAATAAATGATTGTTAAGCACTTGACACATCCTGCTCTCTACTTCCACTGGGTGAATAAGTATTTACAAATTCATTTAAGGGAAGAAAGAAAACATTACTCTTTTGGGCATGTGGGATTAGGAAAGTTTTATTATGTTCATTATGTTGATTATGCTAAATTTAAAGCCAGACCTAAGGATTCCAAGGCGGGTAAAGGTGAAAGGTGAGAGTGTTCTAGTCATTTAGGATAATTCAGTTATAGGAAGGGGAATGCTAAGGACCTAAGATTCCTATGGAAGTCAGAGTCAGGGATATATTTAAAGTATTCTTTACTACTTCAAAAATGTAAAGGAGAAAGCATTGAGAGGAAGGCAATGGAAGAAAGGGCGAGATAAGAGCTTTTATATTGTTTTCCTTCTTGTGTCTTGCCTGGTTTTATCCTTTACTGAAAAGCATCAAAATAAGCCCTTGGAAGCTCCACTTAACTATAGGTAATCCTGATCATAGAAAAATAATTTTATCCAGTGTGAGTGAAAACATTGACTTTAGACAAATTTTTATTTGTAAAAGGCACACAGCTTTATCTAAGCTAATCATATTCTATAAAGATTCGTTAATTAGGTTAATTATACTTACTTCAAAAGATCTGAATTCTTCTACATAAGCAACCTACCTAGGGATGGGAATGACAACTTCTTAGCACCTAGGTAGATGCACTTTAGGAGTGACTGTGGCCATTCTTCTAGTGAAACTCAGCTCTGAACTTAGCTAGCCTGGTCCTTGTGCCTTCTGCTAGAGGCACAAAGTCGACACTTTCCCAAGTTAACTATATTCATTTAAAACACAGTGATATAAAACTGAAGTTATATGTTGCGTGTGTGTTTTGTTTTGTTTTGTTTTCATTCAGTTCCTGCCTTTTGTTTAAACAGTAAGCCCCAGTTAAACTAAAATGTGGGTTTGGAAGGAGGAAAAAACAGATTTGGAAAAAGAAGAATTCAGAATCTTTAATGTCTTAATAAAATAAGAATAGTATTTCCAAGGTGACCAGACATTTTTGCCTTGATTTAGTCAGTATTTTGAATAGTGATATTGCCTTAGTGAGATTATAGCATAAAACAGTGTGGCTAGAGCTTGGCAAAAGGAGTAAAAAAGTACATGATAAGTAGAAAATTTGTCAGGAAATTATGTCTATGATACATAGACTGAAAAAATATGCAGGAAGAGCTATGAGCTAATACTACTCTATCACTTGAATGGAACATAATTTTTGATCATTTGTTAGGTGTGTGGTGTTGAAAGTATTAATGCCTGTTATAGGGCTAATGATTTTCCGGAAATTATGAAAAAAGGTTTTAATAGCAAAAAGAGGAAGCATTTGATAAAGAAGAATTATGTATACATTATGCTTTTCTGGGATAGAAGAAAAGAGGAAAAGGAAAATGTTCTATGAAGTCAGTCTTCCTACCTCATCTGTAATCCCCCTTGGTTTTATTTATTTGGGCCTACATTAGGGCAATGTAAGTTCTCATTAAAGATTTTAGAATGACTAATGCTAATTGTTGTGAAAAAAGAGACATTTGAAAATATATTAGGTTGGAAGCATATATATTATATGAAATGTAAAATCAAAATTTAATGTGAAAATTGAAAAAAATAATGGGAGCACACATGCAAATTGAAATTAATAATTGAGAAAGGACAGTCAGGAAATTAAAGAGAGAGAAAATTATGTGAGGCACTCAAATTAAATTTTGATAACATAATCAAGAATAATATTGATAAGGAAGGAAAAGGGGAGGGAGTTTAAGACAATGATATGGCTACATGAGGAGTTTTGAGAATTCAGATTTTAAAAAGACATGTACAAAAAATAAAAGCAGAAACATAAGAACAACAACAACAAAAAGCTATAGTCCTCTTGTAGAAGTCTCCACTGTCATTAATAAACTGGTAGATTAGGGAGGTGCTGTAGATTTAGCTTACCCAAATTTAAGTAAAGTGTTTGATAAAGGAAAACCCATTGTTCTTTAGGACAAGAAAGAATAAATGGGCTAGATCAATCCCTACCAAAGAATCAAAAATCTAGGAGGTCATTAATGAGATGCTATCTCCTTGGAAGGATGTCTTTAGTGGGGAGATCTCAGGCTTTGTGCATAGGCTTGCATTATCTTTTTTTTTAATCAGTTATTTATATTTAGGCATATATGTGCTTACCATATTTATAAATAAAAAACTAAGAGGGATAGTTAATACATTGATGACAGAATCAAATATCCAAAATTATTTTTAATATACTAGAACACTGATATAAATATCATCATTCTCAGCCAAACTCCTGGAAAAAGTTGTTTCAAGAAGTGGAGGCCCTCATTGCCTCCACTTTCTCACTTATATCTCTTTCATCTGAAGCAAAAGAAATCTGGCTTCCAACCTCATCATTCAAATGAAATCGCTCTCTGCAAAGTTACCAATGATCTCACAATTGCCAAGTCTAATGGCTTCTTCTCATTCCTCATCCTTCTTGACTTCTATGCAGTATTTGACACTCAACCCCATCTTAGTCTCTTTACCAGACCATCCTCCATGTCACATCTACTAAATGTCCTGAGCACTTTTTTCTTTTTTTCTTTGTATGTTCTCATCAGCTCCCAAGGATTCATTTTTTATCTTTTTGCAAATAGAGTGCCAGGCTTGGAGTCAGGAAGAATAATCTTCCTGAATTAAAATCCAGCTTCAGATAATTACTAGCTGTGTGACACTGGGCAAGTCACTTAACTGTGTTTGCCTTCGTTTCCTCACTTATAAAAGGAGCTGGAGAAGGAAATGTCAAACCACTGCACTGTCTTTGCTAAGAAAACCCCAAATGATATCACAAAGAGTCAGACATGACTGAAATGACTTAACAACAATAACAAACCAAAGTGACAGATCAAGCCTTACTGTCTCTCCTGTATGCCAGTCCCCTATCACTAGCTGTCTATTGGACATTTTGAACTATATTACCCATAGGCATAGCAAGGTCACAGATGTCTTTTTAAGTCACACAGGTTTGCCACTTTGGTATCATGCTTATCTTTTCACTTGCATTTACCCTTTATATCAAATCAATTGCTCCACAACTTCTCTTACCAAAGTCTGTTCTTCCATTTCATGCTGGTCTTCTTACCTGGCTTCTTCCTGCCAATAGGGTATCAGAGAGTGACACCATTCCAATATCCCAGTCCCAAAGCTGTTCTTTTCTTTCTTTAAAAAAATACATTTATTATTAACATTCATTTTTAAAAGTGTGAGTTCTGAATTCTCTCCCTCCCAACACCTCCCCATCCATTGAGAAGGCAAGCAATGTGATATCAATTATACACATGAAATCATGTAAAACATATTTCCGTACTAGCCATGTTGTAAAAAAATAAAATCAAGAAGAATAAAGAAAGTGAAAAAAATTGCTTCAATCTTCATTAAGGTTTTATCAGCTCTCTCTGTGGAAGTGGTTAGCATTTTTCATCATAAGTCCTTCAGAACTGTCCTTGCACCATTGTATTGATCAAAGTAGCTATGTCATTCACAGTTGGTCATTATTACAAGACTGCTATCAGTGTGTACAATAAGGTTCTCCTGCTTCTGCTTGCTTTACTTTACATCAGATCACGTAAGTCTTCCCATGTTTTTTGGAAAACATAGTGCTCATCACTTCTTATACAATAGTATTCCATCAAAATCATATACTATAACTTGTTTAGCTATTTGCCAATTGATGAACATCCCCTCAATCTCCAATTCTTTGACACCACAAAAAGAGCTACCATAAATATTTTTACACGTATAGGTCCTTTTTTTTTCTTTGATTTTTTTGGGGGATACAAGCCTATTGGTGGTATAGCTGGGTCAAAGGGTATGTACAATTTTATACCCCTTTGGGCATAATTACAAATTGTTCCCCAGAATAGTTGGACCAGTTCACAACTACACCAATAGTACATTTGTATCCCAAGAATTTGTGATTTTCCTTTTCTATCATATTAGCCAATCTAATAAGTGTGGGTAAAGCCTCCAATTTTTATAAATTTGATTCAGTTTCCTATATATTTGAGACACAAAGCCTTTTTCAGAAAAAAAAAAACTACTGCAATTTTCCCCCTGGGCTGTCCTTTACAAGCTTGTGAGACATTTCCTGCTTATCAGAGAAAGAAAGTTGCCATGTCTTCCCAGACACTCTGCCTGTCACCTGACCTGGTCTGCCTACAGAAATAGGAGAGAAATGCCATTTGATTAGCTCCCTCCACTGTCCCCTCACAGTGAGAGGAATTCACAAGACCAAACCCCTAATAGTGTTGATAACCCACCTGAATGCATTCCTCAATGATTAGCAAACTCTCACCCAGTTCAACCCTCCTTATCCAAGTGATCCTGAAACTCCAATCAATATCCAAACCCCATTATCCACTCCCTCCTGCCCACTCTATTGTTCTCATCTCCCTAAACTCAATCCCACCTTCTGAAGTTTTTCCACTGTGTTCTCTATAATATTTTTTCTGTAGGAAACAAACTTTCTTTCATCTTAAATCCTCTGTTTTCATCTTTTGGCCCTTACTGAAACATGGCTCCTCCTGGTGACACAGTCTCCCTGGTCACCCTTTCCAGCACTGGTTGTATTTTTACTCCTTCCTTCTGACTCACAGGTTGAGGTTGGAGTAGTTGGAACACTCCTTGCTCTCCATTGTTATTTCAAGGTTCTCCTTCTACTCCCATCCCTCAGTGACCAGTTCTCCTTTGAGGTTCAACCAAGCCATACTACCCAATCAAAATCCTACTAGCTCTTGTCTACTGAACTCTAGGACACTCCTCTTCTCTTTTCAATTTCATTTCCAGGCTTACAGTCTTTTTCTACTCCAAAAATACTGTCTTCATCCTAGAGGACTTAAACATATATACTGATACTTCACAAACATCCTTACCTCCTAGTCCCTCAACTGGCTCATTTTTCATGACCAATTTCTCTACCCTATCTTAGCTACAGACAAAAATGATCATAGCTTTGATTTTTCCATCACTCAGAAGTATTCCACTTCCATGTTCATGAACCCTGAAATTCCCTTATCTAATCACAATCTGTTGGCATTCTACCTTTCCCTCTACCTTGTCACCCTAAACCCTATTATTCATCTTCAATGAGACATCCAATCCCTTCATCCCTTCCCAGGCTACACTCTCTCCCCCTTCTTCATCTTGACCCCTTAGTCAAATAGTTTAATTATATACTGGCCTCTTCTCTTCAATCCATTCTCTTCCATTATCCTATCACTGATCTTGCTCTGTCAAGTCTAAGCCTCAGATCATTTTCACATTTTGATTCATTCAATACCTCCTAATATACTGCTGAGTGAACCTGAAGAAAATCAGAAAATCATGAAACTTTGCTAATTGGATCCACTACAAATTTATGCTACATATTCTATCTACTGGGTCCTCACTGCAGCAAGGCAATCTTTTTATATCTACCTAATTGGTTCATTATCTCATTTGCCAGAGCAACTTTTCTAAACCTTTTTAGCACTCCTCAATCTTTCCATAACTTCCCAAACCCACCTCTTCAGTTGAGAACCCCAGCTCATAGTTCACTGAAAAAACAGAAGCTGTTAATCAATATTTACCTTCTTTTTCATCTCACCCATCCCACATGCCTCCTTCAATATCTTTGCTTTCACACTATTTCATATGGAGAGGTAGCCCTTCTTCCTACCAAGGCAAACCCAGCTAGATTCAGAAGACATCTCAGTCCATCCCATCTGACCACTAGTCTCACATTTCCAAATTCCTGTTAGACCTCTCTAACTATATACCCAGTAGACATCTTAAACTCAACATGTTCAAAACTGAACTCATTTTCTTTCCCCCTAAGTACTCCCCTTTCCTAAATTTCCTATTACTGTTGAGTGTACTACCATCTTCCCAATCACCCTAGGCTCTCAATCAAGTGTCATCTTCAACTTCTGATTCTTTCTCAAACTTTACTCCACCACTCCATACTGAATCTATTGGCAAAACCTGTCAATTTAACTTATGCAACATTTCTCATTTTCATTCATTGTCTTCTCTAATTCAGCCGCCACCTGATGTAAGCCCTTATCACCTCATGTCTGCCTTATTGTGAAAACACAGATCCTGCTGCCTACACCAATTGTAAGGAAGCAGATCTCTCCTGCCCTGATTATGCTTATTGTAGAGAGGCAGAACTCTGAGAGAATACCGAGATACCAAAGAAAAGACTATCCACGTTAGCATGGGGATATGTGTATAGATATATTAGGGTTTATTGAGTTAATTGGAGGAGTTCAGGGAGTTTATTCATGAGACCAGCACTTGCTGGCGGGAAGATTGAATAGTGGATCCCCACAACACCCTTAGGCCAGGTCAGATATTATATAGAAACAGAACAAAGAAGACATAGTGCCAGGGATGACCCAGGGTCACATACAAGTTTTTCCATGTGAAAGTTGGAGCTTCTTTTGTTTGTATACATTTTTCAAGGTAATTTACATTAACTATGGAGTCATAGGTCATATTCCTATGCTCTGCTTATTACTGTACACTCCACCCTTTGTGACCAGGTTATATATTCTTTCCATAGTATTTTCCACTGAATTTCTTGAGTGGTACTTGAGTAATTTCATCAACATAGAGGAAGCAGAGGAGCATTCCACTGACCTACATTGGATGCACCATCCTCATTAGCAATATAAATACAAATAGACAAATAACATCAGCAAAAAGAGAATTACTACAGTTAATGCAATAGCCTGCTGGTTGGTTCCCCTGCCACACCCTTTTCAGGTCCATCTTCCATTCAGCTGCCAAAGTCATCTTCCTAAAATTTAGGTGTGAGGACATTACCCCTTCCCCCATTCGATAACATTCAATGGCTTCCTTACACTTTCAGAATCAAATATAAAATCCCCTGTTTGGACCTCCCCCGGGGGTATTATAACTTTAAGTATAAAATTTCTTACTCTTTACCTTTCTCCCAAAGTACTATTTCCATCTAAGCTGTGATGTAGCTACTCTTTCTTCTGTGTTGCCAGGCTATTGAAATCTCTACCTGGTTTTGAACTAGCTGCTACTTTTATGCAATCCTCTCAGGGCATGATCAAGTCTCTCACCCAATAGGAGTAGACTTCCTGTTACAAGTAAATGAAATTTCATTGATTCAAAGAGGTATCCAGCTCTACTCATAACTAGTTGTAACTAATTCAATCAAAAAGTCCTTGACTAACAAAGTACACTTAAGTGGGGTGTGATAAACACTAGACTTCCCATTTTTAGGCAAGAAACAATTTTCTAAAAATTACAGCTGTTTCCAATATTAAATGGGCTGCCTTGTGAGGTAGTAATATTCTAATCACTGTGAATGTTTTAAAAAAAGTATTAAAAGACGATTATTAAGGGTTTTTCAGAAGGATCTATGAATAATCTCAGAGGTTGGACGATGGTGACCTCTGAAGTCCTTTCCTTCTTGAAAAAACTGTGATTATATGATTGGTTAGAGAATCAAAAATAGGCTTAAAGTCAATTACTAACTCAAAACCTTACTAATTAATAAAATGCAACCCTGAAAATCCTTAGGAAAAATTAGAGTGGCATGTCATAATCATTAACTCTCTATGACATCTGTTGTTAGCTCTATCACTTGCTGCTGTGTGGTGATGACTAGAAGATACAGAGAATCAAATCAACGACAATTAGCCCAAGTCCTTGGGAGAGATTACAGTCAGTGTATAATTGGATGCTGCATTCCTAGTAGAATTGAAGTGCCTCAGACATTCTGTCTGTGTTAAGCCCCAGGAAGTGCCATAAGTAGCAAGTATTTCCTATGTACCCTAAGCATTTCAGTGAGACCTATGAAAGGACTCAGGCACTTTCCTAGGCATTTGATTGCTCATTGTAAATGAGAAAAGGGCAAAGCAACCACAAAATTGTTAAGGACTTGGGGAATTTAAACTGAAACCACAACTTCAGTAAGTGCCACCTGACTCAGAAAGAGTGAATAGCACCAAAGGTCATAGAAAGGTCAAGGACAATGAAGAATGAGAAAATGCTATTGGATATGCCAATTAAGAGGTCATGTGAGACCTTAGAAAAGTTTTGACAGTGATGGGGGGAAAAGCCAAGTTAATGAGTTTTGAGGAGAGAATACTGAGGAAATGGAGGCAACTAATACAGACTACTCTTCTATATCAAATATAGAAATTTATTAGTGATGTGGAGGAGAAAAACAGGTTGAATTATTTTAGGTGGAAGAAAAGTCAGAGAAAAATTTCTTAGCATAGTGATGAATATGTTGGTAGAAACATGAGATGGATCCAGTGCAGAGAAGGAAAGGGGGTGAGAGAGAAAGAGAGAGACAGAGACAAAGACACAGAGAGACAAAGAGAGACGCAGAAAGAGAAGAGTGTTAGGATAAGGGCCTAGAGAAATAGGAGAGCTGGAATCGAAGGCAGAAATAAAAGGATTAGTCTTGATAAAGAATAGGGTCACTTTAACCTCTGAGATCAAAGATAAAGAGGAAAGGATGTGTTAAAGTCATAGATGTTTTAAAGTGTTGAGGTAGAAAGATGAGGGAGTTTATCTTTCTTCTAGAGAAATAAAGGATCCAAGGCATATTTGGAGAGGATATAGTAACAACCAGGGCACAATTCTCACGCCAATTCAGTTATGGATTTGCAGAATCAGATCGTGCTGCTTCCTGCTATTGCCATTAATATGTACAGTTGTAGAATCCTCTTCCATTTGACTGGAGTCCAGTGGCAAGACACGGATGACTGGAGATGACCCTAGATGCACTGAGAGGCTTGGCTTTTTTGAGGTAAGGTCTTTCCCCAGTCCCAGTTTGCCCATTCAGTGATTAAGGCTAGGTAAAAATGAGGCAAAGAATGCCTCTTTTACCTAGTCAAAAAAATAAAACTAGTCTGGGAGGGGAATACCCTCAGGGTTTCCCACCAAAACCTAAACAATTGCTATTTACACTCACTGAGACATCAGAATGCAAACAATGATCAATTGAGGCTTGAACTGGGACACATGGTTGGCCAATCAATGACAGCCAGAGTGATTTAGGTTTAAGGCACGGTCCATCAAAAAGAAATCTAGCCAGTAAGTCCCAAGATATTTTGCTAGATTTCAGCAATCAAAATTTATATTCCTTTGGGCTGAGTATCCACAGGTAAGGATATGAATCCCTATATGGACAGAGGGAGAGGAGGGAGGGAAGGAAAGAAGTAAGGAAGGAAGGAACAAATGAACGAACGAATGAACATAGACAGAGATAGACTCTGTCTCTCTTATTTTTGGTATATTTTATCTCTTCTGCTCCATTGTAAGCTCCTTGAGGTAAGAGGTCATGGCTTATTTATCATTATATCTCCCACAACCCATAATTCAGAGCTCCATGTGAAAAAACTGTTATAGAATTTTTTTAAAAAAAGAAAGATAAAGCCTTAAGAATTCTAAAAATAATGAGACAGTGATGGGGGTAGGGCTCAAACCAAGAACTTCGCCTCTTGCCCCAAAGGGAATCTGACTCCCACTTGTCTACAGACCCCAGCTCCTCATCTCCCTTTGAAAGCCTTAGCCTTACCTTTTAATCTTATTCAGATGCACCTTTGCCCCTTGCCCTAAAAGAATCTGGCTCCCTTTTGTCTATAGGTCCCAGAAAGGCCTTACTCTGGTCTCAAAGGGTTCCTTCTCTACTCCCCTTATCTCCCTTTGAAAGTCCTAGCTCAACCCTTTGATCTTGTGCAGATGCCTTTCAAACTTCTGCCTTCCTGTTCCCTCCATTAGCTATTCCTATTGTCTGTTCAATCTCTCAGACCTCCCCAATTAGAATTCTTAACTGGACCCTTTTCCCAGCCCTTTCTCCTGCAGCCCAAAGTTACTTTAGTATTAAAGATCCACCCTGGCCCCCATTCAGACACTGAGAATTTCTTATGCCCCAAAAGGCTGAGCTTTTCTAGTGCCCACTAGTCATTATGGGTGTCACCTGGCCTATGTGATATATCACTAATAAACTTTTCCTCTGGCTGAAGAACATTTGAGATGAATTCATTTAGACAGGGCCCGGTACCACAATTTTGGGTTTGCAGCACCCCGAAAGTCCTAGGCTTCTTCAACAGGAATACCATTGATTCTGAGTTTCATATCCTCAGACTTCCTGTAGTCTTGCTTACAGTACGATTTCTCAGACAAATGAGAGCCCTGTGCAAAATGAAGGCCACTGCAGCTATGTTTGATAGAACTGGTGAAAGGCATATATGAAACTATTAAAAATGAAGAGACATTATAGATTGAGGTTCCAGTTGCTTGGAAGAATAAGCTAGTTATATGTGTAGGGTTATGGGTCATCTCACCATGAATGACAACAAATCTATGGAATGATTGACTAATTTTTAAAAATCATATTAAAAAGCCGAAGCAATATTAATAGAACATTGCGTCAATGAACAAAATGAATGGAAAAAAATAAGTAGAAGAAACAAGACTGGGACTTTCTTTTTTGGATGTGGTACAGGATTATGATTTTTTTTTTGGTTTGTTTTCATGTGTCTATCAACTGCTAGGAAAGGAAGCAATAATAGTAATTGCACTAAATCGTACATTCAAAGATATATTATTTACTTAAATTCACTCATGACACAGGCATAGACAAATAATCAAAATTTTTAGCTGTTTTTTTTTGTCTAATCTCAAGCAACAATGATTAGGTTGCAAAAATCAAGGATATACATATTAATATTAAAAAATGACTTCTACAACAATAAGTCTGAGGTAAGAAATGCAAATGTTAATTACCCCCATTTTACAGATGGGGAAACTGAGGTTCAGAGAGGTTAATAACTTGTGAAGACCACTCATCTGTTAAGTGTCAGAGCTTGTATTTGAAACCAAGTCCCTAACTTGAGGTTCAGTGCTCTTCTATTTTTTCTACATGCAGAGAAATAGGGACTCAGAGAGTAAAGAGGGAGAGAGACAGAAAGGAAGAGACTCAGAGAAAGACACAGAAAGAGACAGAGAGATACAGAAAGACAGAGACAGTGATGTGCTTGACTATTCAAGCCATAGATTAAAATCAGTCTCATGACTGTAGTTATATTGTATTTTATATATTTGTAGAGTTGTGTATGCAGTATCTATGTATGCACATGATTCTGTCCAGCTCCTCTTTCCAGCTTTGTTTTCTATACTGTCATTTCTGCTTCTTCATATAGCATATCCCTGATTTAAGAGTTGAAATGTGATGGCTTCAAGGTTACTGACAGAGAAAAGAGTTTATCGTGGAGATACTTATGTGTGTCTCTCTTTCTTTCTTTCTTCTTCTTTTCTTTCTTTCTTTCTTTCTTTCTTTCTTTCTTTCTTTCTTTCTTTCTTTCTTTCTTTCTTCTTCTTTTTCTTTCTTTCTTTCTCTTTCTTTCTCTTTCTCTTTCTTTGTTCACTGTCCTCTTTCCATTTTCATTCTTAAATGCCATTAAACGTTTTTCCTCTCCACTGTTTATGTTTTATGAGGCAATGCCTCTCACAACCTCCTACCAACTGTAAGATTTTACAAATACGTTTGTATTCTGAACCACCATTGCCATGGGTGGCCATGTATCTATGCTTGGTAAAGAGAGCAAGTTTTTGCTGGTTAAGGTAATTTCCAAAATCTTTTCTTATATTTATTGGGGTGATTGATTTATATTAGTGAAACTGCTGTAGGAAATTACTAGTCATCAAAGTACCAAAATATATAATAGACACAAATACTCCTTTAAAATAAATAACGTAAGATGCTTGCTTTGACAGCACATATACTACAGTTGGAAAGATACAGAGAAGATTAACATGGCCCCTGTGAAAGGATAACATGCAAATTCATGAAGCGTTCCATATTTTTGCTAGAAAAAAATAACAAAATTCATGCGGAACAACAAAAGGTCCAGAATATCAAGGGAACTAATGAAAAGAAATGCTAGAGAACATGGCCTGCCCATACTAAATCTTAAATTATATTATAGAGCAGCAATCATCAAACTACTTGGTACTGGCTAAGAAATAGAGTGGTGGAGCAGTGGAATAAGTTAGGTACACAGGACACAGTAGTCAATGATTATAGTAATCTACTGTTTGATAAACCCAAAGACCCCAGTTTCTGGTATAAGAACTTACTATTTGACAAAAACTACTGGTAAAACTGGAAAAGAATATGGCAGAAACTAGGCATAGAACATATGTACTTATGCATATAACATAGACACAAAATCTCACACCATGTACCAAAATAAAGTCAAAATGGGCACGTGATTTAGATATAAAGGCTGATACTCCCCAGCAAACTGGGAGAGCAAGGAATGGTTTACCTGTCAGATTTATGGAGAACAGAAGAATTTATGACCAAACAAGAGATACAGAACATTATGAAATGCACAATGAATAGTTTTAATTACATTAATTTGAAAAGTTTTTGCACAAAGACAATGCAACCAAGATTAGGAGGGAAGCAGAAAACCGGGAAAGAATTTTTATAACCAGTGTCTCTGATAAAAGCCTCATTTCGAAAAGATGTAGAGAACTACATCAAATTTATAAGAAAACAAGTCATTGCCCAATTGATAAATGGTCAAAGGATATGAACAGGCAGTTTTCAGAGGAAGAAATTAAAGCTATCTACAGTCATACAAAAAAAATGCTCTAAATCACTATTGATTAGAGAAATGCAAATCAAAACAACTCTAAGGTACCACATCACACCTATCAGATTTGCCAACATGACAAAACAGGAGAATGATAAATGTTGGAGAAGATGTCGGGAAATTAGAACATTAATGCATTGTTGGTGGAGTTGGTGGAGTCCAAAATTCAACCATTTTAGAGAGTCATTTGGAACTATGCCCAAACGGCTATAAAAATGTGCATACCCTTTGACCCAGCAATAGCACTTCTAGGTCTATATCCCAAAGAGATCATAAAAATGGGAAAAGGACCTATGTGTACAAAAATATTTATAGCTGCTCTTTCTGTGATGGCAAAGAATTAGAAATTGAAGGAATGCCTATCAATTGGGGAATGGCTGAACAAGTTGTGGTATATAAATATAATGGAATACTATTGTGTTACAAGAAATGATGAACAAGTAGATGCCAGAAAAACCTGGAAAGACTTGTATGGACTGATACTGAGTAAGGTGAACAGAACCAGGAGAATGTTGTGCATAGTAACAGCCACATTATACGATGACTACCTTTGACAGAGTTAGCTCTTCTCAGCAATGCAAGGATTTGAGACATCTCCAAAAGTCTCATGCTGGAAATTGCTATCCACATCCAGAGAAAGGACTGCAGAATTTGAATGCAGATCGAAGCATACTACTTGCTCTTTTTTTCTCTTTTGTTTTGTTTCTTCTTTCTTATGGTTCTTCCTATTGGTTCTAATTCTTCTTTACAGCATGACTAATATGAAAATATGTTTAATAGGAATGTATATGTAGAGTCTATATGTAAATATATGCATATTATATATATATATATTATTATATATATGTATGTATATGAACACACACACACATGACACATAATCGAACTGTACACCATCTTGGGGAGAGAGTCGGCATGAGGGGGAGAAAATTTAAAACTCAAAAGCTTATGGAAGTGAATGTTGAAAACTAAAAAAAAATTAATTAAATAAAAAGCAACGTAAGAAGTAGAGAAATTAAATAGGTAGAAAAAACACCATGAGCTGTTGAAAAATAAGTAGTTAATGACATATGTTGCTATCAGCTATAACATTCTATGGGTAAAGGAGGATTAACATGGCCCCACATTAAGTGGATTTCATACCTCAAGTTCTTCAAATGAAAATATTAAACTATCCTAGGCAGATGAATGTTTTCAAGAAGTGTACTGACTTCAATTCAGCTAAAAAAGACTTGAGAGGGTTATAATGATCCAGGAGAAAAGATCAAGCTGATCATTGTCCTTTTGTCCTTCATATCTTTATGTTCTTTGGAGTTCAAAGAGAAGATAGTCTTATGATAACTTGTTATAGTGACATTATTCTTAGAGTTTGGTGCCTGATAAACTGTTTTTGAGGTTGATAAAATGATTTCTGTATTGAATTAAGGCATTATGTTGCAGGCTCAACTTCTGTAGAATCACCAAAATCAAAATATTTGTTGGGAAAACTTTAGTAGTCAAAGGGGAGATGGGGATTATTTTAAAATATTTCTATTCCCACATGATTTTAATTTCTTTTCAGAGGTCTCTATATTTTGGGAGCTTTTTAGTCAATCTTGTTTTTCACTGATAAGTTTATCAGAGCAAAATATTTTCAAAACATTCTTAAATTTTGGTGAGACAATATTATGTCTGGACAGTTGTTGGGGATAGCTTTATATTTGATCATGCCATGATTCCATGTAATTTATTTGCTGAATTCTCAAAGATATTTTAAGTTTTGTACTTGTGCAGGGATTTGTTTTCTGTTAATGAAAAGTAGCCAGCCTCTAGTATATAATTCTGACCTCTTTTCTGCATCTTTCTAGCTAGAAGGGGAAATTTTTTTGCAACCTGAAGTTATGCTACCTATTGATTTTTTTACCATTTTCATGTAAAGTGCTTCACCACTCCTGAAGTCTATGCTTCTTACAAATGACCTTCAATATTTTATAGTAGCAATGAGTTGGTCTTATTTTCTGTTGTTACCATAAGACCCTCCATTTCTGTAAAGAAAGCTGCTTGACTTTTTAACTTATTTATTTTTTGTTACTTCTTTGTTGACATATTATTTATTGATTCACTTTTGGATGATGTCAGCCATGGGACATAAAGATATGAGGCCTAACTCCCTTGCATTTACACATCCTCAAGATCACTTAAATTTGAGTGATTAGGAGGAGAGCTGGATTTTTAAACTTAACCTATTACAGAGCAGCTGAATTCTGAACCAACTCAGAGACAACCGAGTTCAAACACAAAAAGCCATGATATAGGTAGTAGTCACAGGACAAAAACAATTACAGGATAAAAATAATTACTTGCAAATTGGATCAATAAGAAAATGATCCAAAATTGGTGTTAATCTTTTCAACTGACAGCAGCACTTAGATGCCTTCTGCTGATTCAGCACACATTACTAGGATCTGAATTTTGTTCAACATATAATGCAATGTGTAAATTATGCTCTTTTGATCTTTGGGACAGTTTATACAAGACTTCCAGGTTCCCATTTGCAATCTTATTTCCTGCTGTTGCCCCTTTCTAATGGTTACTCACAAACTTACTATACTGACAAGAAGGACAGGAGCAGGGAAGTAGTCACAGGGACCAGAGTAAGATACAATTTTAACATAGCTGTTATTGTTATTATTGTTATTGTTGATTCTAGTGTTTATTACCATCATTTTAGCAATTTAATATATCTAAACTTGCTTATTTAACTTTCAGGAACACTTAACAATAGTGTGTTATATTAGAAAGAACTGTATCAGGTGAGATGTTCTTTGAAAATTAAAATATCTCATTAATGAGATGATATTGAGAGCAGGGATGGAGACAGTCTCTATTGGCATGAGACAATTTCTATTAGCATGTGGCCATAGATTTTTGCTTGAAGGAAGTACATTAGAGAATGTCTAATCCAACTCTCTCAATTTATAGCTGAGGAAACCAAGATCCAGAGATGTTAAGTGGACCTTAAGCCGTAAGTGGCAGAAGTGCGATTTTAATTCAGGTCTACTGATTCCAAAACTATCCCTTCTTTTCTACCTTACAACATTGTACCTTCTTAATTTTTTAAAAATTTGTAGCTAGAACAATTATATATATTGTTTATTTGAAATGTAAGCACTTTAATCTGTCAATGTATTTGGTTAAGCGTGTGTGTGTGTGTGTGTGTGTGCATGTGTGTGTGTGTGTGTGTGTGTGTGTGTATATCTGGCCTCAGATACTTATTAGCTGTGTGACCCTAGATAAGTCACTTAACTCTGTTTGCCTCAATTCCCCATCTGTAAAATGAGCTGAAGAAGGAAATGAGAAATAATTTCTATGTCTTTGCCAAATAGGGTCACGAAGAGTCAGATACGACTGAAATAACAACATGTGAATAAAACAATGTATCTTAAAATATGTCAATAAACTTCTGTAGTTAAAGATCTCCAAAACCCAGATTTCAATTTCAATTCCCCTATCTCCAGGGCAGTTCTTGAGCTTTTTTTTTTTTTAAATCATCAACCCCTTTGACAATCTGGTCAAACTTTTAGACTCTTTTTAGAATTTTTAAAAATCTTAAATGGAAGAAAATATTAAACTTCAGTTTGAAATTTGTGAAAATAAAGATGTATTTTTTCCCCCAACCAAGTTCATAGACTCCTCGAAATCTGACCACAGACTCCAGGTTAAGAATCCTTGCTATATGGCAACTCGCTACAATGATATTTTGCAAAAGCTTAAATTTCCATAGTGACAGGCTGAAATTGAAATGCAAAATAAATATCATTGCAACTGAAAAAAAGGAAATAATGCAAATGTCCAGTCTCCAGGGGCACAAATCTCAGGAATTATCTTTTGTATATGAAGATTATTATATTCAGATTGGTCATTTTAATTTTTTACAAAATATATATGTGTATGTGCATATGTACATATACATACATACCTATACACATACACTTACATATATATATATATATATATATATATATATATATATATATATATATATATATATATATCCCCTTTCAACAAATTACTGGTTTTAACATATACTAATTTGGCTGTTTCTCCTAAGATTGTTTTTTTTTCTGACTTCAAAAGAACTTGAATTTCCAATCAATGTTGGATCTTTGCTCCATCCATTATATCTGTAAGCATTTCACCTTCCCTTCCACATAAATCTAGGACACAGGGTCTGCTACAGATAGAATATTGCCTAGCTACTTCACCCAAACTGCAGTCCGAACAGGATTTGGGTGATTGGCTGACTAAAAACATTGAGGCATTGGTTTCCAGCTCTCTAAATCTGATCATTCCTCTTTTATAGAATTTTCTACACTCATTCATTAAGGATCTCTTAATTAACAGGGCTAAAGGTTGCAGTTTTGATGTCAAGATGATAGGAAGAAAGAGAAGAGCTCTTGTCATTAATCTTTTTAAAGGTGATTTTAAACTACAAAATATGACAACAAATAGTGATAAGAGCTTTTGTCTTGTAGTTTATAAACATTGGTATTATATTTTTATTATAGCAAGTATATATTTTCTGAAGAATATTTAAAGCTTTTGCTACTCTTAATGGAATTTAGGTTTTAAAGCTCTTTCTTACTTTCCCATCTACCTTTGCAATCTACCTTACTCCTCTCCACTACTCTTTTTTTTTTCCCTATCCATACATTTTCCCTGGCTATACCCCATGACTAGAATCCTCTCTAGCCTCATTTCCATTTCTTAGTTTCCCTGTTTTCTATCAATTCTCACCTAAAATTTCACCTTCTACCAGAAGCTTTTCCTAGCATTCCTTAATCTTATTGCCTTCCTTCTCAGTAGTTTATCCTGTATATATCCTGTAGTAATTTATCTTGTATATAGCTTGTCTGTGCATAGTTGTTTGCATGTTGTCTTCTCGATTAGACAATGAGTTCCTTGAAAGTATAGATTTTATTTTTTTTTTACTTTTTTATGTCCTCAACAATTGGCACAGTGCCTGGCATTGAGTAGGCACTTAATAAGTGCCAACTTATGACAACTTGGCATGTACACAAACACACACACATATTTTTATTAAGTTAATTCTTTTTTGTGGTCTCTAATTTCTCCCTTAAGATAAGTCAAAGTTTGATTTATGAATGGGAATTACATTTTTAAAGTACACTATTTGTCTTAAAGAATGTCATATACATGTCTCACACCTCTAGAGTTAGATTGAAAGCATATCTCATTAACAAGAACAATATACACAATGGTTACAACAGTGAAAATGTAAAGAATGACATCAACAAAACAATCATAAGTGAATACAATAAAATTGTAATAATCAATTTGGTTCCAAAGAAGAGATTTGAGAAGGCACCTCTCTGCCTTCTTGCTAGAGGTCAATGGCTATGAGTGAAGAACATTGCATGTAATGCTAGACTTTGGATGTGTTGACTGGTTTTCTGAACTGTTTCTTTTTGTTCTTCATAAGTAATATCTCTGGCAGAAGAATGGGAAAAGAACATATCAGGAAATGTAGGTGTTGGAAAAGGCAGAAATAGCAAGAAAATGTTTTCTATATTGGATTACCATTTTTAAAAAAAACTAGGACTAAAGTGTTAGGAAAATTGCATAGTTTTTACAAAACTATGGTTTAGGCAATAAAAAAACAGTAGATATTAACAAAGAGATAAAGAATAATCTTCTTGAATATTTAAACCTGACATATTTGCTAAATCTTTGAATTTATTAAGTCACTCTTCACCACCTCATATTATCCTATTTCTTATTATGTTCAGAAGATTCATACTTTGCTAAATCATGACACTTTCCTATAGAAATACCATCACTCAATCAACAAATATTTATCAAGTACCTAGTATATGTGCCAGGCACTGTGTTAAGTGTTGGAGATTCAAAAACAGGCAAAAACACTGGGTATATAAGAAAATTGCTTATTATAGAATTGGGGGGGACAACATACAAGGAAATATACGCAAAGCAAGATAAGGATTAATAAGAAATGATTAACAGAGAAGCAGCACTAGAATTAAGAGGAGTTGGAGACAGCTTCCTATAGAAGGTGGAATTGTAGTTAGAACTTAAAGGAAGCAAGGGAGGACAGTAGTTGCAGCAGTATTCCAGTCATAAGGGACAGTCAGAATGCCTGGAGGCAAGAGTTAGAGTTTCATGTTCATAAAATAGCCAGGAGGCTAATGTCACTGGATTAAAGATACATGTGGAAGATTAGAAAGTCAGGAAAGGGATAGATTATAAATGGCTTTGAATGCCAAACAGAGCATTTTACATTTGCTCCTTGAAGTAATAAGAAAACACTAGAATTTATGTATTGTGAGATGACAAGATTAGACCTATGTTTTAGGAAATATAATTCAATTAGGAAATATAAATTCAATTACCTGTATGGATGATGGTTTGGAGTGGGGAGAGATAGACAGACCCACTTGCAGGCTATTGTAATAATCAAGGAGTGAGGAGGTAAGCTTCTGTACCAGAGTAGTGGCAGTGTTGGAGGAGAGAATGGGACATATTAAAGAGATGCAGTAAAGATGAAATCAAGAGGCCTTGGCAACAGCTTGGAATGGGGTTGGATGAGGTGAGAGATAGTAAGTAATCAATGATGACTCCTAGGTTGCAAGCCTGAGGGACTGGAATGATGCTATTGCCTTATATAGTAACAGAGAAATAGGAGAGAGGAACAGTTTAGGGAGAAAGATGACGCTTTCTGTTTTGGACACATCAAGTTAAAGATATCTATTATCTTATCTTAGGATCAACCAGTTTAAGATGTTTGAAAGGCAGTTAGAGATGTGAGATTGGAAGTCAGCAGAGAGATTGGTTCAGGATAGGCAGAGCTGAGAATCATCAACATAGAGAAGACCATTAAATTCATGGGAGCTGATGAGATCATCTGGTTAAGTAATATAGAGAAAGAAGAAGAAACAAGACAGACTTAGTAACACTTACACTTATAGGGACTAATCTGAAGGAGGATCTAGCCAAGACAAAGAAGCAGTGATAAAGGTAGGAGGGGTAAAAAAAACAACAAACAAACCAGGACACGTGTCCCCAAAACCTAGAAACAAAAGTGTCAAGGAAGAAACAGTGATCAACTGTGTCAAAGGCTGCAGAGAGATCAAAGATAATGAGGATTGAAAAAAAAGTCCATTTGATTTGGTCGCTAAGAGATCATTGTTAACTTTGGAGAAATCAGTTTTAGTGCAATGACAAGGTCAGAGGCCAGATTGTAAAGGGTTAAGAGGAGAGAAAGTAGAGGTACCTCTTGTAAATAGTCTTTTCCCAGAGTTTAGCTACACATGGCAGAAGAGATTGGAGGTCACAGTGTGGATGAAGAATAGATTTATATAAGGGGAGTCAAAGGTGGAAAACTAATAGATTATGGCTGAATAGGGGGATTTCGTAATCCTTGAACATAGAAGTGGTACTTTTGTAGATGATAGCAAGATTAAGTGGACTGGGGAGAAACGAGTGCTTCATAATAAATAAACTTCTATAGTTCAAGGACCAGTGATTTCTTAGGTGCTGATACTCCCTCCACAAAAGCAAATCCCAGCTATTTTATAACTTAGTAGTACATAGCTCAGGAGCATTTCTGTGGCTGGAAAAAATATCATCACCACTTGTGATCAAAATTGTGATGAGTCTTAGGGAAATTAGCCTGCCTGACAAAAAAACTGGGTCAATATCACTGGGTCATATTCAAAACCATTTTAACTTACAAAAATAGTCAAAAATAGAAAGGGATAGTCTCTGAAAAAAACTTAGCAAAGAAGATATTTAGGGGATGTCAAACATCTAAAAACGCAGAATGAGTCATGTTGTATACAAATAAATATAAAGAAAAAAACCCAATTCCCATAAAATAGTAATGGAGAAATTAGAAAATTAAATCAGAGGGGGAATAGGGCTTAAAGGGACTGCAGGAAACATAACTATTAGAAGAAAACAGATTTCACAGGTAAACTTTAATACAACAAACTACAGGTGAAAGTAAATAAAAAGTTTTGGGTCTGAAGAAACCAAATCTAAACCCAAAAAAGAATACAAAGAGAAAAAACAAGTTCCATTCTCAGAATATACCATCACTAAAGACTAGATCCCAGTTAGTTGTCATTTTGGGATGGAAAGAGTTTATAGAACTTTCTCAAACAGAATTGACAAAGAGGAATACCATCCTTTGATCTTGGATTAAAAAAAAGATTCTCAAAAGCTGAAATGGACAAAAAATTGAAGGCTTTTAGGGACTTTAGATGGCATATATTCTAGTCTGCTCATACAGAAACTAGGGTATAAAAAAGAGATATAGAATTCAGATCTTCATCAAGTCAGCTAGCATTTTTATCTACCTCCCGTGTGCTAGGCACTTTGCTAAACACTGGAGATAAAAAGAAAAGGAAAAAAAAATGCTCTCAAAGAGCTTATAGATTAATGGAAGACAGACAACAAGCAAACAATTATATAACTATGTAAAACTATATATATATATATATATATATATATATATATATATATATATATATATATGCAGAGTAAATTGAGGGTAGTCTCGGGGAAAGACATTAAGTTTAAAGAGAACAGAAAAAGTTTTCTTAAATAAGGTAAGACCTTAGCTGAAACTTGAAGAAAGTCAGGGAAGCCAGGAAATAGAAAAGAGGAAGAAGAACCTTCCAGGTGGGGTTTGGGGGAGGCAGCTGGTGAATACATTTGGAATTGGAAGATTGAATGTCATGTATGTGGAGTGGCAAGAAAGGTAATGTCAACTGGATTAAAGAATTTTAGAGGGGAGTAAAAGGTATGAGAAGACTGGAAACATAGCAAAGGTTGTGGTTATAAAAGGTTTTAAAAAACAAACACAGGACTTTCTATTTGATCTTCCAAGTAACAGGTAGCCCCTGGAGTTTATTTCATAAAGGAAATGATAGGTCAGAACTACGCTTTAGGAAGCTCAACCTGACAGCTGAATGGAAGATAGTCTGGAGGACTATTTCAGTAGCCTCTCCATGCCTTTGTATAAGCTATCACCTGTCCCTAAAATGCATTCCATCCTCTGCCTCTTAGAAACACTAGCTTACTTCAAACATCTTCCATTTATGGCAAATGGGCCTTTATTTTAATTTTTTTATTATTATTTTTAATCAACAAAAATCCATCTTTTCTGCCTTGCATCGTGACCCCAGCCCCAACTGAGGAAGAAAGAATAATAGAACCACTGTTATAAGCACGTTTAATCTAGCAAAACAAATTTCATCATTGGCTAGGTCCAAGAAAAAATTATATATGTATACACACATTATATTTTCATACTTTGAGCCTTTCATCTCACAGATAGATGAGTAGCATGCTTTGTTATTTTTTGAATCATAGTTGGTGATCAAGATTTCTTGAAATATGATGTCTAAGTTTTGGTTTTTGTCACAGTGTTCATGTAATCCAATAATTTTTTTTCCTTCTTGACCTGTTTTATACATAAGGTTTTTGGGTTTTTTGCTCTGAGATACTTTGTGTTTTATTGTATTTTTCAGCTTTTGACATTGTTATTTTCTGTGTTGTTGTCTCATGAGGTCCTTGGCTTGTATTTGTTTCATTCCAATTTTCAGAGAATGTGTTGCTAGGAAAGCTTTTTTTTTTAAACTTTTGTGAGAGGCCATTATCACTTAGTATAGTGCCTGGCATGTAATAGGTTCTTAATAAATGCTTAGCTATTAATTGACTGACTATTAATTTACTTTCCAATTCTTTCTTCTATAGCTCTCGCTTCTTTTCTGTTTTTCCAACAGTGCTCTCATTTCACTGACAAGACATTTTTAAACCTCTTGTTTCATCTCTTCCAGTTGAATATCAAGTTGAATTTGTGCTCAAGCTTTTCTTTTCTTTGAAGTTTTGTTTGTAAATGCATTAAAGTCCTCTTCTTCTGGATTTGTGTCTTGAGGGTGCCTGTCACCATAACAGTTTTTCTTAAGGAGAGATTTTTTTTATTGTTGTTCATTTATCTAGGCTACTTCTTGGACTTGATATTAGGGCCAGGCTTTCCATACTTCTAGAGAAAAGGTCTGGCCTGCTTCCATTGCAACTTTCTTGGAGTATTGAGCACTTTTTGTTCCAGGATCTCAGGCACCACTCAAGATAGGGATCTGTAAGCTTTCAGTGTTCCCAAAGTTGTATGACTATGATTCCAAAGTGTGTTTGTTGTCCCCTTGGTCTCAGCTCTGTAAGTAAGTTTGGGTCTGAGCAGCAGTAGTGCTGCTGGACTTAGCCAGCTGGAAAGTTCTGCTGGTTTAGGGTAATAGAATTGAAGGCTCCCTTTAAGTCTTGATTTTCTTACATGGTTCATTCCTCTGCACACTTCAGAGGCTAGAAGCTAGAACTTAGACCCTGCTCTGCTCCTGGGATTTGAGCCACACAGCTGCTACTTGCTTTTCAACATGCTCCTATCACAATGGACATTCCAGGGCATTCACTGAGAGTGGAAGCACAGGTCCCCTCCTTAGTCTACCCTGGAACTCTGACTCAGAACAAGATAGTGTGTGAAAAACTGCCCCCTAGAACCTGGACCCCTCAAGATACCATGGTATGGGTCTTGATTTGCCCATTATGCTGCTGGAACTTCAGCTTGTCCTCATACAAAACCTTTCCTTACACTGGAATCCTTTGCTCTTACTAGTCCTGAAAACTCTCAGTGTTCACAGTTGTCTCTGTCTGTCTCACCACCTCCCTTGGCTTGAAAAATTACCCAGTATGACTTTTTCTTGAATTTCTCCATCTGATTCTGGTCTGCTGCATTTTCTACCTCTGTTTGGAAGACTTTCAAGGGAAGTTCACTGTACTGCTTCCTGCTATTCTATCATCTTGGCTCTACTTCCAGTTAGGTATTTTGTGATGCCCCAGCTGCTTTTCTGTTCCCCAATATTTTCTCTGTATAGTCTTCATATATGTATATCTATCTTGTCCATCTATCCATCCTTCCATTCATCCACCTCTCTATCTATCGCTCTATCTATCTATCCATCTATCTATTTGTTTCCCTGAAAGCATCTTAGTATGTTACCTTCTAGAGTCAGGACAATTTCATTTTTGTCTTTGTAGCTTTGTTCCTACCATGGTATCTGTCATATAGTATGTGCTTATTAAATGTTCATCAATTTATTTATTAGTTAAGGTTATACAGGTTGTTAAGTAACGAGGTGATTATTCAAATCAAAGTCCTTTGACTCTAGAGCTCATGCTTTTTGCCCCAAAGCAGGCTACCTCTCTGACACTGCTGAGTGTTTCAGCATATAAGTACATAAAAAGCAATCAGGAAAAAATCTGGATAGAAATGTAAAATGCATGACAGAAAGAAGCAGACAGGAGCCAGTGATAGGAAAACAATGAATTCAAACTTAGGCCCTCTGGTTCTAAATCCAGTTCCTTTCTGCACACTGCACCCAGGATCCAGGAATAACAATCAACTACAATGTTTGGTACAAATTAGGCAATAGGCTTTCTAGACTAACTGTCAGCTGTCCTAAAAGAAATTACATGTTCTTTGTCTCTTTTTGCTATTTCCTGAGTGTTTGTTTGTTCAGGGTGGTTTATGTTTGTGGGAGGTTAAAACAAGCGAAATTGTGAGTATTGTCTGAATATCGCTGTCATTTTAGCTTCAGGTATGCATAATTATATTTTTTTTAAAAAGCAGAGTCATGTTATGTTTAAGATTGTCCAAGAGGGGCTTTAGTCCTTTCAACAACAATAAAAAAAAAAAATTTCTGTCAGCAGCCACTAGTTTGACTGACATTCCAGGCTCTCTAGCAGAAGCAGTAGAGAGTAAATAGTTCTCCTTTGTGTGCTGAACTGACCTGTGTGGAAGAAAAAGGTTGGAGGGGAGAAAGGAGACGGAAAGTCTCTCCTGACATGTACTAAAGTAGACTATGAGATGGGGGTTGGGAGTATTGCCTAGAATGGAACCAGTGTGACCCTTCTAAACGATACTCTAGGTAGGGCAGAGTATAGGATCACTGGGCACCTACCATAAAGGTAAAAGATCTTTCTTAAAATTTAATTTGAATAAGGGAGAGACCATATCTGGAGATGTCTCACTGAAAATAAATATCAATTACAGCAATATTATTTGTACTCATAAAGCAATATCAACAAAATGCTTTCCTTACAATAGTCCTATAAAAATAGGTAATAAAATCAATGATTCATATTTACATAATGACTTTAATCATAGCAATACTGTAACATATATACTATGGCATTTGGTTGGAATAGTTGATAGACCAGTGGACTTGGAGTCAGGAAGGCCTGAGTGAAAATCCTGATTAAGACATTTACTGTCTCTGTGATATAGGGTAAGTCACCTATTCAATCTCATCCTCAGTTGCCTCATCTATAAAATGGGGATAATAATAACACCTATTTCACATGACTGTTTCTAGAATCACATTTGTAAAGTGCTTCACAGTACTTAAAGTGATATATAAATGCTAACTATTATAATTGGTATACCTTTTATTGTACTGATTTTATAGATGAAGCAACTGTGACTCAGAGAGATTAAGTGATTTGTTTATGGCCATAAAACTAGCAAGTCTTGGAACTGGGACTTCAACTCCAGTTTCCTGACATGGGATGGCACATAATAAGTACTTAATAAGTTCTTGTTGCCTAACTAGTAGGTGTTCTTTCTGATATGCCAAAGTTGAGAATTCTTGATACCTCTGTGGATTTGTTTATTCATTCATTCATTCATGTATTCATGCTTACATTCATTTATGCATTTATTCAACAAACCTATACTCCATTCCTATTTGATGAAGAACTCTGTTAGGTGCTAGGAGAACTTAAACTCTTGCCTGTACAAATAATTATAATAATCAAATATAAATTGTATAGAAAGAGTTTCAAAATAAAGTGCTATTTGAGGTGGAGGGGAGTTAATAGTATTATTAAGGGAGATTAGAAAGTGCTTCATGCAAGGAAGTGACAAGTCATTTGGAGTTTTAAAGGATTTTAGAAATTCATCAGGTGATTGTTTCACATTTAATGGATCTCTTAGACCCAAAACTCTCCTCTCTCCCATCCATCTTTCATATAACTTCCAAAGTGATGCTACTGAAGTATAAATCTCATCATCTCACTTCCCTACTTAGTAAAATCAAGTGGGATTCCTTATTGCCTCCAGGATGAAATATAAACTCATAGATTTGGCATTTAAAGGCCCTCACAAACTGGGCACAAACTGCCTTTCTGTCCTTAGCAAACATTTTCCCCTTCCACAAACCTTGAAGTCCAGCTAAACTGGATGTGTTGCTGTTGTTACATACATCCCCCCTTTGAATTATTGAATTATTAGTCCCTCATTCTGGGAATACAAGCCATCCATCAGAATCCCTAGTTTCTTTCAATGCTAAGCTCAAGCACCACTTTTCTAAAAACGGCCTCTCCCAATGCCCCTGCCTCCTAGTGCCTTTCCTTCAAAATCATATTATATTTATTTGTATATGCCTATATATATATGAGAGGCAGTGTGGCCTAGGTGGAAGCTAAGTAGCTCAGTGGATAGAGCATTGGGCCTAGAATACAGAAGACCTGAGTTCAAATCCACCATCAGATAGCTTACTAGCTGTATGACCCTGGGTAAGTCACTTAATCTCTGTCTACCTCAGTTTCCTCAACTTTAAAACGGAGATCATAATTGTATCTATCTTATAGGGTTGTTGTAAGGATTAAATGAAATAATGTTTATAAAGCACTTAGCAAAGGACCAAACACATACTAGGTTCTTAATAAATGCTTATTTTTTCCCTTCCCATTCCCTTCTCTAGTGGTTAGAGAACTGGCCTAAAAATAAGGAAGATTTGAGCTGAAGTCCTTCTTCAGATACATGAAATACATGACTTTGCAAGACATCCTCTCTGTGCTCTGGGAACCCAAGAATACAATAGAAGATGTTGGCCTATACTAATAGAGTTTCTGCACCTGGAATTTCCCTATTCTAACAAAATCACAATTCTAATCCCTATCACCATATAGATACAGATTGTCCCCCCTCCTCCCCCCATGGATTGTAAACACATTGAGAATATGAATTGTGTTTGTCTTTGTTTAGTTATTCTATTTCCAATACCTAGCACACTTCCTAAAATATCCTAAGTGCTTAACTGATGCTTGTTGGTTAATTAATTGCTTTATTCCAAGCACAGAAAATTCCAAGCAAGGAAAATCATGAACGCACAAATATGAAGAATAATTTTGGTGATTAAACTAGTCCAGTTCCAGTGATTATTTATTAAATGACTTCTATTGGTTGATTCATTAATTCATTTCTCAAACCTTTTAAGGCACCTATTGTGTACAATGCATTATACTAGTTGCCATGCATATAAAAATATGTGTGATAGAGACCAAATTTAAAAACCTACATTGATAAGACATTTGTACAAATAATTTTGATATGAGGTATGTTATGATGAGTGAGGGAAAATGCTCTGAGATATTTGAAAAAAGATCACATTCATTGGGGACAGGGAGGGAAGCTGATGAGAGTAGATGTCAGGAAAAATTTCATAGCAGAGGTACAACTGATATGGCCCTTGAAGCAAGGGATTAATTTCAGTCACCCGAGAATAAGTGAGGGAGGACAAAAACCCCCTTGTGGGTTCATCCTAAGCGTCAGGGATGACATGAATAAATGCACAGAGATAGAAGAGTATGGGAAGGAAAGAGAGAACAAGTTAGCCGGGGCAACAATTTTGTAAGAGATTATATAGAATCTTGAATATCAGGATTAGAGAGTTTATATTTTATTTGGTAGTCAATAGGGAAACACAATGTTTTTGAATTAAGGAGTGATTTGCTACAGGCTGCTAGGTGGCACAGGAGTTAAATTTTGAACCTGGAGTAAGGAAGATCTGAGTTTGAATCCAGCCTCTCACACTTACTAGCTGTGTGACCCTGGGCCAATCACTTAACTTCTCTTGGCCTCAGTTTCCTTAACTGTAAAATGGAGATTTGCTGTGATTAAAAATCTGTGAATAAGGGAAATTGGGACAAAGAACTTCAAGCATGAAGAATTTATTAACAAGGCTAACAATTGCCAATAAAAGGGGTCCAAAGCTCCTCAGTAGACAGGGACATTGAACTGAATTTACAGAGCATTTTTATAGACATAAATGAGGAACATCAGGAAGGGTAACACAGGACATTGATCCCAAATCAAGGAACATGATATTGATTTTCGTAAGCATTTATATTCTCTGATTGGTTGGGGTATTTTGGAACTTTCCATTGTCATCATTGAAAGCTGGCCTGTGTAAACCTTGTTAAGAAGAGAGAACTTCCCAGTTACACCCACATTGCTCGATGACTAATGTTCCTAGACTTAGCCCTTCTCAGCAATGCAACAATCTAAGACGTCTCCAGAGGTCTCATGATGGAAAATGCTATCTTATCCAAAGAAAGAACTATGGAGTTTGAATGCAGATTGAAGCAGACTCTTTGCTATTTTTTTCTTCTGTTTTGTTTTGTTTTCTCTTTCTTGTGGTTCCTCCTATTGGGACTACTTCTTCCTTACAATATCACTAATGTAAAAATGTGTTTAATAGGAATGTATATGTACAGCCTGTATCAGATTGCATGCTGTCTTGGGGAGGAGGAGGGAAAGAGGGGAAGAAAAATTTAAAACTCAAAAGCTTATGGAAGTGATTACTGATAAATCAGAATAAATTAATTTAAAAAAAAAGAATAGGGGACTTCCATAGGAATGGGGAACTTTAATAGGTGAGCATCATTCAGGGAATGGATGTTTTCCATCATTATAAGTCACTGTTCCCTATAAGCTATACTTTGCATTTCGTAGAAATGAGGAATTTAGCCTGTTAGCTGAGCTTCACAGGAGCTAGGAAAAATAGGGAAGTTAGCTGACAGACAGGCTGTTTGGAGCCAATGCCCTTTCAGCCTGCACAGAATTTTATACATACTTTTTAACCTAGTATGATTTACAAAAATGAAACTATATATGTAATTAAAGAATGTGATTAAAATAATTAATCAATGTCTGATGAATAAGCCAAAAATAATTTCAAGGTTACAAGTCATAGTTACAAGCAAAAGATGATTAGTTCAGTTCTGGAAATATTGAGTTTGAAGTGGAGATGATAACAAAATGAAGGTAGCCAAAAAGCAACTGTGGAAATATAAGAATGGAGCTCTAGAAATGGATAAAAATAAAACAATTATCTAAATCAGTGAAGGCCTGGAAGTGGACAAGATCACCAAGTGAAAATTTCGAGTGGGAATAGAAGGCCAGTTAGAGAAACTTGGAGGACACATTTTAAAGAGTAGGGAGAAGATGAAGGGGAGAATAGGGAACAGAGAGTTAGTCGAAGAGATGAAGAGTACCATAAGAATTGTAGAATCATAGAAATCAAGTTAGGGAAGGTATCCTGGAGAAAATAGCACATAGATTTGGCAGAGGTGGCAAGGAGAACAAAGATGAGGTAAGTGGTTTTAGCAATAAGAATGTCATTAGGACCCACATGCATATAAAGACCTGCACTAAAATATTTTACCAGCGCCTCATCATGTCCTATAAGATCTTGGGTTCCCAAAGGCTAATCTAATAAATGACTAAATTTGTATCTTTAGCCCCGACTTCTCTTCTGAATTCCAGGCCTACGTGTCCAGTTTCTTAAAGCACATTTCTGTGTGTATGAGGGACTGGTAGTGGAAATTCAACATAATGCTAACTGAGTTTATCTTTCCCCTTAAACTAAGTTCACTTGACTTCACTATTTCTAAGAGTCATACAACCTCATATCTTGTTTTCCGTGTTCATATCCTCAGAGTATTTTGGCCTCTTCTTTATCTAGTCAATTACCAAATCCTGTCAACTTCACCTCCATATCCTCCCCTTATCTGTAATCCCATTACCATTCTGCAAGATTTTTTGAACAGCTTCATACCAGGTCTTCCTCCCTTGACTCTCATCTCCTTTCTAATCCTTCCTCCATACTGACATTTCACCATAATTTTTATTAAAAATTTCAACCTCATGATGTAACTCTGTAGTGTACTTTTTTACATAATATTGTATATTGTAATGTTCTCTGTTTATATCTTATTCCTCTACTAGACCTTGAGTTTCATCAGGGCGGTGCTCTGTCTCTAGATAAATTTTGTATCTTCCCCAATGTCTAGCTCTGCTATGAAAGTAGATACTTAACAAATGTTTATTAAGTGAATAAACCTGTTTGGATTTTATTTTTGTTTTAGGTTCAAGAATTCTCAATTTTTTTTTCTTTTTCTGAACACTTTAAACATAACACAATTTTTAAACATACTTGGAGAGGTCTCCTGTCACTGATGGATTTTAATCAGTCCCAAAGAATCTAAAAGTGAGGGTTCTAAGGATCCATGGATAGATTTCAAGGTATCCTTGAACTATGTACAGAAAAGAAAAAAGATTACATCTTTATTCAATATAACTGATTTCCTTTATGAAACTGTATATTTTATTTTTTGCATGTAAAAACATTATCCTGAGAAGGGATCTATATGTTTCACCAGACTGCCAAAAGGGTCTTTGGTACATAAAAATTAAGAACACCTTCCTTAGAAAATCATGTTTCACATCTACAATCAAAAAACTGGAAAAGAACGTAGAAGGTAGCCCTTTGTTCTTTCATAAAACATCAACATATACACTAAAATAAAATATCTACAAATAAACCATCTTAGATACAATTTCAATTCCATTTTTAAAAACCCTCATAGGGATTCTAGAGCTTTCTATTATACAGAGGACTAGTCTAAGAAGCAAAAGACTTGTCTTGTAGTCTTAGTTAATACCAAGCACTGTGACCTTCAGTAAATCACATGACCTCTTTCTGCCTCAGTTTCTTCATCTCTAAGTTAAGAGTATTTGGCTCTAAGTGTCCTGACAACTCCATTTTTTTTTCTTTTTAATAATTCTAATCTAGTGTTACTTCATTAAAGATGTGTTATATTTCCATTTTATTCTTGGAGTGAAAAAAATTAAATTCAGAATAATAATGTCAAGTTCACCATGTGGAGTTAGCTGATGAAATTCATGTCAGATGTATATAGGACTCTCCTCCCTGGTGTAAATCAGTGCTTGAGCATGAGTGAGGGGCCAGATTGGAGTTGGTGAGAGCAGGAGAGAGGAAACACGAACTCAAAGGCATTAATTTATACCAGTGAGGACCAATGGGCTTTGGGACTAGGGTTACATTAATTTTGGGAATTAAAAAAAACCCTACTTCTTTCAATAAATGTCTTTATCTGGCAGCTCTATATAGAAAGAAAACTAAGGTGGTGATGGAGACCAACAAGTACTGTAAATGTGTTCTGTACCACACATATTCTGGAACGTAGGCAAACTAGTGAGTGATAAGAAAGAGAAATTGGCTTTTGGACTTGACTCATGATGTACCATTGAGGTTTTCATTAAAACTCTATAATTTACAAAAGCTAATACTTTTAGAATAGCAGGAAGAAAAGGAAGTGCCAACCTGACAGACTCCTTTTACTAGATTTGATCCCATTAAATGTTGATTCAGTGTGATGTTTTCATTCTCTAGTTATTGCACACATTCCTTACTAGTATATCTGGTTTATTTTTATTTAGGGCGTCCTGTTTTTATAGATAGAAATGAAAAGATGCAAGTAACTACCAACTTGAATATTAAGCCATTTTTGCTTCTGGGGAATGGTACAAATTGAAGTCAAAACTCTTCACAAACAGCATGACATACAGAATGTGATTATTCCTTTTACACAAAACTGAAGGTTTAAGTGTAAAGTTTCAAGCCTTTGAGCTTGAAAAATATCAGTGACCCCATCTGGAAACAGGAGCCATTCTTCCAGATTGCCCATGAGTTGCTATGTCCAATTGATTACACTTTCTCTCCTGCATGGTCATGGATCTGATATCATCTCAGTGGAATAGCTCACAGACCTCTCTCTCTCTCTCTCTTCTCTCTCTCTCTCTCTCTCTCTCTCTCTCTCTCTCTCTCTCTGTCGCTTGGAACCTTATTTCAGCCATCGGAACCAGAAGTTATGTTTTTTATCTAAACTCTATTGGTAATTGTATGTGCTTAGCTTAAAAAAAATTCTATTTCTTTGTGAGTTATTTTCCTAGTAGAAATTTAAAGTAAAATTTAAAAATCTATTAAGCATCTACTGAGTGCTAGGAATTGAGTGAAATGGCAAGATTTAGTAAGACAATGTGACTTAAAAAATTCCCTCTAGGGGCTAAGGGTCCCTTCCAGATCTAAGACTTAAGACCTTGTGATCCTGTGATTCAGTGACTTGCTCAGTTTACACAGATAGCCTGTTGCCAATTTAGGATGACATGTCTGGTCTTCTGATTCTCAGTTTAATATGCCTTCCACAGCACTCCATAAGGATCACATGGTATAGGCAAGGAAAAGATATATTTAGCTTCAATATGAGGCTATCTGACCTCATATGAAGAACTATCTGACAATGAAAATTTTCCAAAAATGAAGTGAGTGGCTGTGCTTCCTCCCTGAGAGTTGTTCTAGCAGAGGCTCAATAGCCATCTTTCAGAGGTTATAGGATCATAGGAGTTGGAAGGAATGTTACAGATCATCAAGTCTGCTTCTTCCTGACCTGTGGTCTATGACATTTAAAAATTAGCTATTTCAATATAATTGATTTCCTTTGCAATCATATGCATTTTATTTTATGCGTTTAAAATTATTCCGAGAAAGAATCCATAGGCTTTGTCAGACTGCTAGAGATGGTCTATGAAACAATAAAAGCTAAGAACTTCTGATCTACTGCAATTCCTTCATTTTATATATAAGGCTATCGATGCTAAGAGGTAAAATGTTTTGCCCAAAATCACACCAGTAAATAGTGAGAGTTGCCATTCGGACTCAAAGTCTCCAATACCAAAATCAGTATGTTTCACAGAGGAATACATCAAAGTGTAGAAGGTTAAACTAGATACATTTTCAAAGTCTGCATACATCTGGCTAATTCCATTACAAATGTAAAATTGATCCTGATTAACAGATGTTTCTTTTCCATATCCAAGTGATGAAACTTATCTTAAATTTAAGGATGACTTGAAGGGGCACCATGGTCCAATACAGGCCTGCACAACATACAGCAAAGGATTTCTGGTGGCCTGTGAAAAATGTAGGGTTTGCCACTGGGTACTCTCCTGTTTGTCACATGACCCGTAGCAAGCAACCATCATCAGTCTGTCTCTAGTCTGAACTATCTGCAGCCGAAGAAGTTTAGCCTGTTTAAATTTTGGCCCCTGCTTGCTGCCACGTTGTGCAGGTCTGGTCTAACAACAGTAATGGAGTTGGAGTGAGAGGACCAGCCTTTGAATTCTGGCCCTGCTACACTCTGTCTCAGTATGTCACTTAATTTCTCTGGTCTTCAGTTTCCTCAAATCTGAAAAATGAGGGGGTTGGACTACATGACCTCCAAGATCTCTTCTAGCTTTTAAGCTGGATCTTGTATGATTTTTGTAATCATGCATTATTAGAAAGGCAAAAATCAGTTCAAATCCCTAAAAGTATGAAGATGAATAACTACCCAAACGTTGTTAATCTTATGATTTTTTGTTTGTTTTTATTTTTAAAATATCTCCCAGTAATTTAACATGGCTGTTCTAGGAAGTAACACTCCTGTGCTTGGCTCAGTAAGCTCATTTAAATCAAACAGGATATTCTGAATTACCAAATCAATGGGTGCTTGTCCATTCACAGTGATATACTGTGTTTAGTTTTTATTGTATTTGCTGATGGATTTATATAGAGCTTTTCCTCCCAAGCACTCAGTACCTTAGAAACAAGGTTATTGCAATGATTACAAATTTAAATTCAAATAAAAGAGCTAACCTTCATAACAACAGTGTGAATCAGGCAGGAAAACATTCATGATAATATTACAAAGTAGGTTGACTCCCCTTCATGAGCACACAAAAACAGAAAAAATGACAGTGCTTAAGAGGGAAGATAAACCATGGAAATATTATTTGACCTATGGATTTTTTTCAACACCACCTTCTTATTGCCATTTACAGAATACATTATCATGTGCTTTACTCCCTTTTTTGAGTTATGATTTAAGCCTATAACCAATTATTCTGCATACTCATCAAGTTTAATAAGGTATTCCTCATACTCAGGTGCTCCAGGTTTTAATGACTATCTATGAACTACAAATTAATTTTATCTCATCTCACATGTGTTCTCTCTGATATATAGCAATCCATTTACTCTCCCCTTATTTAATCTCCACCATGCATCTGTGCTTAGTATCTTCCAGCAAAACTGGCCCTCTTGATACTTAAACACAACATTATTTTCCATCTCTTTGCCTTTGTCAGTCAACAACAAACATTTATTAGGTACCTACACTTGGCTAAGTACCTTGCTCTGGCTGTCCCCCATACCTGGAATGCATTCTCTCTCCTTATCTACGAGTCTTAGAATGTCTAATTCCTTCTGGGGTCTATTCAGAGTCACCTTCTATGTTAAACTTTTCCTTCATCTTCCAGCTGCTTACCAGCTCTGTTTCTTTTCTCCATTTTATTTGTTGATTTGTTTGTTTATTGCTCCTCATTAGATAATAAGCTCCTTGAGGGAAGGGACTGTTTCTATTTTGCCTTTATTTCTCCACTGCCTTGCACAGTGTCTGGCACATAGAAGGAACTTAATAAATATCTTTCAATAGTTTGACTGATTGTGGAAAGCTACTTCTACTCTCCTCAAGCTCCAAAATTGCCCATTAATCCGCTTCTTCTCATTAGAAAATTCCAATTCTCCTGCTAAAAGCAAAGATGAGCTTTCCCATCTTCCCTAGTTCACACCTCAATATTCCTTATTCATTCTATCCTTTGTTTCAGATGAAGACGTATCTCTTCTAGGCTGATTCTATTCTTTTTTTTCTCTCAGAGCCTGCTTCCCAGCCATTATAGCCCCAATACAAGCTTTAATATCTTCTGATGTTTTGGATTCTTTTTTTCTGATACAAAATCACTCCTATCTCTTTGATCATTAAATGATGCTTATTTAACTTAGCTATTCCTTGACTCTTTTATATTATTCTCTTCCTTGTTAAATTCCGAGAGAGAGAGAGCTGTCCATACTTGTGGCCTCTCCTGACCTCCCACTCATGTTAACTCCCTGAAATGTGATCCTAACCCAACCATTGACACTACTCTTAAAAACAACAACAACAACAATGATAAACTATCCAGTGTTAACCAAGGGATTTTTCTCAATCCTTACCCTTTTTGATATCTATCTCTATAGTATTTTATACTTTGGATAAGCTATTCTTCCTCCTGATTACGCTTTGCTGGATAATTATTTGTTGGCCTCTTAGCACGAGTGTCACCCAGGACTCTTTTCTGGTTCCTTTTTTCTACTCATTATACTCTACTTCCTTTGGTAATTACATTTGTTTCCATGAGTTCAAATGTTATCTCTATAATAATTCCCCAAACAGTAGATCCACTTCATTCACAAATCACCAGTTCCCTATTGGACATGTCTACTTGGAAATCAGTATCTCAAACTCAAAATGTCTAAAGGTGAAATTCCATATCTTTGCTTCATCTCACCTTTTAAGAGTCCTTAGTTCCTTTTAAGACATAGTTCAAGAATGTCCTTTTCCTTGGGACAGATAGATGGCGCAGTGGATAGAGCACTGGCCCTAGATTCAGGAAGACATGAGTTCAAATCTGAATTCTTAAACTTGACATTTATTAGCTGTGTGACCCTGGGCAAGTCACTTTGCCCCATTGCCTCAACAAGGAAAAAAAAAAGAATTTCCTCTTCCAGAAGCCGTCCTGGTACCTCCCAATTACTTTTTCTCCTTCCCCATATTAACTCATACTAATCATTGTACTTTTTATATTCCTTAATGAAAGCCAAGCTCCTTTTGCATTTATTTCCCCACTGCCTAACACAGTCCCCTTGTATATAGTAATATTTGGTCTTATTCTTTTTTGTTTTGTTACATTTAAAAGTTTAGCATTAGATTAATGGTGATTAACTTGGTGTGAGAAAAACAGCTATTTTAGTTTGCATCCGAAGTGTTTTGCTTTAAAAAAAAAATTGTAATTGTATGGATAGATACTTTTACTCCAGAGTTTTCATGGAAAATTATTTCTATCAAAACAAATAATTACATCTCACCTCTTTGATATTCAATTTTTGCTTTATAAACAGTTTTGTAATCATTTTCATTGCTCAAAGAAAGACAATAAACACTGAAGAATTTAAAAAAAATACAGCTAACTAGAAATGTCATGGAGAATATAAAATCCTAGAGGGTAGGAATTGCTTTTTAGGTCTTCCTATTCTCAGTGCCCAAGATACTGTCCAACACATAATAGATACTTAATAAATGCTTGTTGATTAAATACTTGATTTCTTAATAAAGGAACCCCTGTACCACAGTTTGAATTTTTTTACCTTAAGTACTTGTAATGTAATAATATAATGCATTTTGTTGATTCCTGCAACTGTTTGGGGACCCCATGAGTACAAAATTTCTTTGTAAGTTCTACTGTAACATGAAAACCGTTGGGCAAAGATGTCAGTTATCTATGTTATTTAACAGTAGGGCAGCAAGAAAAATTCTTTTTTGAACAGTATTTTTTCCTGTGGGCCTTCTTAGTAAACTGGAATTCCCAGTAAGACACTCTTTAATATGAAAACATTTAATTTCACTGTTACAGTAAAAATGTTATCTGAGAATAAATATTAAGTCATTGTCAATTATTACTACTTTTCCTCTATTTGTGTTATCAAATCCTCCCCTGGCAGAAGGTAGGGCCTAGGGGAAGGGGGATAAGGGGAAAAGATTTTGGAACCTAGGTCATTTCAAGGGAGGGGGTAAGCTGGCCTTGTTGTAATACAATTTTGAAGGGGAGAATGGTCAAAGTTTGGAGAGAGGAGGTGATATAGAAGCATTATGGACCAACTAAACTTAGACCAACTAAGTTTATTTTATTAGAGCTTTACTATACCTTTATTATAGCTGTTGTAATTTCCCAAGGTTTGCACCTGCAAATATTATTTCCCAAAACAAATTTGAATTTAGAGCAGGAGTTCTTAATCTGTTGTCCATAGATCCCCAAGGAATCTATAAATAGATTTTGGAGTGTCTATGAACTTCAAAACAAAAAAAAATCATCCTTATTTTTAATAAAATTTTATTTCCTTTGTAATCCTATTTATTTTATGTATTCAAAAAACATTATTTTTAGGATTCCATAGGCTTCACCAGACTGCCAAACAGGGCCATAAAAATATTAACCTCTTCTCTAGAAACTGTACCCCATTATGCAAATGAATATATAGCTGAATCTAAATGTAAAATTTCAGAGATTAAATAAAACTAGAGGTATTTAATTTGATAATTAAAAATTAATAGAATGAGTAGTAGCAGTAAGCTTATTGAGGGGACTATTTTTATTTTATCTTTAGAGCTTTAGGTCTTATCACAATACCTGGTGCACATTAGGCCCTTAATAAATGTTTAATGGATTGCATTGCATTGCACTGGATTGCATTGCATTGCACTGCATTGTATTACATTGGAAAACCTCTGAAAGGTGAGTCAAGATTTTCTTCCCCATAGAAATTGAACTTTGGAAGACTGAGAGATAAGGAATTCTATCTCAGTTTGGCAGATTCAATTGTTTCACTCGTTTCAGTGTACAAGGTAATTGTCTCAATATATATGAAATAACATATATGAAATAACAACAACTACAACCCAATTTCTATAGTACTTTCAGTTTCAAAGCTCTTTTTCCAGTAGCTAATGAATTATGCAGTTGTATAGAAGAGCCTGAACCAAGCTGTCCAAGGATATGTTCCTCTATAATTTCTACTGTGTAGATGGAATCCAACCATTCTTTTTTTACTTTCCCTGGAAAATTCGTATTTGTTTCCCACCCACCCCCACCCCTGCCCTAGCTTTAATGGTGGAGTTCTATCATGGAAGTATAGGTATTATTTGTAGTTTATCATAAATCAGTTTTATGCCTCAATAAAGTCTCAAAGGGGTATAGATTTTTAGGACACTTTCATTGTGACCATTTAAAAACTTGGTCAACTGAAATAGCCCTAAAGTGAAGAGAGTTTTCATGAACGAGTCTTTCTAATGAACTTAATTCAATGAAACTAAACTTTTAATCTTTGTAGATTCTTCATTGAATGTTAATGTCAGTGATAGCACTAGCATTCTGCCACCATCAAATGAGCTTATACACGACAATAGAAAGTACAGAAGGGAGAAGAGAAGCAACCAATAATCCAGGAGAAAGAAATAAATCTCCAGGAGCCTGTATGTCACATGCAGCTTACACAGAAACTGCAAAGAAGTGCACGTTTCAGAACAGAGGCCAAATATGAGTTTTAGTGAATAATTTATTTTAATAGATGTTTTGCAAGGAGAAATATAGATTTATCATTGTTATCCTTGCTCCAGCCACTGGCAACAGGATGATAGTATTGAAAGTTAATCTAGAACCGTGGCCCTATTATTTGGTACACTAAATACTTACCTGAGGGCAAGAAAACTGTAAAAGATATCATGTCAGAAAATTGGAATTATTGAAGCTCCAGGATAAATGATAAGAGGGGTTGCCACTCACAGAAAGAGGGGGAAAAAACACATATACAACATATTTTAGGCAGCTTGCTTAAAGACCCTTTTCTTCCTAATGTCACAAATAAATTACCTACTCCATTTTGTGCAATAATCTTCAGAAGCTTTGATGAAATTGAACTATCCTGGCCCATGCCATTACATTCAAATTTCATTTTGTACATTCTTGCCTTAAAAAAAAATCATCTGACAACCACATAGAGAGGTTTTCATAGATTTGTCAATGACGTGGTTTAGAACTGCCCTAAAGTGTGCATTGCTGAGGTTCTGCAAATGAATTGTTTTAGAATTGCAGATGAGGCCCATTGGTGAGGAACATTGGCTCAATGCTGAGATTTTTCAACATATACTGATGATAAAAAACATCTGCCCCTCTGGATTTATTCAGGTCCTCTGTTGGCAGCATAAGCAAAATGATGGTACCTGAGTATATTGTTGGCAACATTATAACAGGAATGAACAACTCTTATTTTTAATATGTGCTTGTGCATTCCACCCCCTGAAATTGCTGCATTTCCATGCACTTATATTTCTGGCTAATACCTAAATTACCATCTTAAAAAATATGCTGAACATGGTCATTGGCCTTTGCCATGAAAGCTACAGAATGGAATTTAATTAAACCGCTTTCTTCATTCAAGAGTAGAAATCCTGTCAGTTTAATTGATACTTGGTCAAAGAAATATTGATCTGATAAAAGCAAATCCATTTCTCTCCCGACAATTAAAACATTCAAATAGGCTCTGTCCATGTTTTTTTTTAAATAAATAAAGGACACAAAACCACTGTCTACCCTCCCCCTACAATCGATGTTAAACATTAACAAAAAAGTTAGCATCCATTTCATTGGAAGCTGTCCATCTTTATGAATAGATAAAAGCACAGTAGTTGCTCCCCTTTTCAGCATCAGATACTGTCACAAAAAATATTGGTGATAATCTCAGACAGTCTCAAAGAAGTCTTAAATATCAAAAGTTGTTTAATCTAGTTTTGTGGACTCAGAGTTGGAAGACCCCACAGAAACCTCCTAGTACAACTTGTATATCACCGAGAATAGCTGGACCTTACTTTGCTTATCTGTCAAATAAGGGAGTTGAATTCAGTGCCCTTTGAAGCCTCTTCAGCTCTATATCTAGGAACCTGACTCACCTCTTCAATATATCTGACATTGTTATTTTCAGCCATTGATTGAAGAATTCTAGTGAGGGGAATCTCACTACTTCCCAAGGTAGCCCATTTCATGGGATCATGTTTATTGAGGCTAATAGAATTTTGAACCAGGAAACTCAAAGAAACTCAAAGTTGTAAAGCATCTCAGATTTTATCTCCATTTTTAAAACATACATCCACTCTATAATATCCCTGCAGATGGTCATCTGATCTTTAAAGGTTAGTCATTAAAGATAGTCAATAATGACAATACTGTAGTCAGTCCTCTGAGGCCAGTTCATTACATTTCTCTCATTTGTAGTCAAGAAAAGGGTGAATATGTGGAATGCCAGTCATGACTTTTCTTCTGCAAAATAAAAATTTCCAGATTTTTAAAAAATGCTTCATATGGAATCATCTTTATTACTCCTCTTTGAGTATACTCCAGTGTTTCTACATCCTCTCTAAAAAGAGGCAGCCAGGGTTAGAGACAGTATTCCAGGCATGTCTTGACCTTAGGAGAGTCTGGGGCTTTGGACGAGGTGAGTAATTACATTCCTTCTTCTGAACACTTTCCATTAATGTAATTCCAAATCATATTATTTTTGTTGTTGTTGAGTATGATTACTATGCAACATTATACACTCATTTTCTTTTATTAAATTGCTTTCTAGAGATAAATTTTCCATCCTACTTTTGTACAGTTAAAATATTGAACTCAAGTGCAGTGCTCTAAATCTATCTAATCTCCTTATTTTAGAGATGAGGAAATTGTGGTTTGTAGAGGATGAGACTTGACATGTCATTGAACTAGTTAAATAAAGATCTAGTACTGGAAACTGAATTCTTGGAAACTCAATGTAGTGTTTTTGCCACTACATCATACTGTTATCTTCCCAATAATTGCCAATATAATGCTACAATCCAATTAAAAAATAATCTGAGTGCTAGTCCTTACCTTACTTTATTGTATCTACAATATTTATTTGACTTCCTTATTTAAAGATATACTACTTTGAATTCAAGCACAAAAAAAATGTAGTAAGTACGGTCTCTGTTGTTCTAAGGATGTCTTCATATGATAACCTTCCTTATTTTCTATCAGTTGAGAATGCTTTTTATTTTATTTTTGCAATGTGATGGGTAAGTATGCAGAGTAGTTTTATGCACAAGAGTAGAAAAGTACAGTATGTTTTTAGGGCTTCTGGGAAAGATCTCAGGCAGAAAGAAGGAAGAAAGGTAAGAAGAAAGAAAGAGAGAGAGAGAGAGAGAGAGAGAGAGAGAGAGAGAGAGAGAGAGAGAGAGAGAGAGAGAGAGAAAGAGAGAGAGAGAGAAAGCTTTTTTACCTCCATCAGGTGATTACATTATGTTCACTCTGGGTTCACCATCTCTTTTCATAGTATCATAAATTTAGAAATAGATCTTGGAGCACATGTGGTTCAGCCCTTTCATTTTACAGATTAGAGAACTGAGGTCCAGAGAATTGACATGACTTGTTCAAGCTCACACAAATAGCAAAGAACAACGCTGAAATATTTAACTTGTCTTTTAACAGCATATCTCTAACTCTTTCTACTTTATTGTCTAAGATTATTCAAATGAATAAACCTCTGGGAAGAAATTGTGCTTTAAATGGTTGACAGTCACACTTCACTATGAAGGAAGAATCTAAGATCAGATTTTAATAGGGCATGAGGACACTGAACTCCTGAGAAGAGAGAGTTACCAAGACAGGAGAAAAAGGCCTAGGATATATCAAAGAGAAGCCTTGATTTCTTCAAAATTTTGCCCAAGACCAGATAGCTTGATAAGTGGTTCTAGTGATTTGATTTCTGGGCTCCCTCATCCTCTCCCTCATTTTTCAATTTTATACTTTCATTCATCCTCTTTATTTTCTTTTCCTTTTTATTGTGAACTAGCAACCACACAAACATGAACATTTCAATATACAAATAAGAACAAAGGATAACATATATGAAATAGTAAACCTTCGTTGTATGCAGTTTTTATCACAGGTTAAATTTAACAGAAGTAACAAAATTGCCCTATGTGTATCTCCTTTTAAGGGATTTGTTTTTTTTGTTTTCTTACATGTATTTTTAACCATTTTATTGTTGATCTTTTTTTTATATATATAATGTAAAGATAATGGTACTGACTCAGGTTGCTATGCATGTTCAGCAAAAGTTATTGCTATGTAACTTATTGCCATTTTGTATCCATATAAATTAATTCTTTGCTATGAAAATGCAAAAACAAGCAAACAAAGCCTTCCAAACCTCTGCCTGATGGCTGTGCTCAAAAAAGATGCAACTTGTTTTTTCGCTCCTCTGGCCAATGTAACTCTAGGCCCAGTCAGATCTCAGTAGTTTGTGGTGAGACTACATCATTTTAAGTTATGTTTCAGTGTGCCTATGAAGCATTTTTTCCTCTTGAGTTGCTTCTATCCAGGTCATTGTAGTATAGCCTGTCTGGGGTTGAAAAGCTACATTGTAGGTGAAAGTTCTTTTGAGTGGCAGTTTTTGTCACCAATAGCACACAGCTCCAACAGATTACTATCCAGGGGAGAATGCTGTGGTCTTTGGGGAAAATTTAATTATACATATTTAAATGTAGTTGGCTTTTGATTCTCCCTCAGAAAGTTAGGAGCATTGTAATGAAATGACGAGAAGATTTTTTTCTAGTTAGTGTAGCTGATCTTCATAGGGAGACCATGGGAGAGTTGTCCTCCCTCTCCCAGACAGTCTACTGGTTGTGGAAAGAGGATTCAAGTTTACGTTTTATTAACCATTTCTTTGTGTAAGGTATCTGTTAAGGCAGAATACAGAACTACACAAACAATAGAAAAATAAGTGAATTCCTTCTAGCAAGGGAAATTACAACTACAGCAGTGAGCAGGACAATAACAACAAATCATCATCATAATGATTACCTAAAACTAATTTCTGGGTAGTTAGGTAGCCCAGTGGATAAAGTGCTGGGCCTGGAATCAGGAAGACTCATCTACTTGAGTTCAAATGTGTCCTCAACTGTGTGACCCAGGGCAAGTCATTTAAACTTGTTTGCCTCAATTTCCTCATCTGTACAATGAGCTGGAGTAGGAAATGGCAAATTACTCCAGTATCTTTGCCAGAGAAAAACCCCATTGGGGTCATGAAGAGTCGGCCATGACTAAAATAGTTGAACAATAATAAACATTTAGGACTGGGCTGGGAGGCTTGGGACATTTTTGCTGCTGTGTCAGTTGTTGTAGGACAGTTAAAGGAAAGAAAAAAAAATAAGAAAGTACAATTCAATTACATTAAGAGGACACAAATGAAGAATAATAGAATGATGACTGGATTAGAATAAAAGCATCTGGCTTTGAATACCAGGTCTACATTTAGTTGAGTGAATCAGTTCTCTTCTCTGGGCCTTAGTTTCTTTATCTAAACATTGAGGGGGTAGAATAGATGACCTCTAAGAACCCTTTCAGCTATAAATAAATGATCATATGTCTAAATGCCTATTCCTGCCTTGTTCATTAATTTTAATCTGAGGCAAAATTTGTCACTTATAGTAATTGGCAATCTCACTTGCCATCTATCTGACAGGCAGTCACACGTAAAATGCTTGGCCCATTTTAAGATCCTTATAGAAATGTTCCCCTTATGGTTATTATATTAGCTCATTTAGGTAACAGTTAAGTACTTTGCTCTGTAGGTAAGAAACGAAAAGAAAACTCAAGGGAAGTTTCCTATAGATGTAGCAAAGCCAGAAATGTACTACAGGATACAAATG